>NW_006159657.1:2318303-2332526 GCF_000334495.1 Tupaia belangeri chinensis | reverse complement strand
CCGGGGGGTGGGCACCGGGTGCTGTGGCCAGGGCCACCATATGCCTGCCCTGCATGCCCTCACTTGGCCTCCCACTGGTATCCCCAGAGCTCCAGCTTCTGGAAATAACATGGATGGGGGCACGGCTGGATTCTGAAAGGGGTGGGGGTGTCTCAAGGTCCCTCAAAAAGGGGAGCATGATTTTCGCCAAAGCAAACTCGCAAGGGACAGTTGTGCCCAAGGTGGGCATTTAAGTGTCCCTTCCAACCTGATTCTGGCTTCCACATGTGGCTACAATCCCACCTCTCCCTCCCCTTCCCTGGGCAGGTGGCACTGCCACTGCCGCCAGCCAATACACCTGTTCCCACAACGGCTCGCCCCAGCCCAGGAGAGACGTACCTCCCCCGAGGACCGCAGGGCCTGCGGCCACTGCCCCACGTCTGGCCTTGCCACTCACTGCACTCCATCCTGCTTCCTGGCCTTCACATGTGCGAGCGTCCTGGTGGGGTCTGCCAATCTGCCAGCTCGGGTGGGACAACTTGCGGGTACGAGCAAAGCACAGTTGGCCGCCACTGGCTGAGCGTGTGTTCGCGCTCCCGCCACGTGCCACGTCGAGGACGTCACGCGCCACGTCCCGCCCTGCCCCGCCTCCTAGTGCGCCGGGCCTCCCTGGGTCTTTCCCTGCAGCTGCCGGCTCCGCCGCCCTCCGCTGCTTGCAGTGCCACCCAGGGCGTCCTGCGCACCGAGTGCTCAGGGCTATTAGAAGACCCCAGGCCCAGAGCCGGCATGTCCCGAGGGCACGCCAGTTTGAGGCCCAATAGCTGGCCTCCTGGGCCTGGCTAGTCCTCAGACCACAAAGTGCTCCCACCGCGTTGCAGTCCGCACTGGCCCGGGCCTCCCCAGCTCAAGTGGCCCTCAGGTCTTGAACCTCTTTTTCTCAGTGGGTGTGAGGTACATAATGACCCCCTCATGGGCCAGGTCAAGCAGGGGATGCCTCTGAAGTGCAGAACACGTGACACGTGCCCCAGCATTGGGAGAGGGCCACTCTGCTTCTTGGACTTTGCCCTGCTGCTGTTTAAATAGATGCTGTTTATTGAGCACCTACTGGGTGCTAGCACTTGGCCCATGCTGTGTCAGGAGGAAACTGAGGCGCAGAAAGGTGGAGGCATTACCCTCAGAGCCGGTGTGCCCAGGTGCTTCTCCACCTGATGCTCGGGCTCACTGGCTCCAGCTCCTCTGTCACCCCAGGACCACTCCGGAGCATGGTAGAGTTACAGACCCAGCCAGGTCTCCGGGCACCTCATCGAGCCGGCTCTGGGGCTGAGGAAGTAGAGCAGGCAGTGGACTGGGAACTTACCTGCAAGGCTGCTTTAGAACCCAGCCTAGGAGTTGCCAAGGTTGCGTGGTGAGAAGGGAGTGGCCTGGGGCAGCCAGCAGCCCTGCCACTGGTGGGGGACCCAGATGCAAATGAGGAAGAGCCGGTATGGGGAAGGTGTGAGCCAGGCAGCTGGGTCCCGTGCAAGGGCAGGGTTGGGAGGTGACACTCAGGGCTGGCCGCACCTGGGGACCTGCAGGGGCCTGTACAGTGAGACACAAACTCCCTCCCACACCTGGGTGCAGCTGGGAGCGGCAGTCAGAAGCAGGATGAAGGACAGGAGGGGTCAAGGCTGGAGTATGTCAGCCTTTGATTCCTGCCCCGACCCCTCGACGTCTTACACTGGACAGCAGCACAGAGAAGCAGAAAGAGCGGAAACTCAGGGCCTGGGTTCAAATCCTCCCTCTGTCACCTATGTGGCTGCAGTGGCTTCATTTATAAAGTGAGGATTGAGTTCAATTATACCCACTCTGCTCTGCTTCAGAAAGGTGGTGAGGATGAAATGATACAGGGAAAGAACACGACAGCCCCGATACAGGGGCCGCAGCGAGAGTAATCCTTCACCTCGGGAGAGCTGCCCATACGTGCGTGGTTCAGCGGAGCCATGGGTTCCACAGACCTGGTGCTCATCTTGGCTTGCCACTCGCTGATCACAGGGTGCCTACCAGCTCACCCACGCCGAACACCCCCCAGACCTAGGGTGTTCTCAATCACTCACGCATAGCAGTCCACTTCATCCTCCCAAGGAATGAATGAAAACAGGCATCCCAATGAGCGTCCTCACTTGGCCGATGAGGAAACTGGGGCACAGTGAAGCAAAGTGCCCGAGGTCACACAGCAGGGGGGTGGCAGGGCTGGGGTGGGGGGCGGCCTGGCTTTACAGCCACCCCTGCATTTGAAGCTCTAAGCTGAGGCTGTCAGATTGCAGACCCTGGAGCGCCATCTTTTCAGGTTTTGGCACGATCTATCCCAGTTCTAGCCGTTGATGTTTTCTTGACGTCAAGGCCCTCGATTGCCTCAAGTACATTTTATCTAGAAGGAAACATCTTTACCACTCGTGGAGAACAGGTCACCTGGTGCAAAGAGGTGACCTTCAAACAGTGCTATGAGGTCCCAACCAGGAGTTAGTGCCTCGTCTGCTCTGGGCAGGCACTTTCTGTGTGAGGGTGAGGAAGCGGAGGAGGAGGTGACAGGGCTGTTGGCAAGTGCGGGAGGCGTGTAGGTGCCAGTAGGAGACTTTCCCCCCAACTGGAGCAGAGACTGCGGAGGATGGACACGGCGAAGCACTATTTCATGCAGGAGGGAGGAGCCCCACACCGCATGCAAAATCCCACCGAAAGCCATCACCCAGAGGCCCTCAGGCGCCATCCCACACCCGGGAGACACGGTCCGGCCGGGCTGCGTGTTGTGGGCAAGCAGTCCCTTCACTGACCGGGAGCCAGCTTCCTCGCCTGTGGAGTGGGAGGGCATCTCCAGAGCTCACAGGCCGTGGAGGGTTAGAAGGAAGCGGTTTATTTAAACTGTTAAGCACAGAACCTGTGCTCCATTAAAGGCCTGCCATCACCAGGGCAGGCGGGGCTCTGACAGGGAGCTCCACTCCCAGCCCTGGCGCGGGCCTCAAAAAATGACACCCAGAAGCACCCAACCCCAGGTGCCTCGGTGCCATGTGTCTCACCTTTGCCAAGTCACCGCCACGCTAGCCTGGTGACAGGAAGGGCCGCAGTTTCCAGAACTGTAGGGCGAGTCAAAGGGAAATTACCTCAGGTCCAGCCAGAAAAGGCCTGGGGCTCCCCCTGCCAGGTAGGCAGGGGTGTGGGAGAGAGGGGAGGCATACTTGAGCCTTAAAGCGGTCCCTTCTCTGGACTCGAGACAGGACACTGAGGACCTGAGATGTGGGCCCTGCTCCCTTTGCGGGCATCAGGAGGGACTCGTGTGTGACCCTCCAGGCTGCAGCTGTCACCCCGCAGCCATCGCACGGCCCTTTACTCCCTGCAGTGAGTGTCGTGATCGGCGCCCCCTTCCATTGTGGCCAGCACTTCCCAGGCAGGTGTCCTACGTCTGCTCTTACAGGCAAGGAACCTGAGACCAATGAGGTTAAGTTCCTCGTTGATAGGCTCACGTTATAAAAGCCACAGAGGCAGGGCTGCCTCCGTGGCACAGAGGTAATGCACTGCTGGGAGGGAGCCAGGTCCCCCGGGGTGACCGTGGTTCGAACCCCTGGCCTGGTCAGTCTGAAACCTGTGGGGCATGCGTGTGAGTGCCCAAGGGCTGGAGAGATGGAGGAGGAGAATGGCAGCATGTCCACAGGGGTGCCCATCTCTCTCCCTCTCATCTCAAGTGCCTGTGTGCACTCTATCCTGATTAAAGAAAAGAAGTTTAAGTAGTAGAGGTGGTTTCGGAACCAAGCAAGGTGACAACAGAAGAGCCAACTTCTAGACACTGAACTATGTCCCCTTCCCCATGGGAGTCGAGGTTCTCCACCACCTGGCCTCCGCGTACCTTCCCGGACCCCCCTCATTCCTCCCACTCCCACCCCCAGCTTCTCACAGTTTCCTAGGCCTTTGGAGCTCCTGGGGAAAGCCTTTGGTATTTCCCTTGTTTCCCATTTATTTGGCAAACTCCTACTCAATCTTCAAACCACTGCCTCCCCTAGGAAGCCTTCCTTGATTCTCCCTGCTGGACCCCACTGCCTCCGTTCATGCCTCTGTTAACATCCATGTGAGACTGCCAAGAGGATCGTCTGTCTTCTAGACTCTGAGCGCCAGAAGGGCAGGGAGCATCTTGGTAACTTAGCCTCTCTGTCCTGCAAGAAAATATATTTAACTTCTCTGTACCTTGGTCCCGCCTCTCTCTTTTTTTTTTTTTACTCCTAGTGGAGCTCATGTGTGGTGAGAGAGGGTATGGGGCACCTTCCTCCATCTGGTCACGGCACGGTCCCCTTCCTCTGGTCGTAGCCTGTGAGATCTTGGGCACTCGGGGTTTGAACCATGCTTGCCACGTGGATCCAGCTTCTCTCAAGCAGTGTGTTACCACCGTGCCACGGGGCTGGCCCTGCCACTTGCGAAATGTGGATTATCGCGTCGACCGCACAGGGAGTCATGGCACCAATATCTGTAAAGTGCTCAGGGCGTGCCGGGTGCAAAGGAAGTTCTCTGGAGACAGCAAGCATGGGTGGCGGGCTAGGCCAAGGAGTGGGGGGGTGGGGAAGATCTGCAGGTGGGCCAAGGAGGCGCCAGCATGGGGTAGGCCCATGCTGGGCATCAGATGGACCCACACTCTCTGAAGGTGAAGCATTTCCTCGGCGTGTGCCAGGGGACATACCTCACGTCGGGCCTGTGGCATCTGGCTCTTACCGCCTGAGACCGCATGGCCAGGGATGTTCAGGTCTTTTAAAGGTTGGGAGGGCTTTTTTTTTTTTCAAGGTTTTTGCCATGGGTATATGCACTTGGCACATGGAGAGGGGACGAGAAAGGGAAAGCGAGAAAGCATCCTCCGGGGGATGGCCACATTGCAATCCCTTCTCCTCCAGTCTCCTCTCCGGATTTTGGGCACATGTGCATGGGCACCCAACATAATTTTCAAACTTCCAGGTCTGGGACTCGAACTCTGGTCAACCATGTGGGAGCCCAAAGCCTTCTTAACCATCATACCATCTGCTGGTCCCATGGGCTATTGGTTTGTTTTTTTGTTTTTGTTTTTGTTTTTTAGAGAGATTTTTGCTATGGGGTACGTGAACTCACTCGAGAGAGACAGAGAGACAGAAGTGAGAAATCACCCCATGGGGGATGGCCACATGTCAATCTCTTCTCCTCCATTCTCCCCTTGGGATCTTGGGCACGCACACACATGCGCACACACACAGCTGGCATGAATTTTGAGTAGCCAGGTCCAGGACTCAATCTGCGGTCCACAACACGGGAGTCCAGCGACGTAACCATTATGCCATCTGCTGATGCCAGTTTGGCTTAAAAACGTGATGAAATCCAGGTACAGTGGCCCTCTGCCCTCCATGACACCGAGGCCACGTGGGAAGGGTCCAGGGTTGGTGCCGAGGGCTCTCTGCACTTGCTGGCGCTGCCCCCTCTGTGATCCAGGCTGGCTGAGGCGGGGGGGTGGGTCACGGCGTGCAGAACCCTGAGGGTGTCTGTCTGTCTGCCTTTTTCTCTCTGTCCTCCTCTCATGGAAGAAATAAACATTTTTAAAAATGCGGTAAAAAGAAGAAGAAGAAAAGCCTGTCTTAGGTGAATGGTAAAGTTCGAGGATCTCTGGGCAAAGAAAAACGCTGAGGGGCAGATGGGAAAAGGAGAGAGGAACGGAGAGAGTCAGAGGGGGAGGAAGAACAGGATGGAGAAGAAGGCGGTGGGGGGACGAGACAGAGAGGGAGAGACAGAGCGAGGAGGGGGAAGGGCAGGGGAGAGGAAAGATGCGAAGAAAACGCAGGAAGGAAAGAGAAGAGGGAGAAGCCAAGCACAGGAGGATGGACAGCGGAGGGCAAGCAAGTGAGCAAACGTGAGCGTGAGTGGAGGGGTGACGCTGGGCATGTGAGAAATCAAAGGCAGTTAACGCGGGCGGCCACTCATGGCTGGGCTGGCCGCAGCCCGTGGATGCAGCCCCCTGCCCGGAAGCCCCTGCCCTGCGCCCTCGTCTTCTGCCCTCGTTCCTGTGCGGCTGGGGCCCTGGGCACCTCTCTGGCCCCAGGCCTCACCCGCTCCTGAAGTGGTGCTGCGTCCTTTGCCCCAGTAAGCCGGGGCTGTGGCACGCGCCCCTGCCATCCAAGAACCCCTGCCGGGAAGCCCCTGCCCTGCGCCCTCGTCTTCTGCCCTCGTTCCTGTGCGGCTGGGGCCCTGGGCACCTCTCTGGCCCCAGGCCTCACCCGCTCCTGAAGTGGTGCTGCGTCCTTTGCCCCAGTAAGCCGGGGCTGTGGCACGCGCCCCTGCCATCCAAGAACCCCGGCACCTGCTCTGCTCCAGCTCCTGCAAACTGAAAGTAAAAGCCACCCTGAGCACCCCTGGCCCCAGCCTTCCTGTCCCTCAGCTGGTTTCTTAGAAATCAGCCGCCTATGCTTCCAGTTGCTGCCTGGACTTCCTCCCCCACCCTAAGGCCCCAGCCTCCTAGCTGGTGCCCCTCTGCCAACAGAGACAGAGCCAGCGATCTGTGCTGGAGTCGGGTGACCCTCAGAAAGCCTGGAGGCCCCGCCTTCATCCTGCGAGCATTTATCCCGTGCCTCCTGTGCGCCAGGTACGGGCACGGGGGTGATCTGGATCGTTTGGAATTAGAGATAAGGGACTTAGGTGTGGCCTCACTGTCACCTGATTCAGGCCTCGCAGAGAGATGGCTGATTAGGCCTAGGAACCGTGGGGATGAGAGTGGGAGACATGGAGGCAGGGGAGGCCCCGGAGGAATCGCCGTGTGAGTTCTCAGGCCTGCACAGGAGGGAGTTCACCTCGTTAGTCTTGGCAGGGAAGGGCCTCTTGGGCAGGGGGAACAGCATCGACAAAGACTTGGATGTGTGATGTCTGGAAACCAACCCACGTGACCACCCATCGTCCGTTTACCTGGCTGGAAATAGGCATGCGTCTCTGTTCTGGGGCAGGTGGAGAAAGCGGGGCTTGGAGAAGGGTAGCAATTGAGTTGCACGAGACTGGGCAGCTGGAGTGGGGATCTGGGCACAGCTCACATGCCTCACACCTCCGCAGTGGGAGGCAGGCTGTCCTGCCTGGCCCTCTGCCCTCAGACACTCAGAAGAATCCTTGGCACCATCCTGTTGGCAGCCACAGTTGGGAGGAAAAATAAGGCTCAGAGAGGCAAAGTGACCTGCCCAGGTCACACTGCCCTCGGGGGCAGAGCTTAGGTGCACGCTCAGATTTGTTGGGCCCCAAAATGCCTCCTCTGTCCTCTGCATCCTGGACCTGCAAACACAGACCAGATGGTCTTTGCCCCACATTCTAAGGATGTGGAGGGACAGTGAGTACAAAGGGTTGGTGTCAGGGCCAGCCAATCAGAGTTCTCCATGCCCCAGATCAGGGCAGGACATGACCTAAGCTGGACCAATCAGAAACCTTCCTGAGAGAGTTCTGATAAAATAAATGATTTTCTCAACATAGAGGCCTGCTGGCCAACGAGCCACCGTGTCGGGTGAGTTGAAGAGCTAGAATGAAGACAGAGCTCTGATTCATTGCGGGTGGCCCTGCATCCAGCCGTGCCTGAACCCCCTCCCTGGACTTCCCTGCATATGTGCCACATTCCTTTTCGGCTTCTGCTTGTCTGACTTGTTTCTGTCACTTGCCACTCAGAGCTTTGAAAGGCACGTGTCAGCTGTCGGGCTTGGCGCAATGCAGAGCAGGAGAGTGGCGTGGAGCCACGTGTCTGACAAAGAGACTAAACAACTTCTGGCATGGAAGAGACAAGAGGAGTTTTGCCAGGAGCTGGGGTCAAAGGTCATCACTTCTCTCACCAAGGGCCTGAGCCACATTGCCAGCAGGTAACTGTGCCCCAGACGAAAGCCCGAGAGAGAAGCTGCATGCGGGGCTTCTACCCTTTCCCACTTCCTGACCGGTGGTGGTTTTAATCAATTACCTTTCTTTGGAGAAAACTATCCCACGTTGTTATTATATATATTATAAAGGATTATTTTATTTCATTTGTTATCATCATTATTATTTGTTTAATGTGACCAGAGAGAGACAGAGAGAAAGAAAGGGAAAGTAGGAAAGCAAGCCTCCCGGTCCAGGACTTGAACCATAGTTGGTCATGTGGAAGTCCAGAGCCTTCACCACACCACCTGCTGGCCCCACATTGGTATTATTTTTAAAATGTCATTCCCCTCTAAACACAGAACAAAACAACAACCACAATGTGTTTTTTAAGTCATTCCTTTTTTAAAAAAATCTTTTTTGGCCTTAAGCATGTATGCATGCTGGAAACAGAGACAGAGACAGGGAGAGGGAAAGTGAGAAATCTCCCCCAGGGGGCCATGGCCACACTGCAATCCCTTCTCCTCCTGGAATCTTGGGTACTCACGCACACGCTCCTGGTATGATTTTCAAGCCACTGGATTGGGGCTCAGACCAGGGTCAGCCATGTGGAATTCCAGCGCTGTAACTTCTGCCCCATCTGCTGGCCCCAAAACGGACTTTATTTTATTTATTTTTTTTATTATTTTTTTTGAGAGGTTTTCGCTATAGGGCGCGTGTGCTTGCCAGCCAGACAGAGAGAGACATAGAGACAGAAAGCGAGAAATCACCCCCTAGAGGGGATGGTCACACTGCAATCCCTTCTCCTCCATTCTCCTCTTGGGACCTTGGGCACGTACGCACACGCGCCTGGCGTAAGTTCTAAGTCACCGGGTCCGGGACGCGAACTGCGGTCGACTACGTGGGAGTCCAGTGACATAGCCATTACGCTAACTGCTGGTTCCCTATTTTTTAGAGTAGTTTTAGGTTCACATCAAAATGCAGTGGAAAGGGGCCAGTCGGCGGTGCAACAATGAAAAGTAGTGCTCTGTGAGTCAATTGTGGGACGTTCCCAGCTCAAGTCAGAGACATCCGGGAGTATGCCAGGCACCACACGCCCATGACCCGGTACCGGCAGGAGCCTGGGTCTACGGCATCAGGGCCCTGGTGGGGGTGCTGTCTCTCTGTATCTCTGTCTCTCTTGTTCTCATGGAAGAAATAGATAAACTTAAAATAAAACTGAGTGGAAGTTCAGAGTTCCTGCAGCCCCCCAGCCCCCTCCTCCACAGCCTCCCGACTGCCAGATCGGCACCTGTCTACGTTTCATCTCATTGTCCAAGGGCAAGTGCACTTGTCAGAGAGGGAGAGGAATCACTCTTCAGTAGGGCGGGGTCACACCGCAGCCCTGCATTTCGCCAGGATTTGGGGCATGCCCGCTGTTCTCAAGCCACTCGGGCTGGACTCGAACACCCAATGCTCAGGGCTTAACTGCTGCACTGCAGGGTGGCACTCACTTTTTCTTTTAGTCGTGTATTTTACTGAGAGAGTGAGAGAGAGGCACCCTTAACGGGTCTCGTCACACTGCAGTCCCCGCCCCACTGTCCTGCTGGCCAGGGTCACAGCGTGCACATGTGGGCTTTTTCCCTTCAGGTCAACCTGGGATTCGAACCCCAATGTTCCATGTGGTTCCAGCATCAAGGGTGGTACATGCCCGCCTGTGCTATCGCGGCTGAGTCCACATTACTGTTAAATTTTCATGTTTGCTTTCAAAATTATTTTAAAGGATCTACAAAGAATGTCACTATTAAATGCATTACAGGGCAGTGGTGGTGTGGTGGTGAAGGCGGCTAGGTCCCACGTGGTCCACTGCGTGGTTCAAGTCCCAGACACGGTGCTTGAAAATCATGCTGAGAGTGTGTGCGTGTCCAAAATCCCAAGAGGAGAATGGAGAGGAAGGGATTGTGGCCCGACCAAGCCCTGGGAATCGCGTTCTCACTTTCCCTCTTTCTCTCTCTCTCTCCAGGAAGTGCACATGTCATCTGGCAAATTCAAAAACAAAACTAAACAAAATAAAACAAAACAAAAAAACATTTTTTTTTAACTACATATGCTATACGTGTATTTATGGGGCCAGCCACTGGTGTAGAGGGTAGGGTACTGGATCCGGCATGGCCACCCACATGGCTCAAGTCCCTGACTACGAGCTTGAAAAATCACACCAGGTACATGTGCGCATGCCCAAAATCCTGAAAGGAGAATGGAAGAGAAGGGACTGTGGCATGACCATCCCCCGGGGGTGATTTCTCACTTTTCCTCTCTCTCTTTCTGTCTCCTGTCTCTCTCCAGCAAGTGCACATGCCCTATAGAAAAACTAAACTAAACTAAAATAAAATAAAATAAAAGTATTTGCAATCTGATTTTTTAGATACATATGTTTTTTTCTTTAGAGGGGGAAAAAAAAAGACAGGGTTCTTCATGACCTCTCTTGTCACCCACTTCTTCCCTCTTAGCATTCGGCAGCGTCCTTCCAGGCCGATGAATAATCACACCTGCCTCACCAGGGAGGAAGCGAGCAGAGACAGGAAGGGCCAGTGTTGCCCCAGGCTGTGCTGCTCTTCACTGAAGCCTTTCAGCCCTCCCTGAGGTTTTGTTCCTTTTGCATGGAGGAGAAGGCTGAGGCTCAGATCCGAAGTCACTCAGGTGGGGGAACGGAATCCCTGGGTGGGCGAGGCTAGGCATGCCTGAGGCTTTGGGGGCTCGGGAGAGGAATGCGGCAGTGACACAGGACCTCAGTCTCTGGGGACAGTCTTGCTTCCCCGTCACTTGGGCCGGAATTGCTGTCCCTGGGACACGCAGCTGGGGACACCCAGGGCCATCTGGGTGGGAACACTGAGCCCGCTGGCCCAGGCCGCTCCCGTGTGGCCGGCACTGCTGGGAGCTCAGCGCAGGTGTCCTGTCTCACAGGAGCCCTCCCGTGACCCTCGGGTGGGACTGGGTCCACCCCCATTTCTGACTTGAGGAAACTGAGGGCCAGAGAGTGAAACAATTTGCTCAGGGTCACACAAATAACGTGACAAAACCAAACGAGCTCCAGCGAGGTCTGAAGTCAGACAGAGCATCAGTATCCAGGTCGACTTGGCCAATGTGACATTCGCACACAGACACACACACCTGTGCACGCACGTGCACACACACACCTGTGTGCACACAGATACACATGTACCCCTGGGCAACACACACACACCCCTGTGCACACATAGACACGCACACACACACCTGTGCGCACAGACACAGACACACCTGTGCATGCACACATACACACACACACACACACACTGAACATCCTTGGTGAGGTGCCACAGGTCTCTGACTGATGTATGTCCCTCCTTCCAGCCTCTGGATTCCTTCACAAGGATCTCGACCACCTGCCATTGTGTAGACGGTCACCAGGTTGGTAAGAGAGCCGGAAGCCCTCAGGGCCCAGAGCACAGCACTGAGTGGGCGCCAAGGAGATGGAAGATGTGAGTTAGGAAGGTCAGCTCTCGTACAGGGTGGCTCTGGCCCTTGTGCTGTCGCGGACGGAAGTGCAAGGTGAGCCGCCACCCGGCCTGGCTGCACAAGCCCGCCCAGCACAGGGCTGACCCAGCCAGAGCCCGGAGCTGGGCCCGGGCATCGCCGGCGACTTGAGAGCTGGTGACTGAGGCACATGCGCCCGGCCCGCAGTGCACGCTCAGGGAGTGGCGGCTGCTCTGGGTTTGGCAAGGGGAGGCTGGGGGGACAAGCAGGGACGCTTAAGGTCGTCGTTAACACTGGTGACATCTTAGATGGGAGAGAGATTAGGTCGTCAGAAGAGTTGTGACGTGTTTCTCCATGCAAAAATGCATCACGACTTTCCTGGCAAGCGCGCACGCCCTGTAATAGGACTTGGGCTATTCTTTATTGAGCACGCGCAAGCACTGGGCTAAGCACTCCGCAGGACCTCATTTAATACTTTCTTTCAAAAATGTTTTTCTCGAGAGTGTGTGTGCTCAGCGGAGAGAGACAGAGACAGAGAGAAAAAGGGGAAGAGAAAGCACCCCTCCATGGGGGATAGTCACACCTCAATCCTTTCCCCTCCAGCTCTCCTTCCTTTTGGGATTCTGAGCACGTGCGCACACCTGGCATGTTCCTCAAGGTGGCAGGTCCAGGACTCGAACCGTGTGGTTGGCCATGTGCCATTCAGCCACTGTAATCACCAGGCCACAGTCTGGCCTCTCATTTAGTTCCTAAAGCAACCCTCAGGCTGGATGGCATCAGGGTGCATCTACAACATTGCTGACCTCCTAGGTCAGCATGCTCAGCGTGGGCAATTCATGGCTCAGCAGCCTCGTTGTGTGGGCAGGAAGCTGAGGGGCCAGGGCCGTGCACCTGAGGCCCTCCCTCCCTAATGCAGGTAAGGAAGGCCCTGGGCGGGCGTGGAGCTCGGCCTTTGAGGGACCAGGCTTGTCCTCGTTTCTTCTCTTGTTCACTGCCTCGCTGACTGCTCGCGTGCCCACAGCCCTACCTGCTGTGGTCAGGTCTATATTTACACCCGGATTTCTGTGAACTGGGGGATTGAGGAAGTGACTTATTCCCGAGTCATCGCAGCCACGCAGAGATGATGGTGTCCAAGAATCGGGGTTTCTGAACTGCCTCGCTCCTCTCTCTGGAACTCCAGGGCTCAGCCAGTCAGAAACAGGGGTGGTGTGCCTGCCTGCCCAGGGGCCCCTGCCTGCTGGGCGGGATGAAACGGGGAGGGATTTGCGTCCATTTCTCGGAGAGTAACGCTGAGGCCAGCCTGTGCCGGCCTGAGGGCCAACTGCCCCGAGAGGCTTGTGGAGCAGCAGAGAGGAGAGGCGGTGGGCTTCCAGGCATCCAGGGGCCAGCCTGGGGTGCCTGGTGTGAGCATCCTGGAGCCGGTGGTGGGACCCTGCGGACCTGTCCCTGCTTCAGTGACCCTGGGCCCCTCCTGGGCCTCTGCTGAGCTGATGGCCGAGGTGAAGGGGCGCCGGCTGGAGGGTGGAGTGTTTCCGGGTAGTCAGACTGAGATCGACGGTGGCAGCTGCGGAGGCAGCGGAGGAGGAAAGGGGCAGCCTGGTCCCCACTCACAGCCCGCCCGCCAGGCACAGCCGGTCTTCGGGGAAGTCACTGAGTCGGAGTTCCAGGAAGCGATAACGCTTGTTGAAACCTCTTTCTTGTGGCCTGGTCTTGTCACATGGCTTGGTGGGGACCAACGTCAGGCAGGGCCACAGGTCTGGGCCACCTCACACCGCACAGCTGCTGCCACCCCCGCCCCCCCCCCCCCTCTCCTCCAGAGGCCGCAGCGGGGAAGGGCTGGGCGGGAAGCTGGGCACTTGCCACTGCCCTATCCCAGACACCCCGCACATTTCACCCTGTGACACCCTCGTGTCTGGTCCAGCCTCAGGTGCTGTATCCTTCAGAGGGGGCCGAGAATCCCCGGGCCACAGAGTTGCCGCAACAGCAAGGAGCTTCCTGCTGCCCTGGCCCTGGAGGTGCCACGGGTAGACTTCTCGGCTCTCTTCCCGTGAGGCGAGTGAGCAGGACTTCCTGACCTGGGGGCCAGCTCCTTCTGTCTCATGGAGACTGTCCTGTGCACCGTGGGGTTCTCGGCAGGGGCCCTGGCTTCCACACACCCGGCCCCAGCAGCACACAGCCCTGCCCCACATTCCTGATATCCAAAATGTCTCCAGATGTGGCCAGATGTTGCAGAGGGGGCAGATTCCTGATGGGCTGCTGGACGGAGGAGTGCAGCAGCTGATAGGCCTTCTACCGTGACGGCAGAGCTGTCTGGCGCCGCGTGCTGGCCATCAGCCTTCTGTCTCACCAGCACCCTGACAACGCAGCATCCAGGGAGAGGTGTAGCACTTGAGGACGGCAGGCCCTGAGCGCGGGCCAGTCCCTGTTCTTGTCCATCCTGGTGCCAGTAACAGGAAATCCCCTGTCTGGGTAATTCATAAGAGTGGAGGCTTATTCGGCTCACAGTGTGGAGGCCCCAGGTCCGGGGTGGTGTCTGGTGAGGGTCTTCTGGCTGCACCGCACCTCGGCAGAGGGCTGGAGCGCGTGTCGGTGTCTGGGTGTCTGTCCTGGTCTCACGCCTCTCCCTGTAAACCCACCCGCGCTCGGTCATAGGGCCGCGCTGACGACCTTAGTCCTAATCTCCTCCCTAGTGACCCACCTTTCAACACCATAGTCAGATGCGACTCTTGCCATCCTAATCCTGTCAGAACCAAAATCCAACACATGAAGTTGGACAGACATGCCAACCACAGCAGCCCTGAGATAAGGGCTGGAGAGCCAGAGGGCCCTCAGTAAGTGCCCCAGCCCTCCCCCAGCTGGAGCCATAGTGCCTGGCAGCCACTGACCCCGCAGGCAGGACGG
>NW_006159657.1:2308852-2318260 GCF_000334495.1 Tupaia belangeri chinensis | reverse complement strand
GGCTCTGACGGCTGGAGGGAAGCTAGAGAAATAGAAGAGGAGAGGGACTCTAAGGAAACAGGGCCAGGGCAGAGAGCAGGACAAGCCTTCGAGGACATCAAAACCCAGGAGCAATAAAAGCTGTCACACTCGTAAAACAAGAACACGATGCTAGGAGGAGCACCCCGAGAACTCAGATGACGGCAGGGGCGGGCGCCTCCATGTGAGGGGTGAGAGAGTGGAGATGTCCCGGAAAGACAAGACGGTGGAAAACGTGGGAGACGAGATAAGAAAATGGATTATTCCACAAGCTGCGACTTCGAATTCAAACAAGTTAAAAAGAGAGCAGAGAGGGGACCAGCAGATGGCATAATGGCTACGTCGCTGGACTCTCATGTGGTCGACTGTGGTTCGAGTCCCAAACTCACGCCGGGCGTGTGTGTGTGCGTGCCCAAGATCCCGAGAGGAGAATGGAGAAGGGATTGCGGAGTGGCCATCCCTCCTGGGGGGTGATTTCTCGCTTTCTGTTTCTGTGTCTCTGTCTTTCTGGCAAGCACACGCGCCCTATAGTAAACACCTCACCACGCCCCTCCCCCCCAAAAAATGAGAGAGAGAACAGAGAAAACAGAGAGGAAAATGATCAAAGAGAGTCTACAAAAAATCCTGCCAGGGCCAGCCCCCGTTCTAAGGCAGCACAGCTGGCTCTCTGGAGGGGAGCTCAGGCCCAGTGGTTACGGGAGCCAGGTCCCACATGGCCAGCGTGCTTTGAACCCCAGTCCCGGCAGCTTGAAAAACTCCAGGTATGGGTACAGGCCCTGAGCCCCGACAGGCTGGCAGGGGAGAAGGAATGGCCGTGTGGCCATGCCCCACTGGAGAGTGCTTTGTCTCTCTCCCTGTTTCTGCCCCTCTCCGCTGAGCATACACTCCCCCTGGCATTTAAAAAAAAAGGAAAAGGGACAAAAATTCCCCAAACTGAAGAACGAAAGCTTCCGTGTGGGCGACACTCACTGACGGCTGGACGAGTTTGTTTCTCCTGGGTGACGATGACCCCCGCACTGCGGGCCACGTGGGCAGATGCTAAAGCAGGTCCCGTCATGCCCCGCATCCCGCAGGATCGCCAGGCTGGGCCTAGGCCGGGTTTTGTTCCGCGGTGAGGCTGCGGTGTGCGGCACGGCTGGCTTTCCAGAGGGGAGCTCAGGCGGTGGGCCCCACGCACGGACACCCTGACGTCTTTAACGCGCTTCTTCTCCGGCTGGTGCCAGGACAGGAAGTCGGAGACCTGAATTGTCACATTAGTAAGTTTTCCTCTATTTTTACATCCTTTAGATTGTCCCATTAGAGAAACGGGAAGTGGGAGTCAGATGTCAGATGTCAGTGTCAAGGTCTGCAGGTTATTTAGAAATCCCCACAGAAGCTTATCAAGCATTAAATGTGCTGGCTATCTGTTTTCAGGTGTGTGTCCACACATTTACAACAGTTCTGTCTCTCCCATTGCACCATATTCCTCACGGAAAAGCCCTGTGTTCTTCACCATCCATTGTTTTAGAGAGACCTCAGCGTGAGTGGAGGGTCAAGTACATGAAATACCACTCATAAATTAATCAGCATGCCCATGAATGGAATTCATCATCCGACACTTACAGAAACCTTCATGAATATACCGTTCCATGGATAAAGAAAATAGAAATAATGAATTCTTTCAAGAGAGAGTTGTTAGAGGCTTACAAAGGCAAAAGCAAAGTCTTAGAACAAAATACAACAGAGTCCTGTTTGAATGCCATTCTTTAATACACAGGAACGTGTCTAATGTAAGTCAAATGATCTGCAGCATCACATTTGGGAAAAGGATAATTGTGATGCCATTAGTTGTCTAAACTTTGTCCTAACTAGTGGATGCATTTTTCAATTTTAGGGTAAATTTTGATATGAACATATAAATATTGTTTGTAACCTAAAACAACAAATGAATGAAAGCTATTCATTTATCAAAGTTCTTTTTTTAAAATAATTTATTTTATTTATTATTATTATTATTTTAATTTGACCAGAAAAAGAAAGTCAGAAAGCAAGCCACCAGATCTGGAACTTGAACCATTGTCAGCCATGTGGTAGTCCAGTGCCTTAACCACCATGCCACCTGCTGGTCCCATTTACAAAAATTTTAAATCATATTCATTATGTTAAATTTTCTAAAGCTTCTGGATACCAAGTTAAATTGGTACATTTCACCAACAAATAATCCCGACACAAAACTTATTTATTAACCATATATTGGATAGTAAAACAATAGAAAGGATAACCTAGAACATCAGTAAGAAAATACACTTACAAAGATTAAATAAAGGGTTAAAATTTTTAATTAACCATTAATTTTAAAACAAGTTTTTGAAAAATAAGGCTTACAAAGAGTGGTTTGATGGACTAGCAGCTGACATAATGGTTATGTCACTGGACTCCCACATAGTTGACCATGGTTCGAGTCCTGGACCAGGTGACTTAAAACTCACACAGACACATGTGCATCCATTCCCCAAATCCTGAAAGGCGATGGAGGAAAAGGGATTGTGGCATGACCATCCCCCCTGGAGGGTGATTTCTCGCTTTTCGTCTTTCTGTCTCTCTAGCAAGCACATGCACACTATAGCAAAAATCTAAAATTAAATAAATAAGTTGGTAGGTAGGTAGGTAGACAGACGGACAACAGAGACACAGACAGATAGATAGAGAGTGGTTTGTTATTTTCCAAATAAGCAATCATTAGGTTCAGGAGACTGAATATTCCTGTATCAGTCCACTAGTAAGGATTGAGCAGGTACTTCCTTCATGCTTGCTGGACCAAATTATTGTTCTGAAAATTTCCAAATAGGATACTTCCCTCAAATTGTATGCTTGCTCACATAATTGTGTTTTTACCATCTAGGACATTTTGACTCATGAGGGCAGGGGGTGAGGGGAGAAACGCCCAACATTGAACATCTCTAAAAGAACAAACAAAGAAGCAAATGAAAAAACTCCAGAGCAGGTAAGGTGGTTTTCTTGAAATGTTTTAGGATTTCTGGAACAACAAAGTTTGCCAATGTGATCATTCTAGAAATGCCTATTTACTTGTGACTTGAGAAAAGGACTGTGGAAACAGGTGGGTGTGGGAACAGTATTAACAAAAAGCATCCCCACACACATTTAAAAAAAGTAAAAGTGAAAATCACAACAATAAAGACAGTGTCTTATCTCCTGGGGATAATACAACAGATAATTTCTGTGGACAGAGGTTGTGATTAAAATTTAAAAATACAGTCTCTTTGATAGCTCTAGGAAACAAGTGGGCTTAGTTAAAAACAAAATTCCCCAGGATATAAAGACAGAATAGTGAAGACAATTTTGTTCTGGGTATGGCACCCCTTCTCAACTCCCTGCAGGACCAGCCTCGGTCGCTGAGGAATAACTCCCTGATTTCCACAACTGCTGAGCATCTGGGAAAAATAAACAGCAAGATCGTAACATTCTCACCATCGACCAGCTGAAGATGACTCAGTCCATATCAAAAACAATCAAGGGAAAAGGAATGTCGACGGTTTGAAAGCAGTCTTTATTCAAACCCTGCCAATAATTTTACCACCATTAAATGTTCTTCAGTACTTGGGAGAATGTATACCCTAGAGCAAAGTCCAGCCTCAGGTGCTGTATCCTTCAGAGGGGGCCGAGAATCCCCGGGCCACAGAGTTGCCGCAACAGCAAGGAGCTTCCTGCTGCCCTGGCCCTGGAGGTGCCACGGGTAGACTTCTCGGCTCTCTTCCCGTGAGGCGAGTGAGCAGGACTTCCTGACCTGGGGGCCAGCTCCTTCTGTCTCATGGAGACTGTCCTGTGCACCGTGGGGTTCTCGGCAGGGGCCCTGGCTTCCACACACTCGGCCCCAGCAGCACGCAGCCCTGCCCCACATTCCTGATATCCAAAATGTCTCCAGATGTGGCCAGATGTTGCAGAGGGGGCAGATTCCTGATGGGCTGCTGGACGGAGGAGTGCAGCAGCTGATAGGCCTTCTACCGTGACGGCAGAGCTGTCTGGCGCCGCGTGCTGGCCATCAGCCTTCTGTCTCACCAGCACCCTGACAACGCAGCATCCAGGGAGAGGTGTAGCACTTGAGGACGGCAGGCCCTGAGCGCGGGCCAGTCCCTGTTCTTGTCCATCCTGGTGCCAGTAACAGGAAATCCCCTGTCTGGGTAATTCATAAGAGTGGAGGCTTATTCGGCTCACAGTGTGGAGGCCCCAGGTCCGGGGTGGTGTCTGGTGAGGGTCTTCTGGCTGCACCGCACCTCGGCAGAGGGCTGGAGCGCGTGTCGGTGTCTGGGTGTCTGTCCTGGTCTCACGCCTCTCCCTGTAAACCCACCCGCGCTCGGTCATAGGGCCGCGCTGACGACCTTAGTCCTAATCTCCTCCCTAGTGACCCACCTTTCAACACCATAGTCAGATGCGACTCTTGCCATCCTAATCCTGTCAGAACCAAAATCCAACACATGAAGTTGGACAGACATGCCAACCACAGCAGCCCTGAGATAAGGGCTGGAGAGCCAGAGGGCCCTCAGTAAGTGCCCCAGCCCTCCCCCAGATGGAGCCATAGTGCCTGGCAGCCACTGCCCCCGCAGGCAGGAGGTTCTCCCAGGAGAAGCCACTTCAGATGCTGGCTTTGGGATCCTGTGATGCCAGCCAGATCCTGCCTAGCCACCTGATGAGCCTCACCCACCCTTGGGTCCCAGCCACAGGCTCCGAGGGGCCAGGGCCTTTCTTTTGGCCCCCCCCCCCCCTGGGGCCCCAGCCACAGGCTCGGAGCGTCCAGGGCCTTTCTTTGCCCCTGCTCCTTCGCATGGACACATGTCCCAGGGCTCTGACTGCTGGAGGGAAGCTAGAGAAATAGAAGAGGAGAGGGACTCTAAGGAAACAGGGCCAGGGCAGAGAGCAGGACAAGCCTTCGAGGACATCAAAACCCAGGAGCAATAAAAGCTGTCACACTCGTAAAACAAGAACACGATGCTAGGAGGAGCACCCCGAGAACTCAGATGACGGCAGGGGCGGGCGCCTCCATGTGAGGGGTGAGAGAGTGGAGATGTCCCGGAAAGACAAGACGGTGGAAAACGTGGGAGACGAGATAAGAAAATGGATTATTCCACAAGCTGCGACTTCGAATTCAAACAAGTTAAAAAGAGAGCAGAGAGGGGACCAGCAGATGGCATAATGGCTACGTCGCTGGACTCTCATGTGGTCGACTGTGGTTCGAGTCCCAAACTCACGCCGGGCGTGTGTGTGTGTGCGTGCCCAAGATCCCGAGAGGAGAATGGAGAAGGGATTGCGGAGTGGCCATCCCTCCTGGGGGGTGATTTCTCGCTTTCTGTTTCTGTGTCTCTGTCTTTCTGGCAAGCACACGCGCCCTATAGTAAACACCTCACCACGCCCCTCCCCCCCAAAAAATGAGAGAGAGAACAGAGAAAACAGAGAGGAAAATGATCAAAGAGAGTCTACAAAAAATCCTGCCAGGGCCAGCCCCCGTTCTAAGGCAGCACAGCTGGCTCTCTGGAGGGGAGCTCAGGCCCAGTGGTTACGGGAGCCAGGTCCCACATGGCCAGCGTGCTTTGAACCCCAGTCCCGGCAGCTTGAAAAACTCCAGGTATGGGTACAGGCCCTGAGCCCCGACAGGCTGGCAGGGGAGAAGGAATGGCCGTGTGGCCATGCCCCACTGGAGAGTGCTTTGTCTCTCTCCCTGTTTCTGCCCCTCTCCGCTGAGCATACACTCCCCCTGGCATTTAAAAAAAAAGGAAAAGGGACAAAAATTCCCCAAACTGAAGAACGAAAGCTTCCGTGTGGGCGACACTCACTGACGGCTGGACGAGTTTGTTTCTCCTGGGTGACGATGACCCCCGCACTGCGGGCCACGTGGGCAGATGCTAAAGCAGGTCCCGTCATGCCCCGCATCCCGCAGGATCGCCAGGCTGGGCCTAGGCCGGGTTTTGTTCCGCGGTGAGGCTGCGGTGTGCGGCACGGCTGGCTTTCCAGAGGGGAGCTCAGGCGGTGGGCCCCACGCACGGACACCCTGACGTCTTTAACGCGCTTCTTCTCCGGCTGGTGCCAGGACAGGAAGTCGGAGACCTGAAGCCCCGGAAAGACGCGCTCCACCATTGCTGGGTTGTACGCCAGGGAGCCACCAGTCCAGGAACATCAGTGACCTCTGACCCAGCCGCCACTGCCCTCGGCATGCAGACCCAAGCTCAGCGCTGCAGCCACGGGAGCTGAACTTGGCGCGAATCAAGAACGGACTTGGGGCACAGCTGGTCAGCTGTGGCGGCAGTAAAGTAAGAGCCCTGCGGGGAGGTTCTGGGCCTGTGCCCGCTGACTCCCGGGGTATGCCCAGTGCACGCGTGCCCGTCTGCGGCCAGCTGAGCCTGGGGCCGGATCACAGCGTGAGGGCCCTGAGAGGGTGACTATCTCTCTGTTGCTGTCTCTCTCGTGGAAGAAGGAAGGAAGAGAGGAAGGGAAGGGAAAGGAAGGGAAGAGACGGGAAGGGAAGAGACGGGAAGGGAAGGGAAGGGAAGGGAAGGGAAGGGAAGGGAAGGGAAGGGAAGGGAAAGGAAAGAGGAAAGGAAAGGAGAAAGAACCCTAAGACAAAAAAAAAAAAAAAAAAGAATGAACTCAGAAGAAGATTTTCCCCCAGAGCCCCCCACTGGGGACTGAAGCTCAGCCGACCCCACGAGGGCAGCCTGGTGAGACCCTGAGGAGAGCCCAGTCCCGGGAGACCACCCTCTGGGCCGCAGAAGCTGTGAGATTGCAGATGTGCTGTTCAAGCCACAGTGTCTCGGGCCGAACAGTAATCTCGCGCTGCAGCTCAAAGCGGTGCACACCGCTTACCCCACTGTTCCTGTGGGCCAGGGATTTGGGGTGGTGCAGTCGGGTGACTGTGGCTCTGGATTTCTCACCAGGTTGCAGCCGAGACATCATTTGGGGCTGCAGCATCTGAAGGCTTGACTGGGGCTGGAGGGCTTCATGTAGAGGCTCACTCATGCAGCTGTTGCCCGGAGGCCTCAGTTCCTCACTGTGAGGCATCGCCATCGGACTTCTGGGGTGTCCCCACAACCTGGCAGCTGGCTTCCTGCAGAGCAAGTGAACCAAGAGGGGCCCGGCAGGAGCCACGTGACTTTTACGACCTGAACTTAGGAGTTGTAATGTTAGTATCCTTGTCCACCCCGAACTCTCTCCCTAGCTTGTGAAATGAGTGGCCATGCACCAGGAAGATCAGACAAGGGCTGAAGTAAAATCGAACTAGCACCCCTTGAAGGACCCACCGTCGGTCTCCACTCTAGTACCAGATCCAAATCAGCCCTAGGATCGTAGGTCTAAACGAGAGGGACCCAGGCTCAGGGTCTTTGACCTCTGAGCTGCAAGGGATGCTGTCCCTCCTACGGCTTGTTCCGATGCTCAGGATCCCCTCCTGTCACCTGCTCCCGGCTCAGAAAGGCCTTTGTCTCCTTAGTTGTAATCTGGTCCTGCCCCAAGTGTTTAGGTTTCTCCCCTTTGTGTGCTGCCATCAGAGGACACTGAGACCTTGTAGGGGTGTCTGAAAGAAAGAAGAAAGAAAGCAAGAAAGAAAGGAAGAAAGAAAGAGAGAAAGAAAGAAAGAAAGAAAGAAAGAAAGAAAGAAAGAAAGAAAGAAAGAAAGAGAGAAAGAGAGAGAGAGAGAGAAAGAAAGAAAGAAGAAAGATTAGCCTAGCTCTGTCCAGACCAGCAGAACCACCTAGCTGACCCTCAGACTCATGAACAATCATGAATGCATTTTTTTGGAGAGGTTTTTGCTACAGGGCGCATGCGCTTGCCAGAGAGACAGAGAGAGACAGAGACAGAAAGCTGGGCCGCAGAAGCTGTGAGATTGCAGATGTGCTGTTCAAGCCACAGTGTCTCGGGCCGAACAGTAATCTCGCGCTGCAGCTCAAAGCGGTGCACACCGCTTACCCCACTGTTCCTGTGGGCCAGGGATTTGGGGTGGTGCAGTCGGGTGACTGTGGCTCTGGATTTCTCACCAGGTTGCAGCCGAGACATCATTTGGGGCTGCAGCATCTGAAGGCTTGACTGGGGCTGGAGGGCTTCATGTAGAGGCTCACTCATGCAGCTGTTGCCCGGAGGCCTCAGTTCCTCACTGTGAGGCATCGCCATCGGACTTCTGGGGTGTCCCCACAACCTGGCAGCTGGCTTCCTGCAGAGCAAGTGAACCAAGAGGGGCCCGGCAGGAGCCACGTGACTTTTACGACCTGAACTTAGGAGTTGTAATGTTAGTATCCTTGTCCACCCCGAACTCTCTCCCTAGCTTGTGAAATGAGTGGCCATGCACCAGGAAGATCAGACAAGGGCTGAAGTAAAATCGAACTAGCACCCCTTGAAGGACCCACCGTCGGTCTCCACTCTAGTACCAGATCCAAATCAGCCCTAGGATCGTAGGTCTAAACGAGAGGGACCCAGGCTCAGGGTCTTTGACCTCTGAGCTGCAAGGGATGCTGTCCCTCCTACGGCTTGTTCCGATGCTCAGGATCCCCTCCTGTCACCTGCTCCCGGCTCAGAAAGGCCTTTGTCTCCTTAGTTGTAATCTGGTCCTGCCCCAAGTGTTTAGGTTTCTCCCCTTTGTGTGCTGCCATCAGAGGACACTGAGACCTTGTAGGGGTGTCTGAAAGAAAGAAGAAAGAAAGCAAGAAAGAAAGGAAGAAAGAAAGAGAGAAAGAAAGAAAGAAAGAAAGAAAGAAAGAAAGAAAGAAAGAAAGAGAGAAAGAGAGAGAGAGAGAGAAAGAAAGAAAGAAGAAAGATTAGCCTAGCTCTGTCCAGACCAGCAGAACCACCTAGCTGACCCTCAGACTCATGAACAATCATGAATGCATTTTTTTGGAGAGGTTTTTGCTACAGGGCGCATGCGCTTGCCAGAGAGACAGAGAGAGACAGAGACAGAAAGTGAGAAATCATCCCCTTGGGGGATGGCCACGCTGCAATCCCTTCTCCATTCTCCTCTTGGGATCTTGGGCATGCATGCGCACGCGCCCAGTGTGAGTATAAGTCACTGGGTCCAGGACTCGAACCGCGGTTGACTACATGGGAGTTCAGTGACATAGCCATTATGCTAACTGCTGGTCCCTACGAATGCATTTGTTTTAAGCACTCGTGGGGCGCTTTGTTATGCAGCACTAGCTGACTGATCACAGGAACTGGCTCACGCTACTTTTGGAGGCCAGGCCTTATGAGGGCACGAGATGTCATTCATTCATGAACTTCACCCTCCTGCCTGCTCTGGGCAGCTTTTGTGCTAATGTAGGAAACTCGAAGCCTGACCAGGTCTAGCCCTGCCTCGGGAAGGCCCCTGTGGAGTGGGTCCGACTGAGGTGGAGGTGTGTGGTCTGTTCCTCACACCAG
>NW_006159657.1:2306657-2308821 GCF_000334495.1 Tupaia belangeri chinensis | reverse complement strand
ATTCCTGCTCCTGCTCCCTGGACCCCGCACACTCTGCCCCCAGGCCTTTGCACATGCCGA
Source organism: Tupaia belangeri chinensis (assembly GCF_000334495.1). NCBI lineage: Eukaryota > Metazoa > Chordata > Mammalia > Scandentia > Tupaiidae > Tupaia > Tupaia belangeri. The sequence goes on along the minus strand of NW_006159657.1, from coordinate 2,308,761 downwards.
CGGTTTCCTCTGGACAGCCCTGGCCCACCTTCTGTGGACACTGCTCTCTTTTCAGAGTCAGCGTGTGTGCCCCCTCTCTCAGGTGCCCCCCAGAGTCCTCAGCGGTTGAGGCCCCCAGCCCAGGCTCACGTCTGCAGGGAGACCATCGGTCCTCCACTCCCCCTACCTCACTCACAGCCCGGAGGGGAGGGGCTCGGCCCTGTGCTGTCTCGGCTGTGTCCCTGCAGTTTTTGTCCCTTTCCCCTCAGAGCCCAGCCGCGGGAGCCCAGCCCTGGCAGTTCAGTCAGAGGAAAGGGTGCCATCACCTCCACGTGTGTGGAGCTCTCAGGGTGAGACTCCTGGAGGTCCCCTGGGGCCACCCACCCTCTCCACAGCCCTGCGAGAAAGCACCCCCTCTTCCAGATGAGGATGTGGGCTCAGAGGGAAGGGGGGGCCAAGGTCACCCTGCCAGGAAGAGACAGGGATTCGAACCCAGACCTCACCGCACCCTGAACCCACCTCTTCTGTGGCCTTCAGGCAGAGCCAGGGCCAGCCATGGTGACAGAGGGGCACAGAGGGCCAGCTGGGTGGGCCAGGGCAGGCCTCAGTCTGGGGAAGCAGGGGACAGCAGGGAACCGCGGAGGCAGGAAGAGGCAGAGCAGAAAGTGAAAGGGGACAGAGGCCGAGAATAGCTGCGGGTGTGAGAGGCGGGACTGGGGCGCAGCCAGAAAGGGAGGCCAGGCCAGCCTCAGAAGGGCGGCGCCAGCTCCCCAGAGAGGTGGCCCCGGGCTGTGGAGCCGTTTTGGGGTCTGTGGCCAGGTGCTGCTAACCCAACAGCCAGACGGAGAGAACGAAATCAGGGAGAAGGGCGGTCTGGGGGCGGGGGGATTTCACGTCTACTTCACACCGCGGCGCCGGCATCTCACGGTGGCTTACTGGATCCAGGACATGCAGCCGGCATGGTGTGGGCCTGTGCTTTGGGAAGAGGCCCTGGGGACATCTCCGTCACCGTCACCGTCACTGTCCCCAGCAGCAGTTCTGTGCAGTGGTTACACACACACGGGCTCTGGCCAGGTTGGGGTTCAGTCCAGGCTGGCTGTGTGACCTTAGGAGAGTTACTTGCCCTCTCTGGGCCTCTTTCTGTGAATACTATCACTCACCTGTTGAGAATCAGCTGAGCGAGTACAGATGAAGCACACGGAAGAGCTCTGAGAAAGTGCTCCAGAAATAACTTGCCCTGCCCACAACGCTGGAGCCAGGTGGGAGGTTCGGATCCCGGGTCGACCTGAATGCACTGGATGCAGCCATGATCCGGCCAGCTGAAGGCTCGGGGGAAGATCCTGTTGGGGTCCCTATCGCTCTCTCATCTCTTGATAAATAAATATAAATGAACGTAAGAAACAAAAACCTTTGCTTTTACTAACCACTGTCTACACCGGCACCCACCCTGGGAAAGTCCCTCCAGAGTGTGCGCGGGGACTTTTTTGTTCCCTCCTGTGTCTCCAGGACCGAAAGCCTCCTGGCACCCGCGGGTGCTCAGTAACTGCTGTGGAGCAGGGGTGGGGTGGAGTAAGGAGAGGCCCCTCCATGGCTTCCCAGGTGCAGCTTCACCTGCTTCCCATTTCTCGTTTCCGTTTTCGCTTTTACAGCATCTCCGGGGCCACTTCGCTCATCTGACCAGGCGAGCCGGCCAGGGCAGGGGAGCGACTTACAATGGTCTTTCAGCTCAGAATGGCCCCGAGATACTGGGAGCCCTAGGACCCAGCTCTCCTGGGTCAGCTGAGGGTGGTGGTGGCAGTTCAGGCCCATGCGCACTGGGGGGTGGGGTGAGGCGACAGGAAGCGCCACGGGACAGGCTGTTCCCAGCCTACTGAGAACCCCGAGGCGAGGCGAGAGGACACACTGTTCGGGGCTGAGCCCTGCAAGTCCCCGGCTCCGCCTGCCTGGGGGAAGTGTCACCGGAGTCCAGGGTGGGGACCTCTGGCCTGGGGATCTTGTGGCTCCTCTGATCTCTACTCTCTACAGGGCACTTGGGCCGCTTGCTTTCCAGGAACGCTTCCTGCCTGCACTGGGTGCACGCTTGCAGCCCCGGCCTGGGGAGCCCCGGCCCCTCCTGCCCACCCCC
>NW_006159657.1:2297761-2306336 GCF_000334495.1 Tupaia belangeri chinensis | reverse complement strand
AGCCATTGGGAGGCCGCCCCGGCAGCCAGGGGGGATCTGGATGGTGAGTGGCTGAGCCCCCCAGCCGACAGCCTCACGAAGGCACCGTCCTGGAAGCCGCTCTTGCATCCCCAGTCGAGCCTTCAGATGATGGCAGCCCTGACCAGCAGCTTGGCTGCAGCCACCCAGCCGAGTGGCTCCCGAATTCCTGGCCCTCAGCAACTGAGATAACAACGCTGTGTTGACATAAAGATGCTCGGGTTGGGGTTCAGGCGGCAAAGCAGTGGGCGGGGCACCCTAATGCTGGGGTAAGGAGATTAATGGGTTAACTCTCTCTGGAAGGAACACAGACTGGTATCAGAGAAGGGCCTAAATGGCTGGGGGAGGACAGGGGGCGGGAGAGAGAGGGAGAGAGGCCCTTCTGTCCTTTTTCATCTCAAGCCATCCTTTTAAAAAGATGAACTAAATGTCAAACACACACACAGTGTCTGACACGGTTTAGGCAGCCCTCAACAGCAGCAGCTGGGGTTATTCATTCCACAGATATTCCATGAGCTGCCAGGGCCCCCCTTGAGCACGGGCGTATGAAGGACAGGCCACACGCCATGTAGGAGTCCTGCGAGGACGGGCTGTGCATGTGGGGCAGGTGGCCTAACCTCTCTGAGCTCGGTGTCCTCATCTAAAAGGTGACTAGCAGCACAGGACGGGGGCCAGCTGTTCCACTGCAGGACAGGCCTGGGTCCCCACCCCCGGAGGCGAGCACAGGTACCTGGCCCGTAGAAAAGCAGCCCAGCAGCTTCTTAGGATCAAAGCTGGGTGAGGGGCTATGGGGGCCACAGGAGACACCAAAGAGGGAGAAAGACCACCCAGCACCCCAGCCCCATTCTTCCTGGCTGCAGGGAAGCCCATGCCCAGGCCTGCTGCATGAGGGCAGAGCCGCAGGTGGCCCACGCTCCAGAGGGAAGAGGCACGTCCTCTCCTGGGCCCCGAGTGTGCCAAGGGCTGTGCACCCCTGTGGTCTGTCCCAGGACCCACACTCAGAAGGGGCAGGGCAGAACCCACCTACCGCGAGGCACTGGGCGGAGGAGGCCTGGCTTTTGGCTCCCTCACTGCGCTGGGCCAGGGTATCTGACTGACTGGGGCCCATGCGCTCAGATGGCTCTGCAGCGTGCTTGGCGGGGGTGGAGCGGGAGGGAGGGGCGAAGAACTCCCACATGGGAACCTGGACATCGGCCTGGGAGGGCAGACAGGTGTCAGGATCCCTTCCAGGCTGAGTCTGCCTGTCCCTGGTGACCTCTGCAAGTCATCTCTGCTTCTGGGCCAGCTTGCCCCATCTATCAAATGGGGTGTGTCCTCTCTGAGTTCTGAGGGGTTTACTGGCCCAGATGGAGGCAAACATGGAGGGAGGGGTCACCATGCCTGCCCTGACTCTGAGTTTGCCCCTGGGAGGAAACTCCACTCTGGCCATGGGGGGCGGGGAGGGGGAGCAGGGGGAGAATAGGGAGGGAGGGGATGGAGGGGAGGGTTCTTCGTTCATGGCTCACATTTCTGGGACCAGCCTTGTCCCTGGGAGGCTTTTGCCAGGAAGGCCCTGGGTACTCCAGTGCAGAGGTCCTGGCCTCAGCTGTGCCTGCCCCAGGCCAGGAAAGGGTTCGCAGCCCTGCCCTGCCTCCTGGCTGGGAGGGGACCTCTTCTCTGGATGGTGAACTGTGCATGTGCTAGGCCCCCTCACTGCCCTGACAGTGCAAAACCAAGGTAGCAATCTGTGCTCAAGGGAACTACATCTCTGATCCCCTTGTATTCAGGGCTTCCTGTCCAGTGCACCCCGGCTCAAGGCCAGGACCTCCTCTTGTGCTCTCAGTCTTCCAATCCGGTCAGTCCCTAGTGTGGGACACCGCACAGCTGACCCGAGATGAGGGTCCAGAGACTAGGACATGTTTGTGGGTCACCTCTTGGGGGTCCTGATCTTCCATGCCTCTCGTGCGCTCTGTGATTGGTTACGGGAGACCCCTGGAGAACGGAATTCCAGGTAAATCTGGCTCTCTGGTGGCAGGGGAGGTTCTAGCAGCAGGAGGAAGAGCTCTGACAGGCGCAGAGCTGGCTGCTGGAAAGATGGGGGTGATAAAGGAGTGGGGAGGCTGCTGGGAAGTTGGGGGGAGAGGAGGAAGGGCTGGCTGCAGCTGGAATGCACTCCATCTGACCGCTTCAAGCCTTTCCCCATCCCGGCCCCAAGTCTCAGCACTACACCCCGGGGCCTCCTCACAGCACCCTCTGTGGAGAAGAGGGGCCTTCCTAATTACAAATCTGAGCCCCTAACTTCCTGCCCCAGGCGGCCTCTCCCAACCCTTGGCAAAGCAAACTCAGCTGCCTCCAGGTGCAGGGAGGTGACAGGGACGAGGGAGCCAGGGTGGCCCAAGTGAGAACCTGGACACCTGTTTGGTGGGGACAATTTGAAAAATGCACCTCCGGACTAAGACAGCACGACCAGTGTGGCCAGCAGGGGTGGGGAGTGCAGGGAGTGGCCTCTGAGCCCTGCTTGCCTCCAGCTAGCAGCTCCTACAGAGTGGAGGGCCTGGGGCAGGAGGAGGTAGGACAACCAGAGACGGGAGGCACGGGAGGCACGCACAGGGGAGGCGGGTGGAGCAGGAACATCGCAGAGGGTGGGGGAGGAGGAAGCCAGGACCTGGGCCAGGTGCTGGAGCTGGCTGGGGGGGGGATAGAAGACGGAGCTGAGAGACCCCAAAGGAGACCCCCACTGCTGGCCGCTGTGGGCAGGGTCAGGGGCTGCTGGGGAGGACAGCAGGGGCCGGGAGGCTGGGTACTGCTGCTGCCAAGCAGAGTCTGGGTGAGAGGTGAGGCGGCACGGAGCTAGGTGGCCGTTACCTGGACAGAGAGTGGACAGGCTCTGGTTGTGGCCTGGACCCCTCACTGAAGGACAGAATGGGGCTGCACGGGAACAGCCAGAGGGGTAGGGCCCTGTCTGAGGCCACCCGGCTGTGGCGAGGGGGTGACCCCAGTGCAGGTGTGACCCTGACCCCCAACTACTCATCCATGACATTGCCCAGAGGTCCCCTGTGCCCTCCCAGCAGGACCAGCCCCAGTCCCTGCCTTTAGCGACTCTCGCCCTGCCTCGGGACCTGGCCAGCCTTCCCTTCTCCCGTGCAGGCTTGGTTCTGACGGTCAGTGGAGTGCCTCCGCCCCCCACCCCCGGAGGCGAGCACAGGTACCTGGCCCGTAGAAAAGCAGCCCAGCAGCTTCTTAGGATCAAAGCTGGGTGAGGGGCTATGGGGGCCACAGGAGACACCAAAGAGGGAGAAAGACCACCCAGCACCCCAGCCCCATTCTTCCTGACTGCAGGGAAGCCCATGCCCAGGCCTGCTGCATGAGGGCAGAGCCGCAGGTGGCCCACGCTCCAGAGGGAAGAGGCACGTCCTCTCCTGGGCCCCGAGTGTGCCAAGGGCTGTGCACCCCTGTGGTCTGTCCCAGGACCCACACTCAGAAGGGGCAGGGCAGAACCCACCTACCGCGAGGCACTGGGCGGAGGAGGCCTGGCTTTTGGCTCCCTCACTGCGCTGGGCCAGGGTATCTGACTGACTGGGGCCCATGCGCTCAGATGGCTCTGCAGCGTGCTTGGCGGGGGTGGAGCGGGAGGGAGGGGCGAAGAACTCCCACATGGGAACCTGGACATCGGCCTGGGAGGGCAGACAGGTGTCAGGATCCCTTCCAGGCTGAGTCTGCCTGTCCCTGGTGACCTCTGCAAGTCATCTCTGCTTCTGGGCCAGCTTGCCCCATCTATCAAATGGGGTGTGTCCTCTCTGAGTTCTGAGGGGTTTACTGGCCCAGATGGAGGCAAACATGGAGGGAGGGGTCACCATGCCTGCCCTGACTCTGAGTTTGCCCCTGGGAGGAACCTCCACTCTGGCCATGGGGGGCGGGGAGGGGGAGCAGGGGGAGAATAGGGAGGGAGGGGATGGAGGGGAGGGTTCTTCGTTCATGGCTCACATTTCTGGGACCAGCCTTGTCCCTGGGAGGCTTTTGCCAGGAAGGCCCTGGGTACTCCAGTGCAGAGGTCCTGGCCTCAGCTGTGCCTGCCCCAGGCCAGGAAAGGGTTCGCAGCCCTGCCCTGCCTCCTGGCTGGGAGGGGACCTCTTCTCTGGATGGTGAACTGTGCATGTGCTAGGCCCCCTCACTGCCCTGACAGTGCAAAACCAAGGTAGCAATCTGTGCTCAAGGGAACTACATCTCTGATCCCCTTGTATTCAGGGCTTCCTGTCCAGTGCACCCCGGCTCAAGGCCAGGACCTCCTCTTGTGCTCTCAGTCTTCCAATCCGGTCAGTCCCTAGTGTGGGACACCGCACAGCTGACCCGAGATGAGGGTCCAGAGACTAGGACATGTTTGTGGGTCACCTCTTGGGGGTCCTGATCTTCCATGCCTCTCGTGCGCTCTGTGATTGGTTACGGGAGACCCCTGGAGAACGGAATTCCAGGTAAATCTGGCTCTCTGGTGGCAGGGGAGGTTCTAGCAGCAGGAGGAAGAGCTCTGACAGGCGCAGAGCTGGCTGCTGGAAAGATGGGGGTGATAAAGGAGTGGGGAGGCTGCTGGGAAGTTGGGGGGAGAGGAGGAAGGGCTGGCTGCAGCTGGAATGCACTCCATCTGACCGCTTCAAGCCTTTCCCCATCCCGGCCCCAAGTCTCAGCACTACACCCCGGGGCCTCCTCACAGCACCCTCTGTGGAGAAGAGGGGCCTTCCTAATTACAAATCTGAGCCCCTAACTTCCTGCCCCAGGCGGCCTCTCCCAACCCTTGGCAAAGCAAACTCAGCTGCCTCCAGGTGCAGGGAGGTGACAGGGACGAGGGAGCCAGGGTGGCCCAAGTGAGAACCTGGACACCTGTTTGGTGGGGACAATTTGAAAAATGCACCTCCGGACTAAGACAGCACGACCAGTGTGGCCAGCAGGGGTGGGGAGTGCAGGGAGTGGCCTCTGAGCCCTGCTTGCCTCCAGCTAGCAGCTCCTACAGAGTGGAGGGCCTGGGGCAGGAGGAGGTAGGACAACCAGAGACGGGAGGCACGGGAGGCACGCACAGGGGAGGCGGGTGGAGCAGGAACATCGCAGAGGGTGGGGGAGGAGGAAGCCAGGACCTGGGCCAGGTGCTGGAGCTGGCTGGGGGGGGGATAGAAGACGGAGCTGAGAGACCCCAAAGGAGACCCCCACTGCTGGCCGCTGTGGGCAGGGTCAGGGGCTGCTGGGGAGGACAGCAGGGGCCGGGAGGCTGGGTACTGCTGCTGCCAAGCAGAGTCTGGGTGAGAGGTGAGGCGGCACGGAGCTAGGTGGCCGTTACCTGGACAGAGAGTGGACAGGCTCTGGTTGTGGCCTGGACCCCTCACTGAAGGACAGAATGGGGCTGCACGGGAACAGCCAGAGGGGTAGGGCCCTGTCTGAGGCCACCCGGCTGTGGCGAGGGGGTGACCCCAGTGCAGGTGTGACCCTGACCCCCAACTACTCATCCATGACATTGCCCAGAGGTCCCCTGTGCCCTCCCAGCAGGACCAGCCCCAGTCCCTGCCTTTAGCGACTCTCGCCCTGCCTCGGGACCTGGCCAGCCTTCCCTTCTCCCGTGCAGGCTTGGTTCTGACGGTCAGTGGAGTGCCTCCGCCACGGCTGGTCTCTGCTTCCCCAGAGAGCCCCAGCCGTTCTGGGCAGCGGGAGAGGAAGGGTAGGGAGGGGCGACCGGGGACATACTCACCAGTCCCCAGGCCCTTGGTCGGAGGCTGTACGTGACGCCCATTTTACAGAGAGGGAAACGAGGCCCGACACAGAGAACCCAGCAGAACCTCAGGGTGCCCCTTGGCTTGTAATTTATAGAAATAAAAATGAGAAAGAAAGAAAGAAAACCAAGTACGTGTTGGGCCTCTCTGTTCCAAGGTGTCACCCTAAAAGGCCCTCAGAACTCTCCCCTATCACAGGGACGAGGCTCAGGGGGTCCCCAGGGACAAGGCCAGTGCTGCTTGGAGTGAAGGGGGCAAGCCTTCACCTTGGCGTCCGACTGCCGCTGTCCCTTGGCCCAGGGATTTCGCCATCATGAGCCGGCTCCCGGCCAGGGACCCAGGGCGGTGACTCCTTGGCTGGCAGCAGGCATCTCTCCAGCCCCTTTGCCGGGTCCTTGTAAGTTCTCAGACCCCAGTGCCCGGTCAGGGCTGGCCCTGGCTCTGACTCTCCTGCAGACCCCTGCCGAGGGGCATGGGACTCGAAGATCCACGGGGCTCGAAGGCTGTCTTCCACTCCCACACTCTAACTAGAAGCAGGCGCCGGGGTGGCTGCAGACACCTGGCTCCGAGGACCTCTGCTGAGGAAGCCCCGAGAAGTGACGTGGGCTGTCTGAGACCTGGAGCCTGGGCCCTTTCTAATGTTCAAGTCAGATCACCCGGACCTTTGGTAGCTCCCGTTGCCGGCCACACCAGACCCCAGCTCTGCCCTTGCCACCGCCTCCATCTTCTCTCTGGCCTCCAGGACTGCCCCGGGGCTGGTGCAGGAGTCCGCCCACACTCCTGCCCTCCCGTCCCGCCCGCTCCAGGCCAGCTTCCCCAGCAGCACGGAAGCTTTTCCCACACAGACCCACTCCCTTTGCAGCCCTGTCACAGGGTCCTGGCGGCCACCTTCCTAGCTCGTTTTTGGCCTGGCTGGCGCTTGGGATCAGCTCCCGCCGGTGCTCCTCCTGAGCCCACCCTGACTCGGGTGAGTGGTCACCCCCAGAGTTCCCTGTACTGCCTCGAAGCCCGACCTTGGCCCTGGCCAGGTGTTTCCTGGACCCCGAATTCATTTCCTGTCTTTCCCATGGACACCGACTCCTCCTGCGAGGCGGATTCCAATGCTCCCAGGAGATGTCTCCCGGTCCTTAGTGACGAACGAGGGGCTCCAGCTATGGCTTGTTCAGAAGGAACACATTGAAGAGATATCGGGTGCCCACCGAACCCCCCACTGAAAAACCAGGTAGAATGGGGAGGCGAGACCTCAACCCCCGTCCCATCACAGAGCCAGCCTGGGACCCCGGGTGGCCGAGACTCCTTCCGGAAAGGGCTCTCCACCACCTGTCTTTGCAGGATTGGCTCCCAGTTCAGACTCTGATTGGCTGAGCCCAGGTCACATGCTACACCTAGCTGCAAGGGAGGCTGGGAAAGTGGATGATGGCTATCTGGGCTCCTCCCACAGTAAGTGGGCTCTGCCTTGCCAGATGGTGGGGAGGAGGTGTGGATGGTGAGGGCTCAGAATGACCAAAGCTCTGTGTCTCCCCAGCCCCCTGGTGCTCCCCAACCTGGGGGAGGCACTGTCACTCGATCCTTGCTACATTCCTCTGCCTCACCCCATATCCAGTCCCTCACCATCCCTGTAGGCTGCAGGTCTGTGTGTATCTTACATCCATTTGCAATTCTGCATCTCTCCCTCCTTCTCTGTGCCAGTTTCTCAAGGAGCCCCCAGACCAGTGGAGTGATAGGGACAACTCGGTGTGAACATTCTGGACTGGGGACATACAGGAACCTGAGGGAGCCTAGAGGAGGCACCCGGTCCAGTGGAAGCATCCAGGAAGGCTTCCTGGAGGTGGTAATGCTGAGTCTTGAAGGAGGAGTAGGTGTTACAGGAACACAGTTGTGGGAAAGGACATCCCAGGTGGAGATGGCAGCTTAGGGCAAGCCAAGGTGCAAGGGGGAATTCTGAGAGTCCTGGCATCACCCGACTGGTGTGTGAGGTAGGATTGCCAAGGGATGAGGCCACGCGGAGCAGAAGAACCTGATGACGGCCTGGCTTTGAGCTAGTGCTGGGTGCCGTGGTCAGCTGTGTTTGAGAATGAGCCCTCAGACAGCCTGACGACAGTCCCAGTGCCCGGGCTGATCAGGCAGTGGGTCCAGAGTGGGATTTGGAAGCCCTGACTGCCCGGCCTCTGGTGAGCAGAAACCTGCCCCTGCCAGGACACGCCTGGACAGGAGGGCGGGAGCAAGACCCACCCAGGTCCCTGGCCCGTCCTGGGGTCCTTGGGGTCCTTGTTTGTAAATTAAGGGGTGTGATGACGTCTGTGACCTGGATGGAGAGCCGGGGGGGCCCCCACTTCCTGCTCTTGTTGGACCCATGCCCACGAAGCACACAGTGGGGAGACACGGAAGGCTTGGCTGGGCTCCATGGACAGCTGGTCTAGAGCTGGACATGTGACCATGACCTGGTTCCAGGGAAGAGGAGGCACCCACCATGCCAGCTCTCGGAGAGCTGCGTGCCAGGGAATGGCTCCTTAACCGTTTGCAACCCTCCTCCATGCCTGCCCCATGGGGCCAATTTCCCGGGACAGCCTGGTGCCGCATTCCGGGAAGCTGGCTGCAGGAGAGGCCCTGACTCCCCCCATTTGCATAGCCGTGTAACAGGAAGCAGGACTCACGCTGCCTCATACCCTGGGCTGGGCCAAGCTGCCGGCTGGGACTGAGCTCGGTAACCCAGCCCCGGCTGCCCCGACAGCTGGCAGGAGTCCCAGCGGGTGCCCATCCTGCAGTAGCAGGCAGGTGGCTGGACAGGTGGCCGGAGAGGGGGCCGGACAGGGGGCCAACTCAGCCCC
>NW_006159657.1:2293104-2297437 GCF_000334495.1 Tupaia belangeri chinensis | reverse complement strand
GCCCCGCCGGCCCCGACAGCTGGCAGGAGTCCCAGCGGGTGCCCATCCTGCAGTAGCAGGCAGGTGGCTGGACAGGTGGCCGGACAGGTGGCCGGACAGGTGGCCATATCAGCCCCCAACAGTCCGCAGGCCCACCTGGAGGTTAGACACGGAGACTCCAAGAAGTCCAGCTGCACCCCTGGAAAGGAAGGGAGGCTGTGTACACAGTGACGGCTGAGAGTTCCCAGGGACAAAGTGTGCGCTGCTGTCACCAAGTCACCCCTGTTCCCAGCAGTGACGGGGAGACTTTCTTCCTGCAGGAAGCGTGCCTGTCGGCTGCCTGGCCTCTCTGTCCCCTCCCCGTGCCCCAGCTCCTTTCTTGGAAAGTCGGGTGTGAGCAGGAAGCCCATTTCTCGGGCTGCGCTCAGAACTGGGAATGGGGTGGGCGGAAGGGGCTCGGCTTCCCGAGCCAGGTGCCCTGCAGCCGGGGACTTTGTGCCTCGTCTCCCCACCTCCCCATGGGGCACGCGTGCTACCTCTGACGGGCTGACGGGAGAACTAGGAGGAGGTGCCGTGCAGCACCAGTTGCTGCTACCCCAGAGCGCACGTCCGCCTCCGGTGGCGATGCTCCGGGGCACTTTATGGCACCCACTGAGAGAGAGAGAGAGAACCCAGGCTTTAATATTCCGTGAATCTGCAGTGTGGAGGTGGAAGGTGGGCACCCCAAGACTCCCTGCAGACACGGCCTGCCCCACGCACCACCTGGGCACTTAGCTCCCTGGGCTGGCTGTGCATCTGTTAACGGGAACGCGTATGGATTCCCATCCCGGAGACTGGTGGGGCTCCATGAGCGAACACAGGCAGCGCCCGTGGGAGCCAAGGGGCACCGAGGTGGCCTGGGGCCCCCCAAGAGGATGTTAAGCTCAACGCTACCAGCTCCTGGCTCCCAGGAGAAAGGCCAGGGTCGCAGAAGTGGACCCCATGCATCTGTGTTCAATAAACCCATAGGGAGGTCAGAGGCAGGGTGGAGGCCAGGAGCAAGTCCGAGACGGGGCTCCAGAGGAGGCCGAGGAAGGCACAAGCCCGGCCAGGACCAGGCACCTGCATGGCACCTGCACGGCCAGGAGGCTTCCTGGAGGAGGGGACATCTGAGCTGGTATCAGGATGGGTTTGGCAGTCAAGGTGGAAGGGGAGGTTTCCCAGGCAGAGGAGTCAGCCAGGTCAAGATCGGGCGAGCAGACACGGGCAGGCCGCACCCTCCATGTGCACCCACTGACCCCTCCCGGAGGCCCTGAGCCTCCCGACCGGGGTGCCGCTGCCTGCTCTCTGGCTACGGGTCTTCACCATCACTAGAGACACCTCCTTTTCTAAGAAAGGCAGGGCAGGGCAGCCTGGGGACAGCAGGGGTGGTGGGCTGGACTCCGACCCTCCCCAGACGCTCTGCTCCTCCTTCTTTGAGGTCATGGAGGAAAAACATGGAACTGTCTTCTGCTCGTTTTCCTTCTTGTTTTTAAAGTTACTGCTGTAGGGTGTGCTCTCACCAGACGCACCCGCACGCAGAAGCTGAAAAGTCAGCCCCTTTTCCTCCATCCTCCTCTCAGGGTCTTGGGTGGGTATGCGTGCACACATACCCAGCTTTTATCCCAAGCTGTTAGGTCCAGATCGTAAACCACGCAGTGGGCCATGCGGGATCCAGCATCTTAGCCTCCACACACCTGCTGGCCTCGCTTCTTTTTAACATGGGGTTTTGCCACGTCCTTCCTGCCCCTGCCTCAGACTCTCGATCGCTGTGCCTGGCCTTCAGGTTGGATCAGGACTCAATCCTAGGCCTCCCACGTGGTCTCAGTCTATAGGGCATGACCACCACAGCTTGACCTGCTGGTCCATCTCCTATGCAGATTAAGTTTTAAAAGGTTATTTATTTTGAGAGAGAGAGAGAAAGAGAGAGACTGGGAGCCTGCTAAGGTCAACGACCCTCCCCAGCCTTTCAGCCAGTCCGCATCACGGGTGTGGTCAAGGGTTTGCCTGGCCTGTGCCGGCAGACCCAGGATCCGAACCTTGGGCTTTTCCATATGGCTCCAGTACTGCACATTGGTGCCCTACTGCCTGCACCAGAATGTCTGAACCCACAAATAATTTTTAAAGACCAAAAATGGAGCTGTGGTTTTCAACTCTTACAGCGTATGTTTTCCCTGTGCATACATTACAGGCACTTCGCAGAGGGACTAACATCCCAACCCGTTTTTGTGGCTGGGAGAGAGGAGGGCCTATGGTGTAGATGACGGTACTGAATGAACAAGGGCCCAGGGTCCTTTGGTTCTGAGTTCTGATCCTGGTTCCACTTCTTAGAGCTGCGTGACTCTGGACAGGTCACTCAACCTCTCTGTTTCTTCTTGGCTTCCTGAGAGATAGGGAACAGGGCAGCTTCTGCCCGGGCCTTATGGTGGGACTCCCTTGAGACCCTGCATGTGAGGTGCTTAGCTCAGCCCAGTGCCCTTGTAGACAGGTGGGAGACACTGCCCCTGTGGGGTAAGGAGTGACGCCTATCGAGGCTACTTAGCCAGGCCCTGAGCTCACAGTCCAGACAGTAAAGGGTCCATGCAAGGTGGCCATGAGTCCCCTCTCAGATGAGGGTCAGCGCTGACCACTGCGAGAGGCAGCTGAGGGAGGGGCGGCCCTGCGCTGTCTCCCCTCCCCCTCGCCCTTCTGCAGAAAGTCTCCGAGTGCCTTCCGAGCTGGCTGGGCTCCACATGCCCAGAACCCTCGGGTTGGTCTGCCCACAGGCCAGTTCTGTCGATTCATGGATGCCTCTGGTGCAGTCTCAGCATGCTGGAAAGGCCCCTCAGTGGAGAGTACTGCTCACACCTGTGGAAATGCCATGCTCTGACCCCTTCCTTCGGGTTGTCATGGCCTCATCCTGGGTCCTCCTTTCCACGTGTAACCAATGTCCCAAGGAGGGTCGCCATGGCCAGAGAAGCTCCTGGACAGATGGACAGATGGATGCAGGCATAGTCGCCCACTGTCCCAAGGGCCCCAGCGAGAGGCAAGAAAGCCCCTATCTTGCCTCCAACTGCCAAAATCCCCAGCACCAAATTCCCCAGCCTGGGGATCGCCGGGAGGAAGCCCTGCACCCCAGGTCACCAGCCTTTGCACATCGGCTCCACACCGCATCCCTTCCTGGGATGCAGGCCAACCTGGCCCTGCACCAACGCCCACCTGGCATGCCTGCACTTCCCAGGCTGGGCGCCTCCCGGGGCAGCCCTGAGGGTCTCCTAGTCCCAGGGGCCATGCCCCAGCTATCTCCTGCCACCTGAGGATAATGAGATATTCAACGAATTGCACATAAGATCATCTTTCTTTCTTTTTTTTTTTTTTTTGACACAGAGACAGAAAGTGAGAAATCACCCCCCAGGGGGGATGGCCACGCCGCAATCCCTTCTCCTCCATTCTCCTCTCAGGATCTTGGGCACGCACGCACATGTGCCCGGCGTGAGTTTAAGCCCCCGGGTCCGGGACGCGAATCACGGTCGACTACGTGGGAGTCCAGCGACATAGCCATTATGCTAACTGCTGGTTCCCTTTTTTTCTTTTTTAATTGCACTTGTGAAAGACAGAGAGAGATGAAAAGTAGGCAGCCCCGGTGGGGGAGGGTATGGGCATGCTACAACCCCCTTCCCTCCATTTCTTCCTCCCTTCAGGTTTGGGGGCACTCGTGTGCACACCCACACATGTGTTTTTCAAGCCGCCAGGGCCAGGATTTGAACCCTGGTCAGCCATGTGGGTCCCAGCTTCCAATGTACAGTACCCAACTGCTGTACTATGGGGCTGGCCCAACACTCATCTCTGCAGGTCAGAAGCAGGTGGGCACCGGGCCGTGTCATGTGGTGCGAGCAGGCTGCTGCTCCTGGTAGGCAAATCAGGACTAGACTAGAGAGGGGCAGCTGGCCCGGCCGGCTCCGTGCGCTGGAGTCATCGTCATGCTTTTACTTACTACCGGGCGGGGGGACAGCAGTTGGCCTAACGGTTACGTCGCTGGACTCCCGTGTAGCAGATGCTGGGCTCAGTCCCAGACCCAGTGGCTTAAACTCATGTTTAAGCATGTGCCCAGGATCTGGAGAGGAGAATGGAGGAGAGGGGATTGCGGTGTGGCCATCCCCCCTGGGGGTGATTTATCGCTTTGAATCTGTCTCTCTCTGTCTTTCTGGCGAGCGCATGCACCCTATAACGAAAACCTCTCCAAAAAAAAAGTATTTACTGTGGATCCTTTCCAGGGATCCCTAAGCCCTGAGGCTGGGAGCATCTTGGAGACGAGATTGCCACTGAGACCAGGGAGGTGCTGGGGGCCCTCCCTGGA
>NW_006159657.1:2290344-2290867 GCF_000334495.1 Tupaia belangeri chinensis | reverse complement strand
GGGAGGCAGCTGAGGGAGGGGCGGCCCTGCGCTGTCTCCCCTCCCCCTCGCCCTTCTGCAGAAAGTCTCCGAGTGCCTTCCGAGCTGGCTGGGCTCCACATGCCCAGAACCCTCGGGTTGGTCTGCCCACAGGCCAGTTCTGTCGATTCATGGATGCCTCTGGTGCAGTCTCAGCATGCTGGAAAGGCCCCTCAGTGGAGAGTACTGCTCACACCTGTGGAAATGCCATGCTCTGACCCCTTCCTTCGGGTTGTCATGGCCTCATCCTGGGTCCTCCTTTCCACGTGTAACCAATGTCCCAAGGAGGGTCGCCATGGCCAGAGAAGCTCCTGGACAGATGGACAGATGGATGCAGGCATAGTCGCCCACTGTCCCAAGGGCCCCAGCGAGAGGCAAGAAAGCCCCTATCTTGCCTCCAACTGCCAAAATCCCCAGCACCAAATTCCCCAGCCTGGGGATCGCCGGGAGGAAGCCCTGCACCCCAGGTCACCAGCCTTTGCACATCGGCTCCACACCGCATCCC
>NW_006159657.1:2285980-2289977 GCF_000334495.1 Tupaia belangeri chinensis | reverse complement strand
GCGAATCACGGTCGACTACGTGGGAGTCCAGCGACATAGCCATTATGCTAACTGCTGGTTCCCTTTTTTTCTTTTTTAATTGCACTTGTGAAAGACAGAGAGAGATGAAAAGTAGGCAGCCCCGGTGGGGGAGGGTATGGGCATGCTACAACCCCCTTCCCTCCATTTCTTCCTCCCTTCAGGTTTGGGGGCACTCGTGTGCACACCCACACATGTGTTTTTCAAGCCGCCAGGGCCAGGATTTGAACCCTGGTCAGCCATGTGGGTCCCAGCTTCCAATGTACAGTACCCAACTGCTGTACTATGGGGCTGGCCCAACACTCATCTCTGCAGGTCAGAAGCAGGTGGGCACCGGGCCGTGTCATGTGGTGCGAGCAGGCTGCTGCTCCTGGTAGGCAAATCAGGACTAGACTAGAGAGGGGCAGCTGGCCCGGCCGGCTCCGTGCGCTGGAGTCATCGTCATGCTTTTACTTACTACCGGGCGGGGGGACAGCAGCTGGCCTAACGGTTACGTCGCTGGACTCCCGTGTAGCAGATGCTGGGCTCAGTCCCAGACCCAGTGGCTTAAACTCATGTTTAAGCATGTGCCCAGGATCTGGAGAGGAGAATGGAGGAGAGGGGATTGCGGTGTGGCCATCCCCCCTGGGGGGGATTTATCGCTTTGTATCTGTCTCTCTCTGTCTTTCTGGCGAGCGCATGCACCCTATAACGAAAACCTCTCCAAAAAAAAAGTATTTACTGTGGATCCTTTCCAGGGATCCCTAAGCCCTGAGGCTGGGAGCATCTTGGAGACGAGATTGCCACTGAGACCAGGGAGGTGCTGGGGGCCCTCCCTGCAGCCCCTGAGCCGCCAGACAGACACTCCTGGCTGAGTCTCTGTCCTCATCCCCCCCGGAAGCCTGAGACATTGTCTGCCAGGCTGGGGTGGGGGGCCAGGAACTGAGTGGCAGGACTTGAAGGCTGGCCTGCGGGAAAGGTGACTAAGGGGGATCCCCGAAGCTCCCTGGCACTTAGCAGGGAGTGAGTAAGTGGGGTGTCACGAATGCGCAGCGTGTTCGACCTCTGCCCTTCTTCCGAGCTGGGCTGCCAGCTGCTGACTCAGGTGGCCCTCCCCGCCCCGGGGCAGGCCTCCCCGCCTGGGCTGGCCCCACACTGTGGCGGGAGGCAGGCGCTGAGCACTTCATCCATGGATGCGCTCCTGGGCTGTCCATTCATCACATCGGATCGGTCGATCGCGGTGCCGCTCGCCGGCCCTGGGCTCAGCAGCAGTAAGCCCTGTGGCCGTTCGCGGGCCTTCCTCGAGGTCGGCCGCCCTGCCAAACACATTTTCTCATTCCGTCTTCTCAGTGCCCAAGGGCGAGAACTGTTATCATCCCTCCTACAGAGGGGAAACTGTGGCAGGGAGAACCACACCCTCATGTGGAACCAGGGTTTGAATCCCGGCCTGCCGCTGTTTCTAGAAAAAAATGTCCCTGTGTTGTCCCCACAGGACTGGACCCCCTCCTCTGCATTCCTGTAACACACACCACGGGGCTGATAAAGGTTATCCGGGTCAGGCTCCCCCACACTGCCCCACAAGGGCACGGGCCTCTGCTGGCCACCCGAGTCCCTCTGCCCGGCACAGGTGTCCTCGCCTCGGGCCCTCGAGAGTCTGCTGTCCCTTGAGGCTAAGATTCCCCCAAACCTTCACTCTGTCCCCCGGAAAAGGCCAATGCGTTCCCTCCCCAAGATCAGAGAGAATTTCCAGGGACCCCAACCTCCTTGCTGGGTCCGGTTTCCGATCGTCTGCTCTTCAAGGGCTCACTGCTCCCAATCTCATTCATCGAGCACAAAACAGCCCTTACGGGAATTCCTGAACACAAAACCCATATTCCCGCGGGGGATCTGTGAGCAATGAGGTGTCTGAGGACTGGGGAGTTCGTGGGAGGGGAGGGCTTGAAGCAGTAGCTCCAGTGTTTGCAGGCTGACTTCAGGCCCGCAAAGCCCACGGGTACGGACCCCAGCGAACCCGCCATCCTGCGAGGCCCTGTCTGCGGACCCTCCCACGGGGCGGACTTCCCCTCGTGGTTCTCAGTTTTCTGTGACCCCTCCTTGGAGTTCACCCTCGAACACACTGTCTTTTAACATTCGTTCTATTGATTCCATGGCATTGCCTAAAACCTCACCAGGGCGTCCCCCTGCCCTCGGCTCACGGCCCTACAGGCCCCACAGGAGGCCTCGTGTATGTTTCACAATGCCAGGAAGGCCGCGTCACGGTGCCCATGATAGTCATGGGGAAACTGAGGCACCGAGAGGGTGGTGTTGCCCAGACGGGGCAGAAAGAACCTGGTAGGTGCCCAGGTAGATGGGGCCTTGGGGCCCAGGCCTCTGCTCCATCCACCCCACTGGAGCCAGTCGCTCAGCCGGGACTGCGCGAAGGGGCCAGGACTCCAGAGCCGCCACTCACCGCCTCTTCCTTTCCCTGGAAACTGACACGTGGCAGGACCTGCCCGCCCACTGGCACCGGTGCCCGGAGGTCCACGCTCGGTGTGCCCTTCCTTCTAGGAACAAGCTGCCTGGAGGTTTCCCACACGGAGGCGGGCAGGGCGCCGCCTGTCACGGCCCATCCGGGGCAGGGCAGAGGACTCTGCACCTGTGGCACTGCCCAAGACCGAATGTGACTCTGCAGTGAGTCGTGTGCCAGCGCTGGGCAGTGGAGTCCAGCAGCCCTGTGTCGCTGGCCCTGGGCCCTGAGAGGAGAGACATGGGACCCGTCCCTCTCTTTTCTTTGAGCAGCGCTGGGCCCACAGGCAGGTGGCTCTCCCTCTCTGGGCCTCAGTTTCCCCTTGCATACAGCGGGGGTGATAACAGCACGCACTCCACACATCCTGGTGGGAGTGAGCGGTCCCGCGGGTAAAGTGGTCGGCGTATTCTTATTCTTGTACTAGTCACCTGTCACTGTGTAACAAGTTACCCCAAATTTAGCAGCTTAGAACATGTCTCCAGGGCAGCCCAGGGCTTGGTGGTTCGGGCGGCCTCATCCCACCTGTCTGACTGTAGTTTGTGTCCGGGACTGGGCGTGTTGAGAAACACATCAGATGTGTGTGCATGTGTCCAAAATCCCAGGAGGATGGAGGAGAAAGGACTGCGGTGTGGCCATCCCTCCGGGGGTTGGTTTCTCACTTTTTTGTTTCTTTCTCTCTCCAGTGAGTACATACTCCTTCTGGCAAAATAAATATGAACTAAAATAAATCAAATGGTTGATTAAAAAAGAGAAAGAAACCACAACATCTGTCCGCTATCCTGCGGAGGGTTGGGAGCCCGCCGGGATCTTCTCTGGTGCTCTGCCCGCCACACCCCTCTCTGCTCTGCTCTGGGTCAGGGAGGGCAGGCCCTGTCTTCCAGACTGGGTGCCTAGGAGAGTGGAAGTCTTCAAGCTGAGTCTCAAGGCGAGGCCGGCGTGGCCAGGGGAAGGCCTGCCTGCAGGGCTCCCCGCGGGTGGGGGCACAGAGGAGGGCTGTGTAGGCCTGCAGGGATGGGGACTGGTTATCAGTCAGGCAGGGGCCAGCAGACCCGCCTGGTGGGAGTCAGTCCCCGCCCCACCCAGCCGTGACCTCAGCAGGTCTCATACCGCCCGGATTTCCTCCTCTGGAATGGGGGTTGGCAGCGCCCACCGTGCTGGGTCAGCGAGAGGGTTAAGGGAGCTGGGTTGTGACAGCAGGCTGAGTGCGGCCGAAGCAGGGACGGTGCTTGAAGGCCATGCTCGAGGGTGACGTGACGAGTGAGAGGACAATGATGAAATCAGAGAAAGCCAGATCCCACGTGGCTGACCAGGGTTCGAGTCCCAGCCTGAGGGGTTTGAGGCGCTGGGCCGGCACCTGCACATGCCCAGGATCCTGACCCAGGGGCTGGAGGGGAAAGGGACCTGCTGTGACAGGCTGCTGGAGTGCTTGCCCTCGCGCTGGCTCTCCCGCTGATACGATGGGTAAGATGAAAGAGCCCTGCGGCCATTCTCCCA
>NW_006159657.1:2284984-2285956 GCF_000334495.1 Tupaia belangeri chinensis | reverse complement strand
TGCCCTGCGCCCTGTGGCTTCCAGGTGCAGAGCTTGGATTTCTTGGTCGCCCGCCTCCCAGGGCAGCGGGTGCTCCATGTTTGTGGAACGAGTGGTCGAAGCGCTGGGCAAGCCAAGCCTTCCCTCCCATCTACCCAGGCTCCCGGCGGGGCTGGGGGACACCACCTCTCAGTGACAGCTGCCACGGGGCTGAGGCGGAGGGTGTGGTATCCGGCAGTGGCCAGCTCCTCCTACCCAGACGGGTTGGCAAGGAGAGGCAGCGTTGAGGAGGTGTGGCCGATAAGCAGGGGAGAAGACACGGAGACAGGCCAGCTCCCAGCAGTTCCTGAGAAGTCGCTGGGCTGCGCAGGGTTGGGGTGGGGCAGGCGCCCTGCCAGGGCAGCTGGAGCGTGGGGGGCCTGCTCTGCCAGGGCATGGCCTGGGGTGGGGGCTCTGCCCTCTGCTCCCCGGACCTTGATCCCTGAGGGGCTGAGGATGTCAGGACAGCCTGGCCAGGCCCACAGAGTGGGCCCAAGAGAGAGAGAGCCCAAGTCTTGGCTCCATTGCCTCCAAGCTGGGTGACCTTGGGGGGCGGGGTCCTTGTCTGTAAAATGACCATCATAATGGGGCCACTGTAGGGGGGTGTTAGGCCAGTGACCAGGGCTCAGCCAGCGAACTACTCAGTCGAGCCTGGCGCATAGAAGTGTGACTCAGCGGAAGTTGTTGCTCTTTCAGCCCCGGCAACACTGCTGTGTGACCTTGGATAAGTCGCTCAGCCTCTCTGGTCAGGGCCTTAGTTGCTCTTCTGTAATAGAGCATAATACCAACCTCACAGGTTGTCGGGAAGGCTTCTCTACATCTAGAGGAGGCTGAAAATTCAGAGCTGGGAAGCCAGGTGGGTGGGGGCCTCTCCTGGCTCAGAAAAAGCTCTGCCTTGAAACACCTGACCTGCAACTGGGTGGACTAGGGGCAAATAGAGGGGGGGGGGGGGGC
>NW_006159657.1:2272635-2284858 GCF_000334495.1 Tupaia belangeri chinensis | reverse complement strand
TGAGAGGTTTTTGCTATAGGGAGTGTGCGCTCGCCAGACAGACAGAGACAGACAAAGAGACAGAAAGCGAGAAATCAACCCCTGGGGGGATGGCAACGCTGCAATCCCTTCTCCGTTTTCCTCTCGGGATCTTGGGCACGCACGCATACATGCCCAGCGTGAGTTTTAACGCACCAGGTCTGGGACGCGAACCGCTATCGACTATGTGGGAGTCCAGCAACACAGCCATTACGCTAACTGCTGGTCCCTCAGGAAGGGCTTAAAAGCTGACCCGACAGGGCGCTGGGAGGCGGTGGCGAGGCTCTCCTGCCTGCATCACTGGTGAGGTGTTGCTGGGCTAGTTTTGGAGAGCGTGTTGTAGCCAGCGCCCGCACCAGGTCTGGGACGCGAACCGCTATCGACTATGTGGGAGTCCAGCAACACAGCCATTACGCTAACTGCTGGTCCCTCAGGAAGGGCTTAAAAGCTGACCCGACAGGGCGCTGGGAGGCGGTGGCGAGGCTCTCCTGCCTGCATCACTGGTGAGGTGTTGCTGGGCTAGTTTTGGAGAGCGTGTTGTAGCCAGCGCCTTCAGATCTGTGCCTTGTCCGTAGAGACAACGGCGACCCGTGGTGTTTACTGCAGGGGACGGAATGCCTTGGGAGCTCTGCCCTGGGGTGCTCTGAAGGGTTCAGAGATGACGTGGTCAGCAGCTTCTGGGACCTGCAGGGAGAGTGCGGTCGGGAGGGGCCACGCAGGCCTCGGCAGGGTGCAGGCTGAAGGGTGAGCAGAGTGGTGTGTCCTCTCCTGGCAGGGTCGGAGGGCGCCGGCTGCAGAGCGAGACCTCAGACCATCGTGCAGGCCAGATGGAGCCGAGTGGTGCATCCTGCACCCTCCCTGCAGGAGGCAAGCTGGGGTCCACAGTCTGTCTGCTGGAGCACACATCCCCTTCGGATCTGGCCCCTGTGCAGTGGCTTCCAGCCTCTGGTTTGGCAGTGTGGCCTTGTCCACTTCGGCTCCCACGGCCTCCCACCTCATGCACCCGCCCTATGGGGGCCTCTGAATTTCTGCCCAAAGCAGTAGTTCTCAGAGCTGGAGCTCCCAGAGCTGTCTCTGCCCCGGTCAGGCTGTCCAAGCCCTGGGACAACCACAGCCACCAGAGGGTCAGGGCGTTAATGCTGGAGCTCCTGCCCTACCCGATGGCCCTGAGGCCCATCCCACGCAGGTCCACAGAGAGCACACGGCAGGGCTTAGAGCCTGGTGGGCTCCTTGCCCGGCTCTCCTGGGCCACACCCGTTGGAGCCAGCTACACTCTGTCCTCCTCTCAGGTGCTGTCCCTGGATTCTGAATAAAGACAATGGGGTTTGAACGGCGAACAATGATGGAAGAAGGTGTGACAAGCCAGAAGGAAGTAGGTGGGCCCTGTGGCAGTGCAAAGCAGGCCCGACTAAGAACAGCCTCTTGACCGGAACTCATAGGATAGCACCAGGAGGGTGAGGAGCGCAGGTGCAGAGCGAGGCTCTCCAGGGAAAGGCGGCAGGCAGAGGTGGGGTGTGGCGGGGCTGGGAAGACATGGGCCAGCCTGGCTGTTCATCCTGGCTGTTGTATCAGAATTCTCCAGAAAGGCAGAATCATAGGCGACAGATAAACAGGGAGGCAGACGGACAGGTTTATTATGGGATTGCTTCGTGTGACTATAGACCGAGAGGTCCCACCGCCCACACTCTGTAAGTGGGAGGCCAGGAAGGCTGGCGCTGAGCTGACTTCATGCCCAGCAGGCGAGTGTCCACGGGCAGAAGGTAGATGTCCCTGCTCAGACAGGGCAGGCTTCCCTTCCTCCACCCTATGTCATTTGCACCTCAGAGGACTGAGTGGTGCCAGCTGCATTACTCGGTCTACTGTTCCCACTGCAAACTCTTCTGGAAGCATCCTTAGGCACGCTCAGAAGTAACGCTTTCCTAGCTGTGTGGGCATCTGGGAGCTCAGTCAGGTTGACATGTACAATGAACCATCGCAGCTGCCCTTTAGAATTGACTGGGGTCGTTATAAAATTCCAGCGTCTGGCCAGCTGGAGTTGGCCCCGAATACACGCCCCTCCGCCTCCAGAGGAGCCAGCCCTGCGGACACCTGATGTGGGTCTCTGGCCTCCAGCGCTGAGGGGGACATGTCTGTTGTTCAAAGGCGCTCTCTGAACATCGGCGACGAGAGCCCTAAGAAACAATTGCAGTGAGACCTTGCTTTTCTGTTTACCAGTGGTAGAGTGTCTCTCTTATTTTTACACTTATTTACTTACTTTTGAGAGGTATTTGCCTTAGGGCATGTACACTCACTGGAGAGACACAGAGTGGCAAAGTGAGAAATCACCCCCCAGGGGCATGACCACACCACAATCCCTTCTCCTCCATCTCCTCTGGGGATTTTTTTTTTTTTTTGAGAGGTTTCGCTATAGGGCGTGTGCACTCGCCAGACAGACAGAGAGAGACAGAAAGCGGGAAATCACCCCCTGGGGGTTGTCCATGCTGCAATCCCTTCTCCTCCATTCTCCTCTCGGGATCTTGGGCATGCACGCACTCGCACCCGGTGTGAGTTTTAAGCCACCGGGTCCAGGATGCAAACCACGGTCAACTACGTGGAAGTCCAGCGACATAGCCATCACGCCAACTGCTGGTCCCTCCTCTCGGGATTTTGAGCATGCATGCACATGCAACCCATGAACTTCAAGCCACCGGGTCCGGCTTTCGAACCACAATTGACCATTTGGGAGTCCAGCACCTGTTGGCCCTGGTCTCTCTCTTAAATAAACTGAATGTAAAGGTAAGTTAAGGATCAAGGAGAGAGTTTGGGTCTTGGTGGGCACCGCTAAGTGTTCAGAGAAACTCAGGCTGAGCCAGGAGGCACCTGGCGCCGGTTGGGGAGTGGGCTAGGCTAAGGGGCCAGGTTCTGCCCAGGAGCCCAGGTGACCACGGGGAGGGAGGACGAGGCAGCCCAGGCTGGGAGCTGGGAGCGAGCAGACTGGAGCAAAGACCATCGCACGGGCCCCTCGTGGACGGGTTCCCGGGAAGCCCCACATGTGCCCAGTTTGATGACTCAGAACCCATCTTCCTTTTAAGGGTTTTTTCCCCATTGCGCTGAAGTGCCACGAAGAAGCTGGACAGGAGGGGAAGGGGCTTTCCAGCAGGCGGGTGGCTGGGAACCGGTCTTCCCCTCGCGTCGAGGATCTGCGGCCACTCGGACACCACCCCTGCCCTCACTTGCCTCTCACTGCTGGGCACATAGCCCGGACACACGGTACCAGGTCTCGGCTCCTGGTTCCCCTTGGGTGAGCACCCCCGCCGCCGGCCCGGTGATTCAGAGCAGGTCACGTCCAGCCGGAGTGGGGCACATACATGATCTGGAAGAACTGGAGGCCTAGAGACCCAAGGTCCGAGGCTGGGCTGGGCAGGCTGCGCACGGTAGCTGTCACTGGGTGTGTTGCCACCAAGAGCCCCTGCAGGCCCCGCCCACAGGCCCCTGACACAGCCCCTCGGTCCCTGTTCTTCTTCTCTTCACTTAGACAAGGGACCTGGCAAGGCCGTACACTGGCCAGATGCACAGCGCTGCATCACTAGTGAGGTGTTGCTGGGCTACTTTTGGAGAGCGTGTTGTAGCCAGCGCCTTCAGATCTGTGCCTTGTCCGTAGAGACAACGGCGACCCGTGGTGTTTACTGCAGGGGACGGAACACCTTGGGAGGAACTCCAGCGGGAGTTCAAATCAGGCATCATCCGTCTCCAGATTCCACCTCCCAAAGAAAAGGTGGGCTTTTTCTCTAAGAGCTTGGAAGGCAGAGAAAGGCCGCCCTTGCCTAGCACCGAGCCCCTGCTGGCCCGCCAGAGTCTTCTCAGGGGCTGGCTGATTGGTCCGGGTCTGGGTCTGGGTCTGAGTGGACCATTCCAGAGGACCCCACCACTGTCTGCTGTGCATGGCCACTGCACCTCCTTCCCGGTAGCACCCGGATTTCAGGGCAGTGTGGTTAGGCCCCAGGCAGGCCGCCCGGGGCCTCCAGCAGGTGCCGAGCCCCATGGGGTCTGCTTCCTGACCTGTGGGACTGGGACGCCCTGCTGTGGGGAAGCTCTGTGGCAGCTGTCCCTGTCTCTCCACCCCAAGCCTGGCCCGGGGCTTGGAGACTTGGGGTGGGAAGGGAGGTGGCTGAATCCCATAGCTGCTGTCCCCTGGTCCTGCCCACCGTGTGGCCATCTCCCACCTCCAGGGTATGCTCCAGTAAGAGATCTGTGCCTTGTCCGTAGAGACAACGGCGACCCGTGGTGTTTACTGCAGGGGACGGAACACCTTGGGAGGAACTCCAGCGGGAGTTCAAATCAGGCATCATCCGTCTCCAGATTCCACCTCCCAAAGAAAAGGTGGGCTTTTTCTCTAAGAGCTTGGAAGGCAGAGAAAGGCCGCCCTTGCCTAGCACCGAGCCCCTGCTGGCCCGCCAGAGTCTTCTCAGGGGCTGGCTGATTGGTCCGGGTCTGGGTCTGGGTCTGAGTGGACCATTCCAGAGGACCCCACCACTGTCTGCTGTGCATGGCCACTGCACCTCCTTCCCGGTAGCACCCGGATTTCAGGGCAGTGTGGTTAGGCCCCAGGCAGGCCGCCCGGGGCCTCCAGCAGGTGCCGAGCCCCATGGGGTCTGCTTCCTGACCTGTGGGACTGGGACGCCCTGCTGTGGGGAAGCTCTGTGGCAGCTGTCCCTGTCTCTCCACCCCAAGCCTGGCCCGGGGCTTGGAGACTTGGGGTGGGAAGGGAGGTGGCTGAATCCCATAGCTGCTGTCCCCTGGTCCTGCCCACCGTGTGGCCATCTCCCACCTCCAGGGTATGCTCCAGTAAGACCCTTTTGAAAGACGGAAGTCACCGAGTCGTGTAAACGCCCACGAGCCCGCGAGGCAGGGCTGCCGTGGGCATGGAGTCAGCTGCTGGTGGGGCCCTGGCCCAGCATCCAATCCTAGTGGACGTGGCCTGCAGCAGGGACCTGACCCAAGCCTCTGGAGGGCCAGGCTCGAGGTGGTGTAAGGGACTGAACTGACAGAACAGGCTGGGTGGGAAGGGGCTTCCGGCTGCGGTGTGGGCCTGGGCTCTGCAGCCGCCTCTTGGCATCACCTCAACCTGGGCACGAGGGGATGCCTGTGAATTTTAGACTCAACCTGGTTCATCCTCAAGACCCAGAAGTTCCCAGGGATGGGGTAGGTGGTGGTGGGAGTGGGTTTAAGCCAGAGTGGCATTCGTTTTTGAGAACCTGTGACCCCACGGAATTCCAGGGCTCTTGCAGGGCGTGTGGAGTGTTCCAGAGTTGTGCCCACTGGCAGTACACTGACCATGCTTGTGGGGAGCCCTGCTCGCCCCCGCAGCCCAGCACCCCCCCCCGCTGTGCTCAACCTGTGAGGCAGGGCTGGAGCTGTCTCGCTCCACAGGGGCAGAGCCTGCTGGGCTCAGCTCGGGGCTCCCTGCCCAATGGGGGACGACTGCAGGTGCGGCCACGCTCACGGCCCTTGGGGGAGGCGGGGTAACCCCCCAAGAGCAGCAGGTGGCATCCCATGTTACTCCCTGGCCTGGACTAGTACTGGCCTCGCCAACCTCTCAGGAACCCAGAGGTGGGGAGGAGGCCTGGGGAGGGCAGGGATGGGGTTCAGCTGCCATACCCACCTGAGTAGCAGTTGGACAGGGACAGGATGAGGGTCAGGTGGCCGAGAACCTTCCCCTTTGCCAGGCCGTGGCCTTCTGCCACAGGGCCAGGGAGCAGCTGCTACATCCTGGGTAACTTTTGTGTCTTTTATTGCCAAGTTCAAATTTACAAAGAAGTTCCAGTTTTCATGTCCGCCCTTGTGCTCAGTACCCACGAAGCCTGAGTCACGCTGTGAAAGCAGGTACTTCCCGAGGACAACCCGAGGCTCAGAGCACGCCGCTTCCCCGCCCAGTCCTCCCGGGACAAGAACTGTTCACACAGCTTCAGCCTAGAGGAACTGAAGACACAGTGTGCGTCCAGCATCAACGCGGCTACGTTAAACATCTCAGATTTATTGCATCTAGAAAAGATCGGACTCAGCCCAGCCCTGCCTTTTTCACACAGTGCGTCTCAGGGCCCTCGGGGCCATCTAGCGCGCTTCTTCACCTGGTGGTGCCAGGCTCTGGGCTGGGGGAGGCTGTGGCTGGCGCTGCTCACCAGTCTCTGCCCTGGTAGGAGAGGTGCCCTTGCATGCTCAGGCCTCAGAGTGGAGAGGGACAGGCACGTCCCCATGACGACTCTTGAAGCCGAGGCCTAGGAGCTCCAGTGGCACACCCTGCTCCCGAACTAGGCAAACCCAGTGGCCCCAACAGTGGACCCGAGAGGGTGGCCCAGGGTGCGGCTCTAAGTGCTCTCTGCAGGACTTGGAAACGGCAGGCTGGTGGGCTTTTGGAGGCTGTCCTCAGACCTCTGACTCTGACCCTTGGTGTGTGTCAGAGGCCCCGGCCCCCGCTGTGGGCTCTCCCTCTCACTGGCCGACGACAGACCCAATGTGCTCTGCCTGGAAAGGCCTGACGGGGAATGCCCCCGCTGCTGGGGACAGCTGTGCCCACCCCACCACGCCAGCAAGATCTGGGTGGGGCTGGCTCCTCCTTCTGGATTCCCAGACCTCCTAGCATGAAGGCCAGCCGAGAGTCTGGGAGCCCCCGCCCCACACCCTTGAGGCAAGCCCCTGGCCAGGACTGTCCCGGGTCAGGAGTGCAGGCTGGAAGCCCTGGCCTGATTGGCTGGTGCCTTTTACTCGACTGCAGGTCCTCCTGGGTCCAGCCCCGGCCCCAGACCTTTCTCACTTGCTCAGTGGTCCCCAGAGAACCTGGGGCCTCGCCTAGCTTACTGCAGCTGCGATTCGCGCCCCCAGTAAGAACGCTGGGCCGGTCACGCCTTCTGACTTCTGCCATCCCAAAGGCAGTCATTCCAAAACCAGAGGTATGCGGCTCTGGGGTTGGCCTGGCCGGGACGCACCAGGTCGGATCCTTGGTCCCCACCCCCCCACTCTAAAGGATCAAGCGGAGGACCTGCTGGCTGCTGGGGCACAGGTACCCGTGCCCGATGACAGGGTCCTTCTAACCCACTGACCGGCTTCCCCGAGGGCTCAGCTGACCATCACGGCTTGTCCTTCCCTGCCAGGCCCGGGGAATTCCTGCCTAAATGGCCTCCTCCCAAGCTGGGTCTTTGCTCTGTTAAAGCCACAGGCCTGTGCCCGCAGCTGTGAAAGCCGGCTGGGCAGACTGCCCAAGGGCTCCTGATGGCCGGACAGCCGTGCCCCACCCCCTCAGAAGGAGCGTTACACTGCAGTGACCTTGGCAGGGCCTGGCGGGACAGCTGGTGTGGCAGAGGCCACAGGACCACATTCCTCTAGGGGGTGGATGGTGGGGTCTCTGAGCATCTCGGGCCCCCCTCACAGCCAAGCTTTGGGGACACGGACACTGTGTGTGTTCACACTCCTGGGGGGCATGGGGGGCATGCCTGGAGAGTTGTTGGGGGTCTACCATGCCCAGAGAGGTGAGCGGCTGCTTAGCCGTCTGCCTACCAAGGCATCTGCGTAGCGCTGGACAGGACATGTCCCTGTCCTTCCCTGCCGCGCCCCGTCCCAGTGGAGCCAGAACGGTGGGCTTTGCTGTGAGGCAGGCTCGTGTCCCGGCCCGGCAGCAGAGACAAGGACGGTCAGGCTCAGGCTCCAGGCCCTGCCCTGTGGTGGGCTGACACTGGCTCTTGTGGTCTCATTCTGGAAACACAGTGGGGCTGGGGCAGGCAATGCCGGGCCCCCGTGCCTCACTACCATCGTGCCGCCGAGTCTGGAGGCTTCGCAGTCTCCGGTGGTCTTCTTAGACAGACAGGTGACGATGGTAGAGGAAGCTGGGAACCTGCTAGGCTTCGTGTGGAGATGGCGAATGCGTCCTGAGCGGGGCTGGCTGCACCGGCCCCTGTGCCCCGCATGGGGAGGTCACATTCAGGGGTTGGGGGCCTCCCGGCTGCCGTGACACGAACTTTGAACCCGCTCAGCTCCGTGTACTGAGAATATGAGTATCCCTCATCGTTGCTTAGAAAAGAAGCCAAGCACTCCCGGCAGGTACTTCATCACTCCCCAGGCCTGCTCGGTCCGTGACACGGAAACAAGATGCAGTGAAGGAGACGGAGCCACGCGGAGCGTCCATGGCGGAGCATCAGGAGCTCGAGGGAAAGGAGAGTGAAGTCCGGGCAGCGCAGTCACCCCTGCAACAGGACAGCAGCCCCAAGGGGGGGGGCATCTGCTTGTCTGTCTTTTTAAATAGATGCTTTTAAAATAAATGCTTTCACCTGCTACTAAAAGCGGAAATAAATAGCTGAAGGAGATGTTTATCCAAGTTTGCATTTTTACAAATCTCTACCCACTGTGTAGGTAGGACTATGTCCTGCTCTTCTCTGCACATGGTGATGGTGACAGAGGCAGCCATCGATGTCCCGTGTCTCCTGGGGCGTCTCTGCAGCTGGCCTGCTCTTACAGACATGGAAAAGGCATTCACACGGAGTGTGGTCTTTCTGTGACTCAAGGAAGCACAGGGCCAGGGGACCAAGATGGTCGCTGGGCCATGGAGAAGCGTGGGTGCGCCTACGCTGGGTCCCTGCCGGCGGGCCGCACACACCCAGGACAGCCTGATGCGGACTCAGTTGTCAGTAGGGCCCACAGGCTCGGCACGCACAGCCTCATGGTCCGAGGTCCCTGTGCACGCTGCAGCTGGTGGGGGAGGTGGGGGACGGCCAGTGAGGGCTCGGAGGCTGTGGGGGTCCACCGGGGGCACGAGGGTGAGGGCCTCGACGCTCAGCGTGTCGGCAGTGTCTTCACAGAGCAGGGAGATGGTGGGCTGCTGGGCGGGGACGAGGCTGGGGGACAGGTTGGCTGTCTCCACCTCTGCACTCCTGGCTGAGCTCTTGACGGGCTTGGCGTCGCCTTCTGTTTCATTGACGATCACCAACTGGTCAGAAAGGTGAGGCAGGGGCTGTTCTGGAGTCGGGGCAACTGCGTGGGGAGAGAAGAAACAGAGGCACGCTTAGCTGGGGGGGGGCTCTCTGCTCCTGCTGGTGCCCTCTATCCCCATCCTGAGCCGAGGCCCAGGGAAATCGGGGCAGGAGGTGGCTAGTGGGGCATGGCCTGGTTCTACCTTCTCAGAAGCTGCTAAATCAGCCTTGCCCAGGCCCAGGGTTACCCTGCCTTGGGAGATGAAGGACGAACTAGGGCCGTGAGACTCAGCATGGAACGATGGAAGCCCAGCTCCGTGCAGAGACCCGGCCCACACAGTGCCACTGGGAGTCTTGGACATGTGCTCAGTGCTGAGCACTTATTTAGGGAGCGGAGGGGCTCAGGGGTGCAAGCAGAGGGGATCAGGCCATTCCCGGAGTCTACATTTGGTGACATTTACCTAGGAGGGAACCCACTGCAATACCAAAATAAAATAAAGCAAAACAAACCAAAACGAAACGAAACAAAAAGGAATTGCTGCGGAGCTGTAGGGCTTTTCAGCTAGCAAAACTAAAACCAAAGCCTGGACCGCGGCATCCCTCGTCCTCCTCCGGTGCTGAGTTAGCACCACCCTCTCGGGCTGTGACCCCTAGGCGGTTACCATCCTGAGCCTCCCGCATGGCGAGCTCCACCTGAGGCAGAGCTCTGGCGGGGTGGTTTTTTGTTTTTGTTTTATCCTCCCTCTAAATTCCTTGATTAGATGACAGGCTGATGACAGCCTGTTTGCTTTCCAATGACGAGTTTTCCTGGGCAGAAACCCCGGATGTGACTACGGCCCATCGTGGACATCTTCCAGGGCTCCAGACGCTGGTCATCTGAAACACTGATAAGAAGGGGCGGGCAGCACGCTTGGAAAGCGAGTTTCTTACTTATTCGGTCTTGGGGTCAACAGGCCACTCGGCAGACGGTGCTGTGTTGAGCTGCGAGGTCAGGAGCACGCTGGGCCCCAGAGCACCATGAAAGAAGTTTAACAAAATTTCTATGTGATTCCAGTTTAGTTTTTTTTTTTCTTTTTCCTCTTTTAAACCAAAATAAAGCAGAATGACAAACTGAACATAGAGCAAAAGAATGGGAAAATAAGGAGCAAATGAAAAGCCGACAGCGGACGGAACGGGACGAGGGGGAGGCGGCGATCCCCGCCCAAGCGAGCGAGCGCGAGCCACAGCCTGGCCCAGGGAGAGCACGCACCAGCACCAGCGCTGCTGCCTCGGCCTTGGGCCGGACAGCGCCAAAGGTCTCGATTACCCTCCTCCCAAAGCCCTTTCTCGTTAAAAAAAGATACAAGACAATCAGAGCGAGAAAGAGGGTCCAGGGGAACTCCTGCATGAGGGTGGCCACAGGCACCAGTGAGTAGTGGAAAAAGTGAATCGAGGCGTGATCTGAGTCAGAAATGCTGAATAAGCAGCACGGCCCCACTCCGGGGTCTCTGAACTCCGACTCCCTCGCTCCACTCAGTAGGGACGCCTGTGCCCCGGCTGCTTCACTGGCGGTTCTCGGCACGGGCACACCTGTCCAGGGCGTCTGTGCACGCGGGTGTGTGCACATCGACGGGCGTGTGCACCACACAGGCCTGGCTGCTGCCGAGGGGGTTAAGAAGGGACTCCCTCCACGTGGCGCTCTCCTCCTGCCACGTGGAGACAGAGCACTTCCTTCTGGCTTTCTCAGAAGCCCTGGCTGCATTTGCATGCTGATACTCAAAAGAGCTGGCAGCCTTGGGGGGGCAGGGGTGAGAATAATCAAGGATGTGGGAAAATTTTTAGTCAAATATGTATTTTAAAAAGCAAACCAATTAACAGCGCTACACGCACAAAACTGGTTTCTTCTTTGGGAAAAGAACCAACCATTTTTATTAAAAGGGTTGGTTTTCACCTTAAAAAAGCCTCTATTTTACTAGGAAAAAATAGCCTCCTCTTAGCCATCACCGACAATACTGCCTTTAAAAAAAAATCAAAAACAAAAACAAAACCCTAGTAACTGCTTCCTGTCTGTGACCTCCAAATCTACCCACCCGAGGGCAGAAGGAGAGCTCTGTCAGGCTGTCCCGGGGAGAACTGCTCGGCAAGGACACATCTTCCTGGCTGAGTGCTGCGCTGCAGAGGTTATCACAGGGCCTTTAGCTCCCCGGACCTGCTGCTGGTGGTGGTGTACACCCACAGGTTGGGACCAGGCCTAGGAAATGAGGGCTTTGGAGTACGGTCCAACTTCCTGGCCCTGGGCTGGGGAGCTGAGCCAGGACCGTAGCAGGAAATCCGGGAAGCATGTGTCTCCGTGAGCGAAGGACGAGCCTCCCATGGTTCTGGTCCACGGGGACACGGAGGCAACGGGTCCCCCACGTGCCTGGCCAGCACTCTCAGGAGCTGCATTGCAGCTGCAGGCAGGGTCTTAACCCATCCTGCCACATTAGTGAGCTTCAGTAAAAATGTGGATCTGTGCTCAGACTGGGAAAGGCAGGGCGAGGGATGCAGGGACGCAGGGATGCGGGAAGGACAGGAGAGGACCTGCACGGCGAAGCTCAGAGGGGACAGCAGTAAACAAAACAGGAGGCTCCTGCTGACGCATGCAACTGCCAACGGGAGGGGACGCATCAGAGCCATAGGCCCAGTGGGAGAAGGCAGCAGCGGGGCTGAGTCCAGTGATGGGCTGCACGCACGGCCCACATGGCCGCACGCCCTGCGGAAACCTCAGCCGCAGCTGTGCACGCGCCAAGGGTGCAAAGGGAGATAATGGGGTCATGGTCACCAGTGCCCTTAAAAGGGAAATGACCTTTGTCCCAAGGCTGGAACCTGATCAAATTTGCCACTTAGCTTTGAGCAAGGCTAGGGAGTGTGGGAAATAAAAAATAAAACAGGTCCTTGGTCATGCTTTACAAATTCCCTATTCTCAACTGCAGCCCAACCTCCACGGCCTAAACCAGGGGACCCGTGGGGACGTGGAGGAGCTGCCAGGGTTGCATGGCCAGGTTTGGGGAGCCGACTCAGGTTTAGTGAGGGGCTGGGGGGGTTTGAGGCCACAAGGGGCCAGGAAGTGGCGGATCAGGGGTGTGCCGAGGAAACCCCATTGTGCCAGTGGCTTCTCGGCTCGTGGCCTGTCATCCTCTTAGGCTGAGCTGGGCTGCCTCACCCGAGCTGCCCGTGGCGACTGTGGGGACGCAGCGTGGCCAGTGGACATCGCGGGCACTTGGCGGCTCATCGGGGGGGGCCTCCTGAAG
>NW_006159657.1:2254515-2272094 GCF_000334495.1 Tupaia belangeri chinensis | reverse complement strand
GAGTGGCGTGGGCGGAGTTCCCCGCGCCAGCTGCCGTTCGAAGCACTAAACCCAGTGGCCGCCGTGACTGTCGGCCTCCGACAGGCTGAACACTCGCCGGCGTCCTTTCCTGCCACTCCTGACTAGAGGGAAAACAGCGACAGATCATAGACAGCCTTTAACAACGGAACAGCAGAGGTGACACAGAGAGAGGAGACACAGCAGCAACGGACGCCAAGCATTGA
Organism: Tupaia belangeri chinensis; assembly: GCF_000334495.1. Classification (NCBI taxonomy): domain Eukaryota; kingdom Metazoa; phylum Chordata; class Mammalia; order Scandentia; family Tupaiidae; genus Tupaia; species Tupaia belangeri. The sequence continues at coordinate 2,271,870 of NW_006159657.1, read as the reverse complement.
CGAGCGCGCGAGGGGAATGGGGCTGGGCCCGTGCACCCCATGCAGAGAAGACACCCCGGCCCTCCCCACCCCAGCCCGCCCCCAGGACAAGGCAGCTCAGACATCTCAGAACCCGGCGGTCCCTCGTGCAGTGTGACCAGGTAAGGACAGAGAAAGTTGGGTCCTGTTGGAAAGGAAAGATTCGGGGTCAACGCGACATCTGGCCTTGGTTGGAAACCTTGGGGGGGAACGAAGCGCTGGTCGGTTTTCCAGCTGGACCAGCAGGAAGAGATGAGCTCCTGTGTCCCCGGGATGGTCTGTGCAGGGGAGGGGGTGTGCCGAGGAGGGAGCCAGACCGGCTAAGTGAACCACGCAGATTTCTGATCCCAGTCGAGGAGGCCAGAGTCACCCACGAAAGTCAACAGCATGGCCCTGAGTCCTGGGAAGGCCCGGGTGCTTGAGGTGCTCCCCAGCCTCCTGGGGACTCCTGGAACACTGACCTGCTAACCCGCACCTTTGAAAATCAAGACCCTGAGTGGCCAAGGGGCAGGTCCAAGTGACCCGAACAGGAACCGCTGGGAGTGGCACACTGCGCAGGAGGGCGGCACCTCAGACACCAATGTAGGCTTGGGGCAGACGTGAAGGTGGTGTGCGGAGCTCGGCCACATGCGTGTGCGGGAGGGCCACTGAGTGCACGCTCGGGAAGGTCAGAGTGGTGATGTCGCTATGTGGATTTTACTTTCAGAAAAAAATAATGCCATAGAGCAAACCAGGAGAGAGCACACCTCCTCCCTGGGGTTTCTGCCCCTGGAGCCCACTGGGCTGGGGGGGACTTGCCGGTTGGTTCTGTGTTCTCTGGCCCTGGGCCGCCCCAGAGTAGGTTCAGACAACAGGCCCAGGAAGCAGGGGAGGCTGCAGAGGGAGGCTGGCAGAGGCTTTCCACACACATGGCCCCCTGTCCTCGAAGTTGGGCATAGCCTTTGCCTTCATTGAACATGCTCCCAAACGTCACGAGAGGAAAGCAGGCAGGCCCTCACTCCGACGTCACCGCCCCACAAACTGGGTCCTCCCTCCTCAAGGGGCACGCCCAGAATGTGAGAAATCAACCATTTGGAGATGGCAGGCCCACGTGGCCACTACAGGAGCCCGGAGCTCTCCTCCCAGGAGCTGGGTGTCTCGGGATTCCACTCAGAATGTGTGTGCGACATGTGTGTGTTAGCGCGTGACTGTGCATGTATGTTACCACATGCACATATTACCGTGTGCACACACGTACGAGCATGTTGTGATGTGCGTGCATGCATGTGCATACTGTGTGTGCATGTTACTCCATGCAAGTACACATACGACCACATTACTGTGTGTGTTCTGCATGCTGTGTGTGGCTCTGTGACCTGGGACTTCTGCATGAGTGTGCATACTCAGTCACTCTGTGGGTGTGGTGTGTCACTCTGCGGATGTGAGGGGTAACTCAGAAGTGTTTATGTATTCCAACAGGCTCCACATTGGCTCTAAAATTGGGTCTATTTCCCCTTTCCCATCATTTATTCTCCGCAATTTCAGCTTCTCAAGACCATGAAATGTTTCCAGGGAAATGCGAATTCCACCCCTGCAATTTTCTCCCTAGGGATCAGGCTGACACCCACCAGGCTAGGAATGCTAGCTGTGTGGGCGGGATGCAGGCCATACCTGGGACTCAGGCTGCGTGGGCAGGGCGGGACGCAGGCCATGCTGGTGGGACTCAGGCAGTGTGAGCAGGGTGGGATGCAGGCCATGTGGGTGGGACTCAGGCTGCGTGGGCAGGGCGGGATGCAGGCCATATGGGTGGGACTCAGGCAGTGTGAGCAGGGTGGGACGCAGGCCATGCTGGTGGGACTCAGGCTGTGTGGGCAGGGCGGAATGCAGACCATACCTGGGACTCAGGCAGTGCGAGCAGGGCAGGACGCAGGCCATACTAGTGGGGTTCAGGCCATGTGAGCAAGGCGGGATGCAGTCCATGCTGGTGGGACTCAGGCAGTGTGGGCAGGGCGGGATGCAGGCCATGTGGGTGGGACTCAGGCAGTGTGGGTGGGGCGGGACACAGGCCATGTGGGTGGGACTCAGGCTGTGTGGGCGGAGTGGGATGCAGGCCATGCTGGTGGGACTCAGGCTGTGTGGGCGGGGCAGGAAGGTGGTCCTGTGGGCAGGGCAGGATGCAGGTGCAGGCCCTGTGGGCAGGGCAGATGCTGGCCTTGTGGGCCCGCCACAGGCCCTGTGGGCAACAGGACATCTGCTTCTGGACCTTGCTGGGGTTGCACAGGTGCGCTCCTCTTCTGACAGGTGGGAGGGATCGAGTGGTAAACCCAGCGTTAAAAGGGGCTGGCGGGTGGTGTAGGGGTTAAGGCGCTAGACTCCCACATAGTAGACCATGGTTTGAGTCCTGGACCTGGATGCTTGAAAAATCACACTGGATGGGGAACCAGCAGTTAGCGTAATGGCTATGTCACTGGATTCCCACGTAGTCGACCGTGGTTCGTGTCCCGGACCCGGTGGCTTAGAACTCACGCTGGGCGCGTGTGCGTGCGTGCCCAAGATCCTGAGAGGAGAATGGAGGAGAAGGAATTGCGGTGTGACCATCCCCCCTGGGGGGTGATTTCCCGCTTTCTGTCTCTATGTCTCTCTCTGTCTGTCTGGCGAGTGCACGCGCCCTACAGTGAAAATCTCTCAAAAACAAAAACAAAAACAAAAAAAACATTGGATGCATACGCACGTATTGGAGGGGGGATTGCAGAATGGCCATCCCCCCGGGGAGGACTTATTTCTCACTTTCCCTCTCACTGTGTCTGTATTGCTCCAGCAAGCACAGGAGCCTTGTGGCAAAAACCTTAAAATAAAAAGCCACTAAAGTCCCCTCGGCAGGCACCGCTTTAACTGTAAATGACTCACGATGAAGAAAAGAAGGCCTTCGCTCCCACTGTGCCGGCTCGCCTGGTCATCAGTGAATTTGGTTCTGGACTTTTCTCCGGGCTCTGGGCCCCTGATTTGACAGCCAGCCCTTGTTAGAAGAGACGCTGGAGAGAATGCCACCTGTCTCTGCTGTGCGAGGAGACCCAGGGCAGGTGCGCTGGCACAGACAGCACCTCAGGGTGATCCTCAGGTGATCCCTGCCTGTGCTGAGCCTGCAGGTCAGAATCTGCCAGAGATCTGCCCCTGGGGCTGAAACCACCACGGGGCCATTGGCCTTGTCCCTGATGGACATGGGCACGGCTTCCCACAGACAGGCCACGCGCAGAGAGCTCAGGGGAAGGAGCCCGCCAGTCTCTGGCAGGACAGTGGCTCAGGGCCGCTGGCCCCTCGTTCTCCGGCTCTCCTCTCAGCGAGGGCCCCAAGAAGCCCCTCCTGGCTGTCCTGTGCTGCCTGTTTTGTCCTCAGTTTGGGATTGAGCACACTTCTGCGTGGCTGTTGGACAGGCCTTGGTGCTGCTGCACACTAGAAATCATTCTGGCCGCTCTGTATTGCAGGGCGCACCCTGTGCACGGCAGGGCCAGCTCCAACAGTTTGATGAGGAGAAAAATCAATGCAGGGTGAGTGGGGTGGGGTACCAAAATCCAAGGAAGATAAGATCTAGGGAGAAGAGGGGCAGAGAGAACTGAAAGGCCGGGTGTGGAGGCTGGTGGGGGAAACTCTGACTCAGGTCTCCAGTCCACAGAACCAAGAGTAGCAGTCCAAGTCGCTGAGCCCTGGGGCCAAGACTGAAGGCCGAGGAAGAACATCTGCATTTGGGACAAACAGGGCCCAAGGTCCCTGCGCGGGGCAGAGGGTTAGGGCTGACAACCCAACCGGGTATCCCCACTATCCTCACTTGGGGATGAGCCCACACAGGCTGGTAGAAATGTCACCATCTGGGGTCCACTTTAATAATCTGGGGGGCCACCAGGCTGTCCCCCACAGGGGTCCACAGAGCCAAGCCTTCTGCTGGCTGGGATACGTCGTGGCACTCGTGCCTTCGGCAATGGGGCTGTGGCATTTCACTGGGCCTCTAGAGCGACGCATGTCAGAGGAGAGACACGCTTCCTGGGCCGCCTCTAGCCAGGATGCAAACCCAATGCCCAAGTCTCAGGACACCCTTGGGAGGTACTGGAGAGACGGAAAACTGCACCAGGAACCCTGCTGGCCTGCGTCTGAGGTGCAGTGTGGCCTATGGAGTCACCAGGGCTAGTGTGCAAACACGGGCTCTGCTTGCTAGCTGCAGCAGCCTGGACAAGCCGTGTGACCTTTCTGGGTCCCCCTGATCTCAACCAAACAGTGTGAGGTGGAGCGAGGCAGGCTGCAATGGGGGTGCTGCCTGTAGGGTGGTTATGGGCGGAGCCTGCGGGGGGCCCAATTTCAGGAGCAGTGTTTACTGTGACAGCTTGCGGGGTGCGCGCCGAGAAGGCGGCTGTGGCAGGAGCCCACGCTGAGTGACGGGTACCCCAGCACACTGACTGCTAAAGCAGCGTGAGGGTCGTTCCTGCCTCCTAACGATACCCTCGTGCGATTCGAGTTTTCGAACCGTGGAGCAGAGCTATGGAAGACTGGGCCTGTCTCATCACCTGGTAGATGCAGCTGGCTTCTGCAGTCCAAGCCAGGGCAGTGGCAGGGAGGATGGAAGGGTGGGGAAGAGGCGCCGGCCCATTCCTCTGCTTGCTGGCCCTCCCAGGTGCCACCTCTGGCAGACGGCAGCCACGCCCTGGGGGGTGGGGAGTGGCGAGCAGGCAGAGCAGGGGCAGCCTTCCTGGGCAGAAGCCTGAATGCTGAGCCACTGCTCTGAGCTGCTGTTAAGCCAGGTGATAGGCAGGAGGGCGCCCACCGCAAGGAAAGCTGCCTCCCTTCCCCCATCCTGGCTTGCCCTCTGGCAGGGCTCGGCAGGATGCCAGGCCCCTCGCCCCACCTCCCACTCCTGGACCATGGGGACCCCTTCGGCTTTGTGTTGGGCTGGGGAGGGTGCCTGAAGTCTGGCTCTGAGAGCTCCCCTTCCAGCGATTGACAGCTGCACCCAGAGCGTCCATCTCTGAGTAAGCAGCGCAGGAGCTGCGTCCGCCGGCCATCGCGAGGAGGTGAGTTATCTTGGTGTCTGCGGAGTCGGGCAGGCAGACTGGGCCTGAGGCTTTTACTGTCATTCTACGTAAAAGATGGGGACCTGCAGGGATGCACTGTGAGGGAGCGGACACTTGGGTGTCCCGACCATCGCTTACTGTCTGGAGCTGCCTGGCCACCTGACAGCCAGGCTAACAGCCCCTGCATTTCCCGGATGTCAAGACATGCCGCTGACCCCACGTGGGCAGGGGGGCCATGACGGAGAGCTGGAGAAACTGGCGCACTGCGCACACTAGGCCCGGGCGCAGGTGCAGCATCGGAGCCCTCAGCATCACGCTGAGTGGCTGAGGGCTGGTTCTGTGGGGTTTGCTGGTTCAGTTCTAGGCAAAGAAGTGCATGGCTCATTGGTTCACTTAGCTGTTGGCTTCGCCTCCTTCAAAATGAAAGAAGGGTGTCCACGTGGGGCCGTGGTGGGGAGAGATTGTTCTCCCCAATGCAGCTGCAAGCATAAGTGTGTTCGGGTGCATACAGACACAGAACATACACGTGCAGGCAAAGGCTGGTGTACACACAAGCACACACACACACCCCTGCATGCCTGCCCCTGAGCACAAACGTGAGCCCAGTGTCGAGGGACACTGAGTCGTGGCGTCTAGAGGAAGCGTTGTCTGAATTTTCCAGCTACATGCCTGAGAACAGCAGTGGCAACTGCTTGGATATGCAGCAAACCTTAAAAGGAGCTCAAAAACATCTCAGAACAGGTGGTCACTGGGACCAGCAAATGGCATAATGGTTATGTTACTGGACTCCCACGTAGTTGACTGTGGTTCGAGTCCTGGACCCAGTGGCTTAAAACTCACACCGTGTATGTTTGCGTACATGCCCAAAATCCTGGGAGGAAGATGAAGGAGAAGGGATTGCTATGTGGTCATCCCCCCTGGAGGTGATTTCCTGCTTTCTGTCTCTCTGTCTCTCTGTCTCTCCGGCGAGGCTAGGACAGGGAGGACAGCAAGAGCCAGGTCCTGGAGAGATGGCTTGAGAGTGACCCTCCTGGTGGGCCTCAGGAATGCTACCAGGAACTGGAGGTAATGGGTGCCTCATCAGGGGAGGCACAGGCAGGCTAGGGTACCCGAGCTGCAGGCAAGATGCCAGGCTAGACTAGCCCTTTGTCGGGAATGCAAAACCCCAAAATGCCCGAAAGAGGTGCAGGATCCCAGGGAGATCTCTGCCCCCAGGGCTGAGGGGACAGTGGCTGAGGGCCCTCAACCTTCCCAGCACTGTGGCGGCCATGCCGTCACTTCTCTTCTGTCTTCATCTATCACTACACAACTTAAGGAGAGCCGAGTTAGGTAGCTGCTCTGACGTCTGGTGGGCAAGGGCTCTGGGTGAGACCTGCAGGGACAGTGGATACTGATAGTCCCCAGTTAGGGAAGGTCAGAGCCGCCAGAGCCCTGGAGACCAATACAGAAGCTCGGACACAAAGCATGGTCAGCTCTGGGCCCCGCCCAGGCCTTCTGCTTCTGGTTCTATGTTTTGAGCCTGTGTTCAAGAAATAAGCCGGGCATCTTTCCTTCCTGGGGTTGCACCCAGCGCGGCAGGGTGCTGAGAATGGGCTGGGTGCCCACTCTGACACCCTAGCTAGGCTTACTCAGGGGTTCCCAATCGCTCTCTCAGGGGGGTGGCCACATGGGAACTCGAACTCGTGTGAGCCAAACTGAAAGGGTGCACCCCTGCCGGACAAGTGTTTAAAGAAGAAACCGGTATGCTACAGAAGGAAAAAACGAGCAGGAACATAAATCTCCCCTCAAAGGTTTGCACGTGGAAGACCCTGCCCTGAGATTCTTAAGAAGTGGAGGGGACAAGACGGTGGCTGTGGATGTGGCCCGTGTGCCGCCCACCCTCTAAGCTCTGCAGCCCGTGAAGGCCATGCAGTGGCCAGCCTGGAAAAGGGGTGGCTCCTCCCCAGCTGAGAACCAACCAGCTGCCTATGGGCAGTGTCCCATGGAGGGCACGCAGGACTCCCCAAAACAGCATCCTCCAAACAGGTGTTGATGGTCAACCGCGTGGGATTGCGGGGTTCTCAGATGCCTCCCTACCAAGTCACAGGGCCAGTACCTGCAGGGCTCTGGGCGGCGGACGGGGTGGAGGATGAGCTGGCGCCTCCTGAGTCGCAGTGGCTGGTGCTCCCCCTGCCGCTGGGACTCCCGCTGGCAGAGGGCGGCGACGGTGAGGACAGGGACGGCGAGCTGTGCTGGTTTATGCACTGGGCCACGGCAAAGCCTGCAGGACAGGGAGCAGCCGGTGAGCGGGAGACAGTGAACAGGCCTAGGGAGGGGCTCCTGTCCCTGTGGCCGAGGTGCTGTGGGCTACCTAGAAGGCAGGACTGAGGCTCCAGTGTCAAGGCTGCTCTGACCCCAAACCCACTCCTCAAGTCGGCCTGTTCTCCAGAATGAGCTGCCCTCGCCACTCCCACGCCTGACCTGGACACACTGAAGCTGCTCTGAGGAAGAGGTGCACCCGGCAGAGCAGGCGGGTGTGATACCACTGTGCCCCAGAGGGACACCTGGCCTCCAGCTGCCAAGGCTCCTGCCGCAGCTCTCACAGGGATGCTGGGAATGCCCAAAGCAGATTCCCGGGGCCTCTGCTGAGTGCCCGTACCATGCCAGCAGCAGACTCAGCTCTGAAGTCACCCTGCGAAAGGAGACTGCCCCGGGCCCCACTCCGCCAGAGAATCTGCTCTGCCATGGCGGTTCCTGCGTGGTCCACCTCGGGAGCAGCAGCAGCTGGTGAAGAGCTATGGATAGGAGGGTGTCCCTGGGCTGGAGGGGGTAGTGCCATGTTTCTGTGGTCTGCACAGGGTACAGACCTGGGTGAAACCCTGCTTCCTCACCAGAAGCACCGGGCGAATGGCCACGGTATTCCGAGTCTGTTTCCCAGCTCCAAGCCAGGGCGTCCTCACCCACCCGCATGGCCCGCCGCTGCACACCCAGTGCATACCCATTCCCAGCATGGGCCTGCACGTTTCAAGGACTGCAGACGTGCTGACGGTGAAACCCAGCCTGGGAGCCGGTGGACAGGCTGTTCTGTGGCCCAAGATGCCTACCCGTTGTCCAGGATGTTTTCCCAAAGGGCTGCAGCTTCTCATTTTATTCACCAACACACAAAAACACTCCTGGAACAACGCCTTGTCTGCGGTCCCAGGTGCTGTGCAGACCCCGGGAGCTGGAAAGGACCCATGGTGACGGTGGTCCGCATTACATCAGGGTGGGGTGGGGAAAAGTCCCTTCTAGCTGAAAAGGGGCGCCCGATCTTCCTGGCCGTGCCCACCACGCCTGCCACTCTCTGAGTAAGCTCAGGGCCGCAGCCAGCCCAGAACTCATGCATGCGTCTGCCCTGCCTGCCTAGTCCAGCTCCCGGCTGATGTTTCCTCCTCAAGGCCCCCCAGGCCCTTGCCTTTCTCAGAGCTCAGGGGCCTGGCAGCAGCTGGCCAGCTGTGGCCCGCTGCCTGTTTGGTAGGTAGTTTCATGGGGACACAGCCACAGTTGTTCAGTTATGGCTGCTGCTGGCCCCGCGCCCGTGGCGCAGCTGAGTCGTCACCGTGGAGATCACATGGTCTGCAAAGCTCAAGGTTTTATTTGACTACCTAGGCCTTGACAGACCCTGGTGCAGGGCTGGGGAGCTGGCCTGTAAGCCCCTCTGCTCACTTCTCAGCTGTGGGACCCTGGCAGCTCTCGGCACCTCCTTCAGCCGATTTCCCTCCCTCTGTGATGGGATCTGCTCTTGTGGGAGCTCTTGTCTCCCCTGTAGGACCCAGTGGGACCCTACACCTGGCTATCGAGGTTGGGCTGTTCATGTTGATGTATGGTAAAGTAGTTTTGGTTATGGATCAGCTCTTTAAAAGTCAAAGGCCCTACTTCTCCCCTGTGCCACATTCTGGGGGTGAAGTAACGGGTGTCCATAACCAGGGCACATGGACAAGCCTGCTGGGAGCAGGATTATGGATTACGGTGGGTAATCTCGGACAGCAGCTCCTCTTCTGCAGGGATATCCCCACCTTCCCCAGCTGCAAAGGTCTGCGCATGGACAGAACAGTGGGATTAACACCCTGGGAGTTCTCAGGAAGAGCCCCGGGGTGACACAGACTGCGTGCGTGGAGCGGGGTGAGGGGTACTCAGAACTATGGCAGACAGCAGTGGTCCACACTCGCTCAGGAATTCCCTGTGCATAGTCAGCTCGCCTCACAGAGCCAGTTTACAGCTGCTTACTTCTTAATCACTTAAAGTGGCAACTCCCCACGTTTACAAACTGTTTACTTGCCTCGAGAAAGAATTACCCCTTAATAAACCAAAATGTCAAGATGGCTTTTCCCAAGCTGCCTGTTTATCAGAATCAGGAACAGATGGCTGGAGAGTCATAACAGAGTCCAGATTAGGCTCTGTATGCTCCTGACAGGGCCTGGCCCCCGAGGCTAGACACCCCTTCTCTGAAGACACAGCTCTTCTCTCCTGCACTTTTTTGTTGTTTTTTAATTTGTTAGAAGGTGCATGTGCTCACTGGGGAGAGAGAGAGAGAGAGAGAGAGCGAGCGAGCACGGGAAATCACCCACATGGAGGATGGTCATGCTGCAATCCCTTCTCTCTATTTCCCTCCTTGGGCTTTGGGGCATGCACACATTCCTGGTGTGTTTTTCGAGCCACTGGGTCTGCAACTCCAACCACACAGTCAGACACGTGGGATTCAGCCACCTTAACCACCACACCACCTGCGGGCCCTCTTGCTCTCTTTAGAGCCCCTGGTTGTCAGCATGACTCCATGCGCCTGGTTCATTACCGAAACGTGCCCGGAGCAGGGCATGAGGGGAGATGCTGAAACTGCAGTCGTGACGCTGAAGTTCTTCATTCGGGGAATGAGTGGGGTCGAGCTATGGACTGGCAATAATGTCCACACAGGCTCTGGGCTGACCTGGACGAAACCCTGACACCACCCAGCCACTGACGCACCTGCTTTCCTTGGCCTGCTGCAATTAAAACCCCACTTTCTGCCTCTCTGCCCCCCCCCCGGGGCACTGGGACCCCGAAAGGCACAGCATTTTGCTGGGCATCCAGACCCCACTGCAATTTCAAGGGGGTTCTCTCTAGGCAGCAACCACAGTGAGAGTAGCTTTGCCTTCTCGAAGCTCGGCGAGGGAGGTGCCGGAGAGCAGGGCAAAGCGCCTACACCAGAGCCGAGTCCTCAGCTACTCGCTTCGCCTCAGCAAGGCAGATCTGGGCGAACCGGCTGTGGGGGACGGCACAGGCCTTCTGAGCATGAATCCAGTGCACACGATGCCAAGTCCTCGCACACACACACAGGAGGCCAGGGATCATGGGACAGGGCACAGGCAACCAGGACTCCCTGAGAGCTTCCCCAGCAGGTGACATTCTTGGCTCTTGCTGGAGGTGTCCCAACACAGAGCAGCCTGTGCAATGTGCAGCAAAGGCTGGTTGGACTTCCATGCCATCTGACTACTTCCACATCCAGGACCTCACGCTGTGGAAGTCACTGTGGGTGGATCCACAGACCGAACTCCAAAGACGGTCAAAGCATCGGTGTAGAACAGGGACTGGGGACGTGGACACGGCCGACAGCGAGGGAGAGGCCAAAGGAATTCCCCTGCATCCTGATGAGACCCTCTGCTGTTGTCAACTGCACTGGGATGGGGACAACTCGGCGTTGGGGAAATGGTGGAGACGTACACATGCAGACTAGTTAGAGAAGGCATGGCCCATGTGCTCCTGCCACTGGGAACAGATGGGGAGCTGCCACCCCTTGCTCCGAGCAGAGCAAATGTCCTGGAGGGCTGAAGCTGCAGAAGTGAGGGAACCAGGCAGTTTTACTATAGTGAGCTTTTCATTTTTTGAACTTGTCTGAATTTGGCAAGATTCCTACTATGAATAGTATTTTAAACTCAAAAGAAAGGGAGGATGAAGGAAGGAACAGATGCCTGGGAACTGAACAGACTCAAGCTGCAGGTTAGTTCCTAATACCCACCTCACTCCCAGGATCTGTTCTGACCTCTGCAGCTCTCTGCCCAACTCACCAAGAACCTTCACAGCGTGGCCCCAGAGGCGGAGCCTGGCAAGCCTTCCAGAGGCAGGTGGACCTACCAGCAGCCAAATACATCACTGGCTTTTCAGGGACAGCCAGGGTCTTCCTGTTGCCCTCTCACCCTATTCTGCCAGTTATTCTAGAAGGATTAACTAACGAACACCTCACTGGCTTTTGTCCAGTACAAAAATACCACCCAAAGACCAGCCTTTTATTTAGTCCACTGATAGAGGGGGCGCTGGGCTTGGGCGTGGACCCCCAGGTTCAAGTCCAAGCTTTGCCCACACAGGCTTTGAGACCTCCAGGGAGTCCCACCCTCCTCTCTGGACTGCTGAGACTTAAGCCTTCCCTGCCAGGTGACCGCATGACCCAGGAGCCAGGGCTGGTGGGCGGCCCAGCCGGGGCACGCAGCGTCACTTCGCTCTGCTCAGTCCCATTCCTGTCTGTTCGCTACAGGTGCCGCCATTCATAGGCTGGGCGATTTCACGACAAGCTGGATTTCCAGCTTCTTACAAGATGCAGAGATCTGGCCTTACGAGGTCCCATTCCCAGGTGGCAGCAAGTGGAGGGAGCTGAGCAGGGCTGCTTCCCCGTGCTCCCACTCGACTAGCCTGGCCCATGGGGGTGGTGATCTCGCCTTTAATCCTTAAGGGTCTTGGCCAAATCCACGTGACTCAGGAAACGTCTATCTCACAGAGACCTTTTGACTCAGGTTCCTCTTCAAACCCTAGAATTGCTAACTGGATGTGGGGGAGCCTGTGAATGAGAGCTCCGGCTTGCAGCAGCCCAGGCCAGTCCTCAGGCCTCAGGCCAAGAAACCCCTGATCTCAGCCTTCGCTGACCTGTCCCCTTAGTCTGGAATTCCCTTCTGCTTCTTTCCCACAAATCCATTTCCCATAAACCCCTTGCCCACCTTCCTCCGCTCACACAACTTAAGGCCAGCGTGGCAGGAGTATTCACAGCAGGTGGAGTTAACTGCTCCCCCTGCCCGCCCTGTCTAGCCTTGGGCCTTGTCAACCATACAGAAGCTGGCTGCCCAAGTGGGGCACGAGAAAGCTGCCAAGGTGCTTAAGTATCTTTTTTTTTTTTTTTTGAGAGGTTTTTGCTATAGGGCGCGTGCGCTCGCCAGACAGAGAGAGACAGAGTGACAGAAAGCAGGAAATCACCCCCCAGGGGGGGATGGCCACGCCGTAATCCCCTCTCCTCCATTCTCCTCTTGGGATCTTGGGCATGCATGCACACGCGCCCGGCGTGAGTTTAAGCCACCGGATCCGGGACTCGAACCATGGTCAACCACGTGGGAGTCCAGCAACATAGCCATTATGCTAACTGCTGGTCCCGGTGCTTAAGTATCGTGTGCAGAGGCTGGCACTGCCTCGACAGCTAGCCCCGGGAAGCCTCTGGGTTCACAGGGGTGGGCTTCAGGGTTTCTGACACTGCTGGCTGTCTCTCAATGCACATTCTCCATCCATCCGTAGTTATAATACCTGGCAGCAAAGCGTGGCCGTGGGATTATGTTGTGGCCAATGAGAGAAATGAAAGTAGCATGTGGGATTTTCAGATGGAAACAGGGTGCATCCTCCTCCATTCTGCTTCTTGGAACACAGATGTGATGGCTGAAACCCCAGCAGCCACCCTGGACTGTGAGGATAGATAACACATTAGGGCTGAGCACTGAGCAGGAGGAGCTTGGCTCCTGGATGCCTTTACGCAGTCCCTGACTTACCTACACCCAGGCCTCTTTCACTTGAGAGGAAAATGAGCTTCTATTCTGAGTTTGATTTCACTATGGAGCTGAACCCAATTTCAACTGATCCAGTGGAGAAAGCTTTGTCAATGCAGGGAATGTGAGCTGAGACCCCTAGGGACAAGGGACTGGCTGGCGCCCAGAACTTCTGGAGCAGGGAAAGCTGCTCTGTACCTGGGGGTGGGGTGGGGGGATTTGGGAGTAGGAGTACAGAGAAAGAGGGGAAGGCACGTGAGATGGGGTGGTGACCTCTCTGACTTCCAAATGTCCAGGAAATGCTCTCTCAGCTCTTTCCTATGTGGGGGGAAAGTGGACTTTTTGGTGGAACCCAGAGAAGGGCCACGTTTCCGCCTTGGTTCACACCCACCCATGGAGATGACACATGCGGGCCGAGACCTGGAGATGGCAGTGGAAGGGGTGGGACGAGTGCTGGGCGGAGGACTAGGGGTTTGAGCCAACAGCTTCCTGCATCCTCACATGCGCAGGGAGGCCCAGTGGCCCAGCGCATGTGTTGTCTTGCACACTGCAGTTGCTCAGGATACTGGCCGTGTGGCCAAGTGCAATTATCTCAGGATGGAGGGAAAAGAGGCCAGCCAGTGGCATGGCGGTTAAGGCAGGGGGACCCCACATGGCTGACTGCATGGTTTGAGTCTGGACTTGGTGGCTTGAAATACATGCCAGGGGTGTGTGTATGTGCATGGCCAAAATCCTGAGGAAAGAATGGAGAAGAGATTGAGGCACGGTCATCTCCCCACGGGGTGCTTCCTCACTTTCCCTTTCTCTCTCTCCCTGCAACAAGCACGTGTGCCCTACAGCAAGACTAAGAAGAGCAAGCACGCCAACAGACTGCCCTCTGGAAGGGGTGAGGACCGGCTGAGCACGTGGAGGTGCCACAAGGATCTGTCTGAGAGCTGGAGAAGGAGTCCCCTGGCTGTGAAGTCCTCTCAGGGGTCCGCCACACCCTGCAGCCTGCCCCTCCAGATTCCCTTAGAGAGCACCTCTTCTTCCAGGTCAGATTTTTCTGGGTTGAAATGCCAAACTCATATGCCAGACACTAAATATTGCAAGCTATGAAAACACGACTGAACGATGAGAATCCACCAGCAAAAGGTGCTGGAAAGTGCAGACTTACACAAGAACGACTTGGAGTCCTGGGAAGAAAACGGCCCCACTGAGCTCTGAGCTTCCTGGGAGCCGACCTGGGCGGGGGGTGGTGGTACTGGGCCCAGCTCTCCCAGAGACCCTTCTTTGCAAAGTTTCTGTCCTAGGAAGCTCCTCCCCACCTCCCTGCCAGGGCATAGCCTGCCAAGGACACAGCTGCCTGCCTGGCAGGCAGGCAGGGGCCTGACTCTGCAAAGACAACACCCTAGGGGGGCCCTTTTCACAGACCCTTTCCTGAACAGTGAGACTCCAATTTCCACATGAGTTGAAAATGGAGCCGTTCTCGCTGGCGTGGGGCCTGCCCAGGAGGGGCTTCCCTGCCCCTCCCAGGCACCTCTGTGGATCCTGTTTTTGAAAATCACAGACTTAGCAAGGCCAGCATCTGGGTAAGTTAATGGACTGAGGAGGGGGCTGGAGGTAAAGAGCCGACAATCTCATTTTTCATCTGTTTTCCCTTACACGAGAAGGACACGGGCACTGAGAAACAGGTCTCGCCTGTCAAGGAAACAGACATGCAGGCATGTTAACACGGGGCATCTGGCCTGTGTGTCAGGGAGACGACAGGGCCCGGTGGAGACTGAGGAAAACTAGATAGTGCAGCTCTGCAGAGCCTCCTGACTGCTGTAGTGGCCTTAGTGTAGCCATAGTTGCGGGCTCTTTAAGAGAAGCCAGATCTGAGTTTTTATGTAAAAGCTCTTGAGTTTCACGCCGGGCGCGTGTGCGTGCGTGCCCAAGATCCCGAGAGGAGAATGGAGGAGAAGGGATTGCATGCGGCGTGGCCATCCTCCCTGGGGGGGTGATTTCTCGCTTTCTGTCTCTATGTCTCTGTCTGTCTGTCTGGCGAGCGCACGCGCCTTACAGTGAAAATCTCTCAAAAAAAAAAAAAAAAAGCTCTTGAGTTTTAAAATGTTGATATCTAACCCTCTCTAGCCTTTTTAAAGACAGTTTCGCTATGTTGTAATCCTCTTACCTCAGTCTCCCCAGTAGCTGGGACTACAGGGACACACCACTGTGTCCAGTCTTAGGGTAGGCTGGGAATCGAACCCAGGCCTCCCAGATGACCTCGGCCTGACAAGCAGCAGCACCAACAAGTGTGTACTACTGCAGCTGGGACTCACTTATTTTTTTAAGTAGAGATATTTTGCTACAGGGTGTGTTTGCTCACCAGACAGAGAAACAGAGACAGAAAGTGAGAAATCACCCCCTAGGGGGCTGGCCATGCCATAATTCTTTCTCCTCCATTCTCCTCTTGGGATTTTGGGCACGCACACACATGCACCCGGCATGAGTTTCAAGCAGCCGGGTCCAGACTTGAGCTGCGGTTGACCACGTGGTAGTCCAACGCCTTAACCACTATGCCACCTGCTGGCCCTTTACACTTTGTTTTTGAAAGCAAGAAGCAGGTGAGTGAAGTAAGCACATCTCCTCCCCGTATGAGCCAACCTCTGCTCTGGGTGGAGACTGGGGCCTGCAGCACCCATTTGGAATCCAGGCTATCCTACATGGAGTGGAGTTGCCCACGCCCCTGAGATGCACGGGACTGATGCATGACTTCGCTCTAAGATCTGGAGGGCAGAGCGGCCTGCCCTAACAAATCCCAAGTATTTATGCTCACTCTGCATTGAAGAGCACAAAAGGAAACCTGCCGAAGGAAGCACCCCAGGCACCCTCGTGGACAGTGTCTGGGTGAATGAGCACCAGAGCTGCAGCTCGCCTTTCATTAGCAAATTCATCCCCAGGCTGCAGCTCAGGTTTCTGACAACCAAGAGTTCATATTTTCTCACCAGCCGTCGTGATGCTGGGAAACAGCAGAAATCAATCGGCCTCACGACCTCGCACACAATCTGAAGACAGCAAGTGCGGCTGGTCTTATCTCTCCCTCCGCTGGCTCCTTCCTCGGTGCTGCCCTTTCACCTCCCAGTGCAGCCTGCCAGGTCCCTTGGGCGAGAGAGGAGGAGCTGGGACTTGCGGCTTACTCTGGGACGCCGGTCTGCCGGGGGGTGGGGGGTGGGAGGTGCTCTGCAGGGCTGCAGTTTGTGAGATTTACAGGCAGCACAGAGCTTTCTCATCCTGCATGCACTCAAGAAGCAGCTCTGCAGCCCACCGCTAGTGAGATGAGAGTGACAGAGTGGACAAAGGCTGGGCGCCACCCTGGAAAGCACCCCAGGAAGATGGGACGAAGGACTCACATGACGCACAACTGTTCAAAGAGCATGTGACAGGGTAGGCGTAGAGTGCTAAGGAAGCAGGGTTCAGATTTAATTCTAACAATGGTGTCCCACAACAGGGCAGGCATGGCCTGGGTGCTCACTCATCTTCCTCTGAGGAGTCTCCACAAATGCTCTATAGACACGTGGGAGGGGTCCAGATGCCCCCCAGTGGTCCCCTCACTGCTGCCAGCACTCTGAGGGTGGGCCAAAGGCAGAGGTCTCGCCCATGTGCATAGAGGCCTTCCTTTCAGTCTCCCTTTAGCGAATCTCACATGATTTCTAGTTTCCAGGTCTTGGACCCAGACGTCTGGTTTAGGAACGACCTATAGGCTCACCCCAGGGGCAAATTCTGATGTTCTTTCTGTGCGTTAACACCCAAGAGCCCTTATCCAGCCCGGGGGAGATCTGCAAATCAGGGGCCTGGGGAAGGTGGCGTTCCTGCCTCCACGGCCAAGTCTGAGCCCCGCCACTGGTGACCCCTAGCTCACTCACTGGGTGCACCTCACAATGCTTAAAAACTTTTATTTCTGGTTGCTTTGAAAGGGGTAACGTGTCCAAATACAAAAATAGCGGGGAACTGCAGCATCTCTTAGCCTACAGCTCTTTATCCATGGATAAATCCTCTTGGATTTTAAGGACTATACTTGAAAACCTGCAGGAAAGAGAAAACGGTCTTTCAGTGTCTTGCTGTCTCTCGTGCATCTCTGTCCTAAGCGGGGGAAGGCCTGTGCGTGTGGGCTGCCACCCCAGGAGAGGTCTCTGTTGCCGCTGGGGGCCTCTGGCTGCACGCCCATCAGGGATGCATGCGTGCTGATGTGCAGCTGTGGGGGCACTGCTCTGCTGCCTGGGACATGACCGCTCCCTGGGCTAAGGGGACAGCCAGCTGGCGGGGGCACGGCTGGTGAGGTCTCTGAGGCTCTCACAACGGCACGCCCTCACTCTAGATTTTTCACACCGGAAGTTGCCAGGACTTGGGCTTTATTCCCAAGGACCGAGTCCCTGCCTCGCCCGGCCCCTGCCCTCCTCCGCTGGTATTACCGTCTGTACATTAGTAAGCAAAGAGCTCCACAACAGTCTCTCAGCAGAGGCACCAGAAAGCTCAAGAGCGGCCGTCTC
>NW_006159657.1:2231306-2253947 GCF_000334495.1 Tupaia belangeri chinensis | reverse complement strand
ACCAAAGCCCTCGAGAGCGGCTGTCTCGCCAGCCTCTCTAGTGAGGCCGCAAACAGGGCTGAAAGAGCAGCAAGAGGGAGGCGGGTTAGACGGGTGTCGGGGATTGTTTCCAGACATGGGCTCACAAACTTGACTCCCTGACCCAAGAGCCTGAGGGAGCTGACCCAGGATGCCACCAGGGTGGGGTGGGACAGCTGCAGCCCTGCTGGCACAGGACAGCCTCTAAGGACTGGCTGTGTGTGCAGCCAGGGCCGTCTGATTCTTCCTGGCAAGTTTCTCATCCCACCAGCCTCACCCGAGGAGCGGGAGGACACGTGGTGTGCGTCTCGCACTGGCACGCAGGCCCTGCCCCGTATGTTCTGCAGGGTGGCAGCGTACAAGGGGTCAGGCGATTTGTTCTGATTCTCTGCAATAAAGATTGCAATAAAGATTCAGATTTTACAGAGTGGGGGTGGCTAACTTCTGCAGCTGGACCACGTCACTGAAGCCTCAACTACCGTGTGTCTTAACAGAGGGGGTCAGGCCAGACCGGCAGATGATGACGTTCTCTTGCACATTATCTACAAAAAGCACTGAAGATACTATCTGGAACTACGCGTGGCAGAGAGAGCTGGGGAGTGCGTGCAGAGCCACACCAAGGCCGCGATGGTATCAGCCCAGAGCCAGCTGCAAAAGCCCACAACTGAGGCTGTAAGTGGACAGGACTCGTCACCTTTCCTCTTTGCAGACCTGTGGCACACGGCCAACTGGACAGCTGTACACGTGGCTTCTGCCACCTGCACGGGAGGAGCCTGAGAAGAGCAAAGGCTGCCACCTACATGGGCATGTGACTACAGGGGACCCACTTACACTGCGAGGCTGTCTGCTCTCTAGTGTAAAGTGGGGTGACAGCATGACACTTTCCAGGACTCAGGAGGATTAAACAAGTTAATATGTCTGAGTGCTCAGGTAGCACCTGCTGTTTTGATTACTTAGCTGGAATTTATGGTGCCTGGAACTTGGGCCCAATGAGGCGAGAGGTGGGGATTTTCATTTTTCTAATAAGTGTCTTCAGATAGCAGGGGGTATGGGGTCTACAGCCGAGGCTCAGCTCGTTAGAGAAAGTAACACAGCCCAGAGCAAGTGCTCCTCATATTAGCTGTTCTGACTGAAGGTCTCAGGAGTCTGTGAGATACAAGCGCTTTCTAAAGTCACATTCACTAGCTAAGCTTAAGGGATTTCCATAAAAACAGCTCACAAGAAGATGGTGTTCTTGTTATTTTCCCCCAGAATCTTAAAATCTCAGATCATGCTGCACGTGAGACACACACGACTGTCCTGTTTGCAGTGTTTCTTTGCTAGGCCGTTGAATGTATCGGGTTGAATGGTGTGAACTGCCAATATTCAACCAAGCTGACCTACAAAAACAGCGATTCCATATGGCTCAATCTAGTATGAATATACCCTTCCTAGCCCCCTCCACTGGAACAATGAGGAGCAAGTGGGAGGAGGAACAGCCAGCTGTGTATGCGAACAAGTGGCTTTCTCTAATTCTCTATTTCTTTTGGCCCCCAGCTGTTGGTGTGCATGTATACATGCGAGGTGTATGCAGGGTGTGTATGTATGTGTGCCTCTGGGCATGCTCTTTTCTCCAGCTTAGATTTATATTTTCACATCCAAAAGTCAGTTATTTCAACAAAATGTCCAGGAATAAAGTCGGCACTTTAAGGACAGGTATGTGTGTACTTGATAAAACCCACGGAAAGGGGCTTCTGGCTAGTCTTCATGACATCGCAGGCATGGGACGCCCCGGGTGAGGCCACACGGGAAGGTTCTAGGTTCGCATCTTGGGGTCTCCCTGTATGTGCTGGGTGTGCTCATGCATGCATGTAACTCCGACTGGCTGAGACTGGGAATGGGTTGCGGGGTCCGGCCTGTTGGGGTTGCCTCCTCCGATTCTGTCCTGGTCTTCATAGAAAAGATACACAAACTTAAAAAGGGGGGCTCCCAAGGAACTGAAGGGGTTTCTTAGATGGGCTTTGGTGCGATCTTTCCCTCTGTGCTTCCTTGCAAATACCCAGCTAATGCGTTCAACATTAAAATCACCCTGGCTATTTCTCATTTGTAGTTTTGACTTATTTTTTTTTTAGTATTATTAATATTTCATCATAAAAGTATTGATTTCCTTTAACTAAGAGACTTTGAAGTTTGCTGCAGCCTTAAGCATGATTTTATTATGTCTTTGGGCCAAATGTTTTTCTCCTCCCCCCAAAGGGATGCTTTTCCTTTTATATAATGTGTGTCAAGAAGAAAAAAAGAATTGATTCACAGAATTCTGCATTACAGGCACCTTTTAAGGAGTATACATATCTAGTATGGATGCTTGGAAAGACAGTTCTGAAACAGGACTATGTTTCATTTTCAAGCCCCCCCCCCTTTTTTTTTTCCATTGTCAAGCCTTTTTAATCTGTTAGAAGTCGAAGAACGGAAGGACAAAATTTAGACTCAAATATGCACTGGTTCCTACAGAAGTGAATCTAGGAAAATTCAGACAACTTTGGTCACAGCCCCACGACTCCTCACAAGTGCGGGACTCATAGGAACCATAGCTTCCACATTGTCATGCCCTTCCTTCAGGAAAGAAAACAGAAAAGCCAAGGAATCCCGTCGGTGCGTGGCTGTCTAGAGAAGGCAGCGTTTCCTTCTCTTCCTAGAGGTGCCAGTGGCGGGGTGAGGGGAGGGAACACTCGGTCTCACAAAACCCGTCCAGGACGTGGGTGGAGAGCAGTGACTGGCCAAGATGAGCTAAGCGCTCTGAAATATTTAAATATTGAACACCCTTCCTCCTTCCTCCGCATTCATTATTAACTCGGGCCCGCATCACTGTGTGCACTGACTTCACTCCTGCCCAAAGATCCCAGACACAAGGGGCAGCGCGAGGGGCCGCAGGGGTGAGCGGGGATTGGGCCGCTTTCTCCCGTACCCTCACTGGGAAGCCATTCCGGTCAACCTCACGTCTTGGAGCCATGCATTCCTGGAAGCGTCTTAGCCTTCCAGTGACCCCTGGCGCCCAAGTGCAGATGATTAGTGCCCCAAATATTGACAGGCTGGACTTACTCCCCCTTCCAAACAAGGCAGCGGTGTCGGGGGCCATGGGGGCGAGGCTGCTGCCACCAGGCTAGCTGGGCTGAGGAAATGTCATCAGGACAGACGGACGGTCTATTGTTCAGGGCCATGCGCTTCCTCCACTTGGCCCAGGTAGGAATGATGCTCAGGATGCCACGTGGATGCCCGAAGTGCCACAATCGCAAAACAAAACAAAACTATCCCCAGCCACTCGTCACTAGATGACTGAGAAGGGGCCAGCAGCGGCCCTGCTTCACGTGAGAGCCACCAGTCAGCGACCCAGGCCAGCAGCCAGGCAAGCTCAGAGCATGGGCCCCACACACTTCTTCGTGAGGGTGAGCATTTGGGGTCAGGAACAGACCTAAAATCTTTCCAGAAAACAAGGTGGCCCTTTTCTTGGGAACAAATGAGACAGGGCAGGAGGAGGGACTATCCCTCAGGCTGGAGCAGTAACTCCTGCCCGGAGGAAGAGCCTGCGGATCCACCAGCAGGACGAGCTGGTTACAAGCGGTGGCTGTGCCTGGGCTTTTATCTGTTCAAGCGAAATTGTCCCAAATGACCAGCCTAAGGCTTCCACTTTCCTTTAAAAGACAGCGCTACATTTGAGATCGATGTTTTCCCCTGAAACGCAGGCTAAATTTATCTTCCCCTGCATCCTGCTTGCTGGTCTCTGCGTGGCTGCCCTCGCCTTGCAAAGTTAGGCGTCTGCCATCCTGTGCTGCTTCCAGGCCGGCAGGCAAGACTCGAATCCTCAGCCTTGTCCTCTCGACTGTCTCACACGGAGCCCTGGTTCTCTGCGGTGTTCCTCTGCTGCCGAGGTCTCTAAAGACTGCGTTAATTAAGCTCCGGCTCCCCAGCCCTTTACCTGTCCCCCAGCTCGGGCTCTGCCCTCCAGGGCCATCAGGTTGCTCTGAATGGTTCTGGAGTGGCCCCTGCCCAGCCAGACCCTGGCTGCAAAGGGGCTAAGGGCTTGTTATCGGATTGCTGTGCAGTGCTAGGTTCCGTGGGGTGCAGGGGCTCCCTGGACTGAACTGAATCAGAGAACTTGCTCCTCTCTCCTTGCCTCGCTTGGCAAGCTGCCCTGAGTGAAAGTCACTGACTGATTTAATGCGTGATGCCTAGAGGGCCCAGTATTTCTGAAATCTCTAGTCGTCTACAGGGCGGCAAGAGAACATGCCCTAAACCGACACTGAGCTATGGCTTCTATTTTGCTGGTAACCCATAGGCTCTTCCTTTTCTTGGCAGCAATGAGAAATAAACTTGTGACTTGACAGAAAGGGTGCCTGTGCCCACGCTGGCATGGCACACGGGCCCACACCCCTGCAGAGGGCTATGCCTCAGCACACTGGACAGGGGACATCTCTGTAGAGCCCAGGTGAATGAAGGCACCCCCCCCCCCGCCTTGCAAAACACGAGCAGAAAACTGCATTCAGGAAGCAGCCGGGCACGGTGCTCTCAAAGCCTTAAATATGGGCCTTCCCTTTGACCCTCAGGAAAGGTTTCTGGAGGAGTAATTGGAAACACAGACGGATTTCTCCATGAGGATATTTATCATAGAACACGCACAATGCAGCAGAGAGAGCTTAAATAGCCAATGCAAGCAACTGAGCAACTTCCGGCTAGGTCAGTTACGGGCTGAACTACGCTCCCATCCGCCAGATTCTCTATCGAAGTCCTACCACCTAGGGCTGCAAGTGGGGCCTGCCTTGGGGACTGACCCCCTTTGTAGATGTAGGTCATTGCACGAGGTCACCAGGGTGGCACGGGGTCTCATGGAAGTAGACGCTGGGACACAGAAGCAGGCACACAGGGGAACTACCCTGTGAGAAGGAAGGCCGAGGCCGGGTTGATGCTGCCATGAGCAACAAAGTTTCAGAGGTGGCCCACAGCAGCCCGCAGAGGGACCTGGCTCCGGCTCTCCCCATAGCCCTCAGGAGGAGTGGGCCTTGTAGACGCTTCATATTGGATTCCTGACCTCTGGAACTAGAAGGCACGCTTGTGGTACTTTGTTATGGCCACCTCGGAAATGAATGCTCAGACAATGGGCTATTATGCAGCCATTATGAATGGCATTTAGAGGGGGCTGGCAGGTGGCGTGGTGGTTGAGGTGCTAGACTCCCTAATGGCTGGCAGTTCGAGTCCCAGACCTGATGGCCTGCTTTCTCACTTTCCCTCTCTGGCTCTCTGGTCAAATTTAAAAAATACAAATAATAAATTAAAAAAATAATTTATTTCAAAACAATGGCATTTAGGGCAGGCTGCTAGGGCTGGACAGTGACCTAGTGGTTGACAGAACCACATCCCACAGGGCCTACTGCGCTGATCCAGTTCTGGCCCCAGCAGCTTAAAAGACATGCTGGGCATGTGTGTGTGTGCCCCAAAACCACAATAAAAGGGAGAGCTGGGACTGCAGGACCATTCTCCACGAAGGTGGGGTGCTCTCTCACTTTCCGTCTCTCTCTGTCTCTCTCTGGAGTGTGCATATGCCTTCTCATACTTGGGGGAAAGGGATGAAGTCTGAGAGGGAGAGGTGTCCTACAGCACAGGAAAAGGCTGACACGGTGGCGACGTCGAAAGCAGACCCCCAAGCCTGCGGTTCCACGTTGTGGGCAGCACACCTGCATGGAGCACGGCCAGGGACACCCGCTGCAGGGCTCGCCGGGACAGCGAGAGCCTGGGACAAGCTCAGCCGAAGACAGACGGGGACCTACACCTACACGGCCACGAGAAGGGATGCACGACTCTGGGAGCACCAACACAGAAATCCATCCACAGTGGTATCCGAAACGAGCAAGCTGCAGGAGGGTAGGCGGGTTAACGACTCCACTTAGGTTTGCAGTTCTTACGAAGGCAGCCCAAACCACGAGACCACTACCGATCTCTAACTCCTGTCCTAAGTCCTCGTGGCCACACGTGTCCTGGAGTTCAGAATCTTCAGGACTTAAAGGCCATGCACGGCATCTGAACAGACTGTTACACCTCTACCTAGGTCTTGAGCAATGAAAACCAAACAGACGAAGCTTCTGAGCAAGAAAAATGACAGATACTCACAGTAAAAGACACCGCTAATGCTTATAAACAACCCGAGGGAGTTCGGGGCGTTTCTGCCCCTGAATGAGCTTGGAAAAGCCTTCTGGCTCTCAGAGCTGTCTGGATTTCAGAATTGCAGACAAGGGGCTGTGCCTTGCCCTGCCCGTCAGCTAGAGGTATGCAACTGCCTACAGAAGGATCTGCAAGGAGATTAGCCAAACAGGAATGGGGAGTTTGGGAGGGTGACAACAGGGAGGAGTTGTTGAAGGGGACCTGAGTCTCATTTGTAATTAGTTGTTGTTGTTGTTTTTAATGAAGAATCATCTTGTATTTCTTGAGTAATTTTGTTTTTCTTTTTAAAATGAGAAAATAAAAATAGAGGAGACAGAGAGAAGTAAACATATATTAAGGATGCTTTCTCCTGGGATGGTAGGATTGGGAGTGACGCCTTCCTCCTGCAACTTCACAGCTATCACTCGTAATTTTCTATGTTCATGTATTAATGCACAAAAATGAATAAAACGAGCCTGCAGAGACAGTGAAAGAGCTGACTGGTTCCATCCCTTCCTGTCATCGTCAGCTTGTCTCCAGGGCCTCAGTGACCTCGGTGACTGCATGGGGCCAAGTCCCACTGCCTCCCTGCCTCGCTCCCACTGGCGCACTCTCGCTCTGATGGCTCGGCGGTGCAGCCCACACCTCTGTCACCGTGAAATACGGCCCCCCACTGCGCTCTGCGACACACCCCCTGCTTTGATTCATCGTCTCTCTTACTCTCTGGCCTTTATTTCCCTGCCCTCTCTGGCCTTCGATTGCTTTTCGGGAGTTTATCATATTGAACTCTTAGCCCTTTCCAGGAAACCCTATTCTTTTTTTCTTCCC
This sequence comes from Tupaia belangeri chinensis, assembly GCF_000334495.1. Classification (NCBI taxonomy): domain Eukaryota; kingdom Metazoa; phylum Chordata; class Mammalia; order Scandentia; family Tupaiidae; genus Tupaia; species Tupaia belangeri. The sequence continues at coordinate 2,246,933 of NW_006159657.1, read as the reverse complement.
TTTCACAATTAATAAATAATCGTGAGAGCTCGCCTTTGGACAGAAGTACATCCTGCCTCCTAAACAGAACAGGCTGGGGCTTCTCTTCTGGGTCCATGCTGAAGGGCTGTCGTCTGTCACAAGAAGGGCAGGCTGCGGTCCGTCCCTGTGCTTGGGGACAGGTGCCGACCCCTTTCTCCTTTGACTTGCTCCTGATCCTATGAGGAGGCTGCGTTCTCACAGCCGCCCCCCAGGTGGGGAGTCTAAACGCTGGGTTACAGACAGGGAAATGGAGATGCAGCCTCTGAGTGAGGAGGGCGGGCTGTGGGGACAGACAGAGCCACATCCCAGCCTGATGCTTACTGGCTGTGGAACTGGGGCTGTAGCCCTGAGCCTGTTTTCCTGGCTGTCACAAGGAGGAAATAATCCCTACGTCACCTGCCGTGGGAGGATTGAGAAGAAAATGCACATCGGCACTTAGCACATGGACCAATACGCAGGACCTGCACAATAAACAGAAGCTGATTTTTTTTTTTTCCTATAGGGTACATGTGCTCACCCGAGAGACAGAGAGATACAGAGACAGAGACAGAAAGTGAAAAATCACCCCCCAGAGGAAATGGCCATGCCACAATCTTTCTCCTCTATTTGCCTCTTGGGATTTTGGGCACGCGCACACGCGCGCACATACACACACACACGTCCGGCATGAGTTTGAGGCTGTCGGGTCCAGGACTCAAACCGTGGCCTACGATGTGGGAGTCCAGTGATGTAACCATGATGCCACCTGCTGGCCCCCAGTAGCTGATATTGTTAAAGTGTAGTGCCAGCCACAGCTCTGAGCACTGCCCTCCAGACATCTTTGACTGGTTTTGCAAAGAGGAGCACCATTAGCCCTCATGGCTTCCAAGACACAATACCTGGCACTGGGGGTCACATTTTTGAAAAGTCACCGTTGTGCTTTGGACAAAGCTGCTGGCATATCATCCTCCCGCGCCGGGAATATCATCCTTCTGGGACAACAAGCAGGTTCTGTTCACCTGTCCCTGTCTCAAATGCTAACACACACTGCCCACTTCACTCCAGAGGTTTCTACAGTTACTCACAGCAGTGATCCTAATACCTGCCTTTCTTTCCCAGAAGTCATGATTCTGAGGCCAGACCACAATCAACAGAGATTTCTGGAAAGGTATGAAATGCAAACTTATCTCAGAATTTACAGGAAAGAAAAGGGAACAGGAGGCTATTTTACCAGCAAAAATAGAGGTTTTTTTTTTTTTTCCTTCAAAGTAAAAAGGAAATGGAAAAAAGGCCAATTTTAGAGAGAGGACGGGTGCCAGGTGAGTCTGGATTGCATCAAGGTCTCCAAATTTTTCCAGGATGTGTTGTGAGCTCCAATTTCTTTTTTCACGTTTGGACTGCTTCAGGGAAAATGTTGCATAAACTGGACTACTTTATGATCAAAATGGGATGCAAATGAGATAATCTGGTCTTTATTTGCTGTCTGATGACAACTTTGTGACAGCCCAACCAGTTTAGAACTGTGCTTTAAACACAACGGTTTTATTCAGCTACAATTCCTATCTGCACCACCTACTCATTGGAGGTGTCCGATGCACTGATCTATAACATATGCGGAGTTGTGCAACCATCACACGGTCCAGCTGAGAACAGTCTCATCACCCTGTAACTCACAGCAGGAGCCTGGAACACTACGCTGACTCCCCTGGGCCACGCATACCCTGGCTTTCTAAAGCACCTTCCAGCCCGCTCTCTGTGCACTCCCTTGCACGTGGCATCAAACATTTCATTCTTAAAATCAGGCCCAAGCCCAAGAACTTCCCCTTCCAACAGAAGTCATCATGGAAAAGTGTCCCAGGTCACTTCGTCCTTCCGTGCTTGCCACTAACCAGGGCAAGAGGCCAGGGCCACGGTTGAGTGCTGGGCTGATCACCTGCCTGGGAAACAGGGCCGCGGGCTTGGGCCCCACTTCTCTGGCCAGGGCAGAAACTCATGACAAAGGGGAATTCTATGCCCAGCCAAGCTAGAGGCAGGTGTCCCACAGTCAGCAGTGCTTTCATTCCTTGGGGATGAAGGCAGCCTGTGGGCCAAGGCATCAGTAGCCCCCACCTCTGGGCACCCCGTCTGGACATAACGCAGTCTGGCCCTGTTCTTCTTCCTCCTACTCCCAGATCAACATCCCCTCCTCAGAGATACCGCTGGATCCCGCCAGGTCCCTTTACTGCACACCATCCGTACGTGTGGGGCAGTTCCCAGTAGGCAGTGCCTGGGAGCGCCGAAGGGACTGACGTTTGATTTCCCCGAGTCCCCAGTGGATAATCCCTTCTGGCACATAAAAGGAGGGGTTACTGAAGATTTGTTGACTCCATCCATCCATCCGACACTTAGCGAGCACCACCTCTGTGTCTGGCACAGCCGAAGCGCTGGGAATCCGGCAGGGAAACCCATGGCGCTGCTCTCTGGGGCCTTTCAGTTCAGTGATGGGACAGGGACAGGGCAGGGCAAGGGTGGACTGGGAGGAAACAAAATGCCAGCGGAGTATGACTGCCTGAAGAGAATGAAGCAAGGTGGGGACATCGGACAGGTGAATGTAGGGACAGGGAAGGAACCAAGGGGGTGAGACCTTAGATCTGAGCAAGGACCCATAGGAGGTGAGGGGTGAACCTTCTGAACAGAGGCCACAAGTGCAGGGCCCACGAGGCAGGGGCATGCCTGGCAGCCAGAGGGCCCTAGGGCTGCCCTTGGGTTGGCCAGGGTGGAGTGGGGACTATGGGAAGGCGAGGTCAGTATCGGGGGAGCAAAGGTCAGACCGTGCGGGGTCCCAGGGCCACTGTGAGCGCTTAGGCTTTCATTCTGAGTGCGCTGGGAGCCACTGATGGCTTTAGCAGAGACACACGACCTGGCTTACAGCGTCAAAGGGCCTCTCTAGGTACGGTGCTGGGGACAGACCACAGTGGGCAAGGAAGGAAGCTGGGGGTTGATTTTGAAGCTAATGAGGCAGCCAGGCTAGGCCACGTTCAGGAGTCAGTGAAGAACGAACAATGTCCTGCAGGCTAGACCCAGCAGCGGCCCTGTCCTGTGGTGGGGGCTCCTGGAGCCACGGCCACTCTTACACGCAGTGGCCACTTCCAGTCAATGGTGCGGTCTTGCTCTGAAGGAGCTCGTTTGGCCCTAAGGCCTCGGCACGCCATGCCTTGTTCCTGTCAGCCTCTAGCCCAGGAGACAGGGTGAGATGGTGACAGGTGCGTCCCAGGTAGAGCCGCAGGCTCGGGGGTGAGTGGTCAGGACGGTGCCTAGCCTGGCCCTGGCCAGGTGAGTGGGTCTAGGCTCTGGGTACCTCAGACACCTCCCCTTTCCAGCTCAGCGCAGCTCACAGGGTCCCATGGGCAGCCCAGCCAGAAGCCAGCCCCTTGAGTGACTGTTGGGTGGGCCCCAGGGCCATGCGTGGCGAGTACAGAGAGGAACCTTTATCCCCTCCGCCCATCAGCGGCTCCCTAGGCCCTCAGACCAAGGCCAGGACGGTTAAAAGGACATCACATTCCCACAGGGCTCCTGCCTGCTGCCTGCTGCCTCACAGCCTCAGGCAGTTATGGGGACATGAGCAACCCCTGGTTTTCACATCCTGGTCATGTCCCCTGCCTGGGGTACCCCACATTTAGCCTGGCCTTCCCTTTCTGACGGCCACGCCCTGCCTGGGCCTTCCCCACCGCCCCAGCATGGGTCAGACGAGGCTGCACGGGGCCCAGAGTCACCTTCCCAGGAAACCGTGAGCTCCCTGAGGACAGAGCCTTCCAGAACCTGAGCGAGGTTCGTAGCCACACCCACCATGGCTTGCTGAGTGAGACTCTAAGGCTTTGGCCTCTCCTGGAGCTGAACCCAGGGCACCGAACACCCCACTCCCTCCCGCAGTGACCGGCCATCCAAACACGCCAGGAGCCGCTGCTCCCCAGAGGAGTGTGTGTCCAAGTGCGCCCAGGCCCGCCCAGCTCCCGGTTCATCCCCAGGCTACAGACAAGGTGGCCGGTCACACAGACATGTCAGTCCCATGGGAGGGACTTCTGTCTTGCCGAGCCCTGTGCCAGGCAAGCCCACGGTGGCACTCGGGATTGATGGGGTGACAGAAGCATTTGACCCCAACTGTCTCTTGTGAAGCAAATTATGAAAAATCTGGTGAGCTCTCGCCCAGTCCTCAGGACACAATGGCAGTCAGAATGATCTGGGAGCTCCGTGCAACACCAAGGACCCTCTCCTTGCTGGACTGTTTCTGACGCTAAAACTGCACTGCTAGGGCCGAAGACCACAGGGCCGAGGGTTGCAGGGCGAGGGCTGCAGGGTGAGGCTGGCTCCGCCAGGGCCTGGTGCTGGGGAAGATCGTGCTGGCGTTGAGCATAGCAGTCAGCACCTATTTTAACTTTAAAAGCATCCTAGCTGGAGCCAGTCTGGGCTGTGGACAGCAGGAGAAAAGGCTGAGGGCAGGTGGCCCCTACTGGGCAGATGTCGGCGGGCTCAGGAAGCTGGGACCACCACTTGGTGCTGCCAGCTACGCCCAGGTACCTGGAGGCCTGACGTGTCTGTCACGAGTTCTGGCAGGTGACAGACACGTCAGGTTTGTGAGGGCTGTGGGTGCCATCACAGTGCCCAGCTTCCAGCCGTGGCACCCTCGGGGCCAGGCCAAGAAGTCCTTCAGGTCTCCAGGCTCCGGGGAGGGTCCCTGGGCACTGGACTCACTGACTGTGGGGTAGAATGACCCAGGAATGAGTTCCGGCGGCACCATGTGTGACTCAGGGCAAGTTCCTCCACCTCTCGGGGCCTCTCCTCCCTGGTGTGGCAAACCTGGACTGTGGAGACACCTGGCCCAACGCAGCAGCCCCGTGGCCTCAGGAAATGTGCTGTTTGGGAAGGCTGAAGGCACAGACACGCCCAGTGCCGCTTCCCAGCGTGTGCCCAGGGCTGGCCACTTGGCCTCTCCAGCCTCGGTTTCCCATCTCATGCCCCTTGTGCGGATGCTGAGATGACCGAGGACGCATGCTCTGCCAGCCCCGAGGTGCTGCAGGACACATGGGGACAGTGCCACCCTCAGGAGATCTGTCACAACTAGGCAAGCTGCACACAGACCCATCAGAACCGCCAGCCAGGGTGCCCCCTCACGCTGCCCAGCTGCTCTGGGCTCCTAGGGAACCCCGATGGCCCTGCATTCTATCTCCAAGCCACTGCCTGCCTAGCGTGTGTGAGGAGCGTAGACAAACCTGGGTCAGGTCTAGCCGCTTCCCTGCTCAGGAGACTGCCTGGAGCACTGGAGGAAGCCCACACAGCTCGCGTGCCACCCCAGCTCGCCCTCCCCCACCATGGTGGCCCTCTCCCCACACTGCTCCTTACTCTCTGTGCTCTGGACTCGAGGGTCTCTGGATGCCTTGCCCTGACAGGGATGCTCCCCCTCAGCTGTCGTGGTCATAACAGTGACGCATTTCTACGTGGCCTCCCCGCCGCAGGCTCTTGCCTGCTGAGGGCCTTGGACAGCTGCGGGAGGCACTTGGTACACCTGCCCAAGATGGCGCCTCCTTTGGTGGCTCGAGCAGGGCAGGAGGCCAGAAGGCCGCATGGCAGAGTTGAAGGGCACCAGCCAGAACATGAGTGGAATTCAAAAACACATGGAAAACGGAATTAAAGTACAAATCTATTTTGGTGCAAATGTTTTGAAATCCATGTGGGTTTGTTTAATAGGCTTTTTCCACGATCTTTGTGAAGGCCCCTCATATGCGAACCTATGGAGGGGCCTGAGCCAGGGCCATAACGTGGAAGTGCTGGCCACCACCTGGGTGGGCAACCCTGTCAGCTGCTTTGCCCTCTGGGCCCAGCTCCCAGCCCCTTAACAGAGAAGGCGGATACACGTTCAGGGTGGGGGAATAGCCAAGCTCCTGTGAGGAGCCCCATTTTACAGAACACTGAGGCTCAATTTTTTTAAGAGAGATTTTTTTCTATAGGGCATGTGTGCTTGCTGGAGAGACAGAGACAGAGAAACAGAAAATGAGAAATCACCGCCCCCCAGGTGATGGCCACACCACAATCTCTTCTCTATTGTCCTCTCAGGATCTTAGGTACGCATGCACACGCGTCTGGCGTGAGTTTAAGCTGTCAGGTCTGAGACCCTAACCATGGTCAACTACGTGGGAGTCCAGCAGTGTAATCATTATACCACCTCTGGTTCCAAGGCTGGGGTTTTAAAGAGCTTCCTGACATCATGTGGCTGTCAGTGGGTAGGCATGGACTCGAACCTGGATGGTCTGACTCCAGGCTCCGGCTCCTGTGGCAGGGACGTGGCACTGTTTAAACAGTGGGCAGGCATGCCGTGGTGTACAGGAGGCGCTTGAGAAATGGTGGCTTTTAAGCTGCTCAAGTCCGCACCTTCCCGTGGGGGCCTCCTGCTGGCTGGCACAGAGGGCACACTGCTGGAATCTGCCGTGGGGACCGTGGTACAGGGCAGATTCCGCATGTGTTCTCAGAGGGGGTGGAGCGACAGGTCAGAGGGGACTACGAGCAGGCATGGTCCCACCAAGCCAGTACTGCTTCAGGGCACGACAGCACTGCTCTGAGCTAATGGACATTTCCCTCGGGCTGCAGGTTTAGAATCTAGCCAAAAGCAGCATTCTCCCAAACACCCAAGATTCTGTAAATGTCAACTATTTCAGAACATTTTCCAGGGCACTAAGGGTGGGGATGGGAGGTGTCTGGGGGAGACTCATTCCAGCCACAGACTCTTCTGCCACCCAGCTGCCCTGGGGGCTGAGGATATCCACCATCAGGAGGCTGGGGTGTGCGTGGAACCCAGTGCACAAGGCCCAACCGTCAGCCTGTGAGGTCAACACACTCAGAAAGCCACAACAGAAGGGAGCTTTACCGAGAAGCTGTGTGGGCCCCTCAGTCGGCTTAGCAGGAAAGGAAAAGGCAAAGGGCAGGAGATGGCTTTTTCTCAGGAAGCCGGCAGAAGCACGGAGTGCGGGCCTCTCTGTCTACCCGGCTGCAGCAGTGGGGTTACCGACATGCTGGTGCTCGCCCGCGCGGCTCCTGGTTTTACAGCCATGAGCCCAGGGCTGGCATACGGCTGGCATTCAGCAAGCGGGACCTTTATCCGAGGCCATCAACAAGTCAGTGATGCGGGACATGCCACATATGCCACGCACCTGGATCTGTACCAACTAGCAACGATTTCCAGAGGCGTCCCTGCAAACTCCAGTCCAAACTTGGCAGTTCAGACAGCGAAAGCATCTGCTCCCAAGTTCACCCGGTGACTGTCTCACGCTCAACATGGAAACTGAGGAGGCGGCTTTCGAGGACTCGAGCTCACAGCAGAGTGTGGGGGACAAACGATGCAGCGGCCCCAGCGGCTGAGCTCTGGAATAGTTGTGGATGACTCAGGGCTTACGGAAGCAGGCTGTTTAAGTGTGAAGAGGTGCCACCAAGCACCCATTCCCATCACGCTGGGCTAATACTGACTTCTGGCCTCGGGGAACGCGAGATGTTAAATAGCACTTTGTGTTTCTGAAGATAAACGTGTACACAAAACGCTGCAGCTGGGCAGCCACAGAGAAAAGAGCTCTATTTTAGACACGGGATTCTGGCTCGAGAGCGAAAGGATTGTAGAAACTTACGGCCTTGTCAGAGGCACCAGGAGGCAGGCACAGAACCCCTGATGGTGGCCTGGTGCCAAACTCCAAGGCTCTGTGTGGCATGGTCAGCCAAGGCAGGGGTGGGCTGGTCCACAGGGACTCTTTCAGCCATCACGGCTCCCGGAGGCCTCTTGACAGGACACCACCTGCAGGTAACATGGACTTTGGGATCATCGAAGTGCCCTGACTAGCTACATGCACAGAGACGACTCAGAGAGAGAGACACCGAGGTTCCTGGCCACTCTGCCTTCAGCTGGCCCCGTGGCTCCCCCCAAGCCACACACTTCACTGGCCATCAAATCCTGTTAGTTCTAAAGCCTCGTGATTTCTGGATTCACTTCATGGTTATTTACTCTAGGAAACCCTTGCGCAAGGGCGTTCAGATGCATCCATTATTTGTTAAAGGGCAAAAAATTGGCCACAAGCTAAATATCCGTCAACGGGAGGCTGGCTAAATAAACAGTGGTTTGTCCAGATGACCGACTGCCGCAGCCTGAGGGTACTCCTCTGGATTAACACGAGAACGCCTCCAGGACTCTGAGATAATAGCAGTCATTTACAGCTATTTTTTATAGCTGCATAACCCCATAGTAAGAGCACAGCGTGTAAATGCCAGAGAAAGGTGCGGAAGGGTGCACACCGAGCTGTGGAGGGGCTACCTCTTCAGACTCTTTCTCACCCACATAAGGTGACGTGAAGGGGCCTGAGAGTCCCCCCCCACCCCGAGTCCCACCCTTCCTGTCCACCTTCCTCTCCCACCCTTCCTGACCCCAGGCAGTTAAAACCCAAGTCCACTTTGCCACTGGTCCACGCTGGTGTCCATGTCCTCCCACTCATCCACTCATCACTCCTCTGCTGTAGAACCTCACTGGGGTTCCCTGAACACACCTGCTTTCCAGTGTTCTGCCGCTGAACAGTTTCTGGAACTGAGGATGTCAGGGTTCCCGGAGCAGAGAGCAGATAGCCCCAGCTGGAACCCCAGGCCGGCTGCTCACGCGCCATGTGGCACTGGGCAGAATGCTTGGCTCCTCCAGGAGCGGGAGTCCTGAGCTGCAGACAGGGTCGAGTGTCGACGGGGACCACCTAGCTCAGGCGGGTACTGCATAAAGGATGCCAGGCATCCTAAAGGATGCTGGTGGCCTCGGGAGGTGAATCTATGCTTCCCTCTGGCCCTGGCTCTGTCTCTGCCAGGAGAGGACCTCAGGCAGATCACATGACCTGAGTCCTCAGGGCCTCTGCTGCACCAGGAGGAAAATTCGGCCTGCTCTACCACCCCAGTGTGTCCCCAGCACCTCACGAAAGTCCTTCTTACAAGAGCACAGCTGTCCCACTGCAGGATGCTTTGCTATGTGCCTCAGGAGGGGCTGCTGCATTCTCAGCTTTGTGCAAACAGGCCAGGAAGGGAGTCTACCGTGAGTCCCAAGGGTCAGCCCTTAACCAACAGTAAACATGGAGAGCAGCTGACCCTGGCTGCCTGCTCCCTAAATTCTGGGCATCGTTCTGGGTACTTGCAGAATGAACTTGCTTTATTGGCTCATGAGCCCGAGGAGGTAGGTGACATTTTCTCCCTGCTTTATTTTTTTCAATCATGGTAAAACACACATGACATAAAAGTTACCATCTTAGACGCTTTTAAACGTACACTTCAGTAGTGCTCTCAAGACAACATCACATCTAATTTAGTTACAGATCGAATAGGCTCTTATTTGCATTTCGTGACTTGGAACAACCTCTATTGCATGAAAGAAAACCAGAACTGTGGCAGAATGGTGGCGGGGGGTGGCAGGCAGGTGGAGGGTTGTAAGGTGGGAGCAAGGTGCCAGAACGGCGGGAAAAAGCTGACTGGGTACCGGTCAGTTACCCAGCCTACTTGTTCCTAAAAGTTAAAGCAGCAAAGACTTCTCGGTTATGCCAACTCATTGGATGGGATCTTCTGTTCTAAGGGAAAACCAGTCTGTTTTGGATTTTTCTGCTTCCTTAGGGTTTTAGTTTGATTATGTGGCTTTTAACACGAGTGACTCCATTCTGGTTTGGTTTGGTCTGTTGGGGTCTGGTGCAGGAGCTGTGTCCAAACCAACAGCCTCCTCTGGCTCCCGTTCAGCGGTGTTAAGTACACTCGCGTTGTCATGCCTCATCCGGTTCCTCTGTGGATGAACAGAGGCCCAGCGAGGTGAGTGAGCTGGTCTGAGGCCCTGCTACAAGTCTACGGTGGAGGTAGAAGCTGGGACGAGAACCCACATAGTCGGCTCCAGGCTGTGCTTAGTGCACTGTTCCCTGTGCAAATCCCCTGCTGCTGGATGCAAATCCCCACAGTGGATGAACAGCAAGGATGGATGGAAAGGAGGACTGTGGCATTTCTACCTCAGGGCGCGAGACTTAGTGGTCTGATCTTTTCTTGGTGGCTGTGCGTCTTTTCCAGCTGCCTCGCCATCAATGTGCTTGACTTGTACCAGGAAGCTGGGAGCCGAGGACAGACGAGCACTGCACCCTCTGCATGGGGATGGGCCACTGGTGTGCACCACGGGCAGGTGGCTGAGCCACTCGCTCCGCCCTGGAGCTGGCACGGCCTGCTTGCTGTGAGCTGGCACGGCCTGCTTGCTGCGAGCTGCCTACGGCAAGGCTGCCTGCACCTGCAGAACCTCCAAGGCACAGCCAGGGGCGAATGGCGGGTGACTGTGCGGCTCTGGCCTCCTCGCTCTCTAAGAGCAGCCAGGGGTGTTCCCTGCTAGCTGTTCACCAGAACGCCTGACACACAGTCACCTCGAGGTCTGAGGTAGATAATGACCCGAAAGTGAAGCAACTCAGTTCTCCAGAACTCTCCTTCCCTCCCTTCCTCCCTCCCCCTGGGAAAGGCAGCTGGGGCAGATGGCAGCTCTGCCGGCTGCGTGTCCACATTTCGCAAGAGAGGGCTTCTCAGACAATGGGTGCTCCAGTGCCTATTGGGAACGTGTCCTTGGGGGGCAGTTCTGAGTGGGCCAACCTTCCTGGGCTGTGACACCCAGGGCTCCTGAGGCTCCCTCCCAGTGGCTGTCCTAGGAGCCCCGAGACTCAGCTGGTTTCTGAGTAGAATGTGGTCCCCACACCTCCCACCTGACCACTCGAAGGATGATCTCTTAGAGACTTCAAAAAAGCTTTCACAGGAGCTCAAAGGTTGCTTTCACTCAGACAGGACTCTGAAATCTCATTTCCTCTTAGTGTTCATGACAGGCCAGGGGCAAGCTGGTGAAAGACAGGCCTTTAGGTGGTCCAGCCCAGCTAGCCTGCTTCGGAAGTGGTGGTCTCGGGAGACCACGTCTCTCTGAACAGCTGCTCCACACGTTTGTCCTTGGTCCGTCGAAGGTAGGACTCAAAGCATGAGGACTTGGGAGTGTGCCAGTGCAGGTTAAAGAGGGTGTGCAGGGGACCAGCAGAAGGCATAATAGTTATGTTGCTAGACACCCATGTAGTTGACCACGGTTTGCGTCCCGGACTCGGCTTAAAATTCACACCAGTTGCATGTGCATGTGTGCCCAAAATCCTGACAGGAGAATGAAAAAGGGACAGTGACGTGATCATCCCCCTTGGAGGGGTGATTTCGTGCTTTCTGTCTCTCTGGTGAGCACACATGTCCGATAGCAAAGATCTCTCTTTTAAAAAACAGGGGAGAGGGGTGGAGGGTGGAGAACACGGCCTTTAGGCCAGGGTCTCCTATGGGCCCCTCTCTAACAAGGGTCTATACTGCTGACCTCTGACACTCTGGATGAGGCTGAGCCGCCACATGAAGCAGCCTGGTCGTTACCAAGGCCCGCCCAGGAGCAAACGGATCCGGAGGCGGGAAGTGGAAGTGCGGATCTCAGCCGCCTCGTGTGGGCTCTGAGGCCTCAGCCTGAGCCTCAGTTTCCTCTGTGTGGAGCAGGGCTGGTGGTACTACTTCCGAGCTGCCAGGAGGGGACAATTAATGCGTGAGGTGCCTGGCGCAGGCAAGTCTTCCCGACTGCAGCCTATACTTGCAGAAGAAGATGAGGCTGCTTCTGCCCAAATTACACGCAGAGTTGGCGCCAAGGTGGCTTAGCCCTGCACAGTGAGATCACGGACGGCTTTTATTCCTAAAACCAGAAACAGGGAATGCACTTTAGATGTGTCAAAACTTGGTCAGGAATTTAGAGGCAGCTGATATGGCACGTTGGTGGGGCTCAGGGTCTGACCAGGTGGGCTTGAGTTCTAGGCCTCGCTGGGGTGGGGACAGTATCTCTGTGACTTTGGGCAGCCTGCTTCCTCACATGCAGAAAGGGAAATGGCAAACCTTCCTTCTGAGGGTTGTTATAAAGCTCAGTAAATATGTGGTGGTCAAGGTGCTGGACACTCTCACATGGCCGACCATGGTTTGAGTCCTGGACCTGGTGGTTTTTTTCTCTCTCTCTCTGTCTCTCTCTGGTCAAAATAAAATAAATGAATGAATAAATAAAAAGATTTTTTTTTAAAAGCTCAATAAATATGACTTTAACAAAACAAAACAAAACAAAAGCCTCAGGGTAGGAATCAAGTTTCTGTAACTCACTGTCCAGAAGTCTAGTCTCTAGCCAGGGGGCTGAGGCTGGGAAGGGGCTGACTCTCAGCTGGGGAGGCAGGCTCTCCCTCCTGTGTGACTGCACAAAGTTTCTTTCTTTTCTTTTGCTTCAGGAAGCTGGAAAGAGAGAATTGGCTCCAATTTTATAATTGGGAACAAGAAAAATAACAGGCCTAAAAAGTTCGTTTCTGGGAAGCACCACCGCGAGATGACAGTAGCACCTAGCACGCTCTCTGGGGGAGGAGTCTGCGCTGGCCATGAACTAAACATCGATTTCCCCGTCTTTCCTGATGTCAGGCTGAGGCTCTCCGTGTGCGCTGCAGCCTCTGCATTCTTCCTCGGTTACTCAGCTGCCCGAGGCTGGCTCCGGGACTGCACGGCTCTTCCACAGAACTATTAAGTGTTCTGGGTCAGGCGACTGATCCAACCTGTCAGTCCGTCTGCCCTGGAAAACGATAACACCTGGGAAAAGCACAGCACTCCCCAGCTACACAGGAGTGAATGTGTGCCCCAAGACACACAGCTCCCCAAACCCGGCAGGAGGGAGCAGAGATCAGTCCTACAGGGCGACTTCCCCCTGTGCAGCGGGCACCCCACACCAGCACTCTCGCCTGCTGGGAGAACAGGATGGAGCCACACATCGGGCCCCACCCTCCGCCGCCGACTTCCTACCCACCCATCTACATTACGGAGCACCTGATTCCGAAGCATCAGTGCTGCTGGGGACGAGGGCAACAGGGCCTAGGTGCCACCCCTTCTAGTGCAGGACAGCAGCAACAAACGAGGAAAATGAGGCCGCTTCAGGTAAAGGTATGAAGAGAAGACCATGGGAAACAATGGGGCGGGTCCTCCGAGCGTTAAATAGCGGAGTCTCTGTCCTAGGTGTACCTCCAAACACAAAGCAAATGTTTAAACGAACACCTGTACATGCGCGTTCACAGCAGCGCTATTCGCGGCTGCCCAGAGGTGGAATCAACGTCCTCAACGACAGACGAGACAGGTCTACCCACACGATGAGGACTACTCGGCCGTAAAGGGACACAGGGATGGACCCTGCAAACACTCTGCGGGAAGAAAGCAGCGGGCACAGAAGGCCACATGTTCTATGATTTATGTGAACAGCCAGAAGAGGTCAATCTATAGAGACAGAGAGTGGATTAGTGGTCGCCAGGGGCGGGGAGAGGAGGGGATGGGGACTGACTGCCTAACGCTACAGGGCTTTCCTCTGGGAGGGCAGCTGGGGAGCTGGTGGGTGGAGAAGGCGCAGTACGGTATTATGACTGCACTAACTGACTCAGTTGCCCCCTTTCATGGGGTTGGTGTTACGCAATGTCATGTGCATTTATCTCAATTTAAACAATGAAATCAGCTGCCTTACAGAGCGGGCCTAGGTGGGCTGGGCACTTGGAGAAGGTCCCCAGGGAGGTATCTGAGTAGAGGCCCGAATGCTGAGCAGGAAGCAACCAGGCAAGAGTCGAGCAGGGGAAGCAGAGGCCCTGCCATGGGATATGCGTGTCCCTCATAAGTCATGGACAGAGTGATGTGGCTGGAAAGTGTATTGTGTTCCCCACAAAGAGATCTGGGGAGGGGCAGGACCGTGGCCAAGGGGGCTGGTGGCAGAAGGAACTCGAAGGGTTTCAGCAGAGCAGAGAGTAGTGAAAGAGTGGGCTGGCAGGTGGCATGGTAGTTAAGGGCGCTGGACTCCTGTATGGTCAACCACGGTTTGAGTCCCGGACCTGGCAACTTGCGTTCTTGCTCCCATCTCCCCCCTCCCGCCCCCATCCCTTTCTGGTCAAATTGAAATAAATAAGGAATTCTATTTTGTTTTTAAGGGGCAGACCCACTGCCTGTGGGCTACTTCCGGACAATACACCTGCCACAGTAGATTCTGGAGCACAGCTGTTGCCGTGGGCCAGTGGGATGGGTCCATGAGGCTACTAACCACAGAGTTCAGTACTTGAAAGCCGCGGAGAGCCAGGTCCGGGGATGCATGCTCACCCTCCACACTAGCCCCCATTGGCCCCACTCCCTGGTCAGGTGCACACAGAAGCCTCTGCCCTTCTGCCCTTCTGGAACCAGATACTCTGTGGAGACCAGAGCCATACACGTAACACCAGCCAATAAACAGCATTTGTTATTTCTCTCTGAGCCAAATGGAAGAAGAAAACTACTCCAGCGTGGCCAGTCACCGCGCTGGACTCCTGTATGGTCAACCACGGTTTGAGTCCCGGACCTGGCAACTTGCGTTCTTGCTCCCATCTCCCCCCTCCCGCCCCCATCCCTTTCTGGTCAAATTGAAATAAATAAGGAATTCTATTTTGTTTTTAAGGGGCAGACCCACTGCCTGTGGGCTACTTCCGGACAATACACCTGCCACAGTAGATTCTGGAGCACAGCTGTTGCCGTGGGCCAGTGGGATGGGTCCATGAGGCTACTAACCACAGAGTTCAGTACTTGAAAGCCGCGGAGAGCCAGGTCCGGGGATGCATGCTCACCCTCCACACTAGCCCCCATTGGCCCCACTCCCTGGTCAGGTGCACACAGAAGCCTCTGCCCTTCTGCCCTTCTGGAACCAGATACTCTGTGGAGACCAGAGCCATACACGTAACACCAGCCAATAAACAGCATTTGTTATTTCTCTCTGAGCCAAATGGAAGAAGAAAACTACTCCAGCGTGGCCAGTCACCTATTAGCCCTGATTTATACTCTACTCTAATATCTCCTCCAAGGAAATGAAAGGTAGATTGTCATCGAATATAATCGTTTATAGCTTCTGAAGGGGAGACCAGCTGCTCTATGACAATCACCTGGACCCGCAGATAAAATCGCGCGCATCCTAATGAAGCAAACTCCCCTCGCCATCTCCGAGGCATGCGGCCAGACCTGCTCTCTTCCTGGGAGTCTCCCCCTCACCCCCACCTCGCAGGCACAAGGATGACACGCAGCCTGGGCTTTTGCGACAGCACAGCTTATGGCAAGGTACGCAGAGTAATTCCATTCTGAGAGGTGGGGCGGGGTCAGGTCACAGTGCTCTCAGGTCCCCGAAGGCGGCTGTGGGTGCCGCAGAATCAGAGGCCGCCGGCTCACGCTTCTGGTGCCCAACTGCCCCTCCACCCTACCTTGGGCTTCTGCACACCTCTGAGGAGAGCGAGGGCGGCAGATTCGGCTGATGTGCAGCCGACCACGCCACCGCCTGAATGCCTGCCCCTGGACACACTGTGCTCACTTTGGTGACAGTGACGAAGTCAGAAGAATGCCTCCTGGGGTCGAAGGCCTCCTGGGGTCTTGTGTGTGCCCTTGTCAAAGTGCAAAGGACTAACCCCCTGAACATCAAGGGCCCTAGAAGGAATTTCCCAGTTTCTGGTGTTCAGACCATGGAGGAGGCTTTGATTGGATGTGCTCCAAGACTGGGCAGAG
>NW_006159657.1:2222094-2230823 GCF_000334495.1 Tupaia belangeri chinensis | reverse complement strand
GGGAAAGAGCGTGGCTCAGTCTCCTTCAATGAGCACTGGACAAACACACAGTGCTCGGTGCTGAGACAGGGTGGGGGACGGGGCAGACCGGACTCCTGTGCAAGTGACACTCTCCTGGGGGAGAAAGACCATGGCCAGGTACGGGATACTTCAGCCAGGCATGGAACCACCTTACCATGGGGAAAATAAACTAGCCTATGCGACAGAGAGGAGTAGGTGGCACTAGCCAGAGGATGATCAAAAACAGACACTTGGGGCCAGCAGGTGGCGTGGTGGTTAAGGTGCTGGACACTGCCATGTGGCCGACCATGGTTTAAGACCTGGACCTGGTGGCTTGCTTTCTTACTTTCTCTCTCTCTCTGTTTCTTTGTGTTTCTCTGGTCAAATTAAAATAAAATGAATAAATAACAAATTGAATAAATAATTATTTAAAAAAAAAAAAAGGACACTCAAGCAGCCAGTGGGCACGAGTCTCACCAAGATCCAGACAGAACAACCAATGTGAAGGTCTATGGCAGGGAGGAGCTCAGTGATTTAGAACTGTGGGCCTCAAAATGTGGCCCCAGAAACGGCGTTTTCATGAAATGTAAGAGCTCATTCTCTTTCTCCATTCCTTCACCCATGAGTGTACGGAGGCATTTTCTAGAAGCCACATAATGTACGCTATCACAACAGACGGAAAGCAGAGACAGCGGAGAGTCCAGCTGCCTCTTGTTCTGCCAGAGATGAAAGAGAGCCGCAAAATACAAAACATTAATATTTTTGTTTTGAAAAACAGAACTATTGCTCATAGGAAACTATGCTACTTAACTTTATATGCAATGACTTTATTAAATACGTATGTAAATATTAAAAGCATTTCTTAGTTTTACTTTCTTTGTAAGCATGTGTGCGCACACACATGTGGTATTATTTTTCAACAGGGTCTCCCCACGTCAAGGTCCTCCTGCCCCGGTCCCCCGAGTAGCTGGGACCACAGGTGCACAGCACATGCCCTGTTCCTAGGGTGGGCTGGAGTCAAAAAGGCCTCCCACGTGGCCCGCCCTGCTGAGCAGCAGTGTTCCGTGCATGGTACCATGGTTGGGCCCTCAGCTTTAATTTCTTTTTTTTAAAGAGAGATTTTTGCTACAGGGAGCGTGCACTTGTTAATGAGAGACAGAGAGACAGAAAGCAAGAAATCACCCCCCAGGGAGGACAGCTACGCTACAATCCCTTCTCCTCTATTTTCTTCTTGGGTCTTGGGTACGCACACACATGTGCTCGGCATGAATTTAAGCAACCAGGTCTGGGACTTGAACTGCAGTTAACTACATGGGAGTCCATAAACATAACCATTATGCCATCTGCTGGTCCCTCTCAGCTTTAATTTCTAATGCCATCAATATTGACAGAGAATCCATATACCGTTCTTTGGGTTCCTCGGTACTGTGTAAGAGCTCTCGGGGTCCCAAGACCACAGTCTTGAGCAGTGCTGACTTAGAGGAGCATCAAGGGCGACTGTGGTGGGTGGAGGCGGGGATGGAATGGGCGTGGGTGGGGCTTGGTCTGAGAATCACTCCAAATCAGGGGGAGAGATGTGGATGTTGTTCTATGCGCAATGGGAGGCAGCCAGAAGGTTGCAGGCAGGGGCATGACACAACTGATTTATGTTCAGGAAAGATCCCACTGTCTGAATGGGAGAGAGAGGATGAAACAGGAAGTAGGGACATTGAGGAGGCAGCTTCTGTGATCTTAGAAGAGACAGGGGAGGGGAGAAAAGGCGGGGTATTTTCTTCAGGTAGAGCAGGCCAGTGGTGTGGGAGAGGAGAGAAGAATTCAGGATGATTCTGGTGCTGACTGGCCCTGCCATGTGGTCCCTGACCACTGAGAGGGCAGATGGTGCCGGGTGGGCGGCACGGCCTCCTGCCCCACTCCTATTCCTCTGACTCACACTGAGACTCAGGGATGTCCACCTGGTCTTCTGGGCATAGCTCTAGTGCAAGGGAGGCCTCTGTCCCAGTGTTCCTCCCTGACTCCCTGCCCCTGAGTGGCACTTCCAGGAGCAGCCAGGGTAGGAGACCTGACCAAGGGCTGGATGGCCACCTTCAGTCTCACTCACCCTGGTCCAGCACTGGGCATTCCAGTTGTGCCAGCCAGCCCTTCCAGGCAGGCCCAGGCCACTGGAGAGGCTGTACCATCAGCATCGGATGACCTGACAGCTCCCTAGATGCCCAGGCATGGTGGGAGAGGGAAGTGCTACATCACCGTGATGCATTCTGCAAACAGATCAACTGTGTGGATGCTGAAGAATGCGACCATGACTTGATTCATTTATTGACTCTCTGCCTTGCTCCAGAGGACTGGCACAGAGATGAGACCTGGGCTATTCTCCTTACCCTGCAAGTTCTTGAACTGCGAGAGGCCCCAGTGACCACATGGGAACAGCTTCCTACCGGGCAATCTGTATTTAGTTAAGACTCGTGGACGTAATCTACACATACTTAGCAGCCAGTGCTGTAGAACATGAAGCAACCTGGAGAACTTTTGAACAAAGAACCCTCCACACCCAGGAGAGGGACTCATCTAGTATTTCAGAGCTGGAAACAGGTGCTCCAATCAGTCTCACAGTCCTTCAAACCAAAGATTGAGGAATGAAAATGGTAAGCCGGGCGTGGCAGAGGGAACTGGTGTGCTTTTTTCTAGAGCGCACGCTGGAACTATGTATGTTGATATTAAAAACCTTTCCTTCGACTTCACAGAAACACTACTGGGATCTATCCCACAGACAGGAGATTTGCACAATCACAGACACCCCACAGATGTGCACTGTGACACCGTTAGAGGAAAACACTGGGAGTGACCCAAACATCCATCGGTACAAACTGGTGACCAAGTATTTTGGGTCTGCTCATACAATAAAGTGAAAGAGCCATGACAGAGTTGATTTATGTATTGCAAAGGTGCAACACTGCCTTCTCATACAGCGAGAAGAGGCCAAATGCAGAATCGCCTTCCAGCATAGCACCCTTATCCCAAATGCTCACACACGAAATCCACTTCCGTTCCACACACATCCGATACACAGGTGTGTATGTAGGAGGTGATTCTATGTTAAGACTTTTGCATTTGGCATTTTGACTCTGGCCCGTCCCAAGGTCAGGTGTGGGATTTTTCACTTGCAGCACTCAAAAAGTTTCAGGTTTTGGAGTTTCACATTTAGGATGTCCAATTTATATAATCCTACATGTAAAAAGAAAAATGCAAAAACATACATATGACACGTAAACATTTCTGGAAGGATCTGCAAGAAGGTGTTAATGGTGGTTACTTCTGGCGCAAAGTAGATTTTTTTTTTTTTGAGAGGTTTTTGCTATAGGGCGTGTGCGCTCGCCAGACAGACAGAGACATAGAGACAGAAAGCGAGAAATCACCCCCCAGGGGGGATGGTCATGCCGCAGTCCCTTCTCCTCCATTCTCCTCTCGGGATCTTGGGCACA
The DNA here is from genome assembly GCF_000334495.1 of Tupaia belangeri chinensis. Taxonomy (NCBI): domain Eukaryota; kingdom Metazoa; phylum Chordata; class Mammalia; order Scandentia; family Tupaiidae; genus Tupaia; species Tupaia belangeri. The sequence continues at coordinate 2,227,347 of NW_006159657.1, read as the reverse complement.
CACGCACAAGTGCCCGGTGTGAGTTCTAAGCCACTGGGTCCAGGACATGAACCGCAGTCGACCACGTGGGAATCCAGCGACATAGTCATTAAGCTAACTGCTGGTTCCCCTATTTTTCATTTTATTGTATCTTGTTCAGTTTTTTAAAAATCACATGCCTATAGTTTATATATATCATATTTAAAAAATTAATCAAATCAAAGAATGGAAAATAGAATAAGTCACGTGGGTGGGGGGAAACAAGGATTGGGGGCAGGTTCTTATGATTGCACTTTGTCCTTAAATCAATAACCACTTTTGAAACATTTCACAACACTTACAGTATAACTTGGAAATCCAAAAAGAGGAGGGATTAAGTTGTGTGTGTGTATGTGTGTGTGTGTGTGTGTGTGTGTATGTGTGTGTGTGGTGGTGGTGGGGGGGGGTTGGCCAGTTTTCTATAGTCCTGTAATCATGAGAAAAGTTCTCTTTCAAAGGATCAGGGATGGGGTGCATGTGGATTTACTTAGAGTAGGCGTGTCAAAACAGGAAGGGGAGAGACTGGTCTTCTGGAGAAGGTTCTTTCTGCCTGCCCAAATGACCTTGAACTTTCCATTCAAGTTTCTCCCGTGGGGGAAGGGGAAGAGGGTCAGAGATGAGCTCCAGCGAAAGTGGGAAGAGTCGCTCCCAGATGGAAGATGTGGACGGCCACCACGTGGGCAGCAGGGCCTTCTTCTGAAGTCTCACTTCTTCAGGGGGTTGTAACAGAAACCATACACGCTATCTTTTTCTAGTCATCTTATAAGGAGAAGGAAATTATTCTCCCACAACCCCGTTACTAACAAATTAAGTATTTCCAAGAAATTTCCAAGAAATTTCTTAGTCTTAATTCTAAGAAGTCCTTCCACATACTCAACAAATCTCTGGAAAACCAAACCAAGGCAGCAGAACTCCAAAGGGAAAGCCAAGATTTATTTCTGGGGCTTGTGTTTAATCTTGTGCTATGCTTTGATAAATTCTAAGCAGCTGGTGATTCGAATCGACCGGGTTGCTGAGAGAAGAAGTTGTCATTTACACAGCCTCGGCAGGAGGAAGCCCTGAACCCTCATCAGAGGGGATGAGCCACGGCGCAGGAAGGGGCCGGCTTACCTGGTACCTTGTCCACAGATGCGAACACGGAGCGCTGCACCGTGGGGTCACTGCTGCCTCGGCGGCCCTGGTCATAGAAGCGGAAAGGCAGGTGCTGGGTGGAAGTGGAGGAGCCGAGTCCAAATCCCAGGACTTCAGTTGCTGGCTGGATCGGGAGGTCCAGGAGGGCTACAGTCAAACAGCATCACGGTTCATTCTCAACACGCGGGAAAAGGCCAGGTGACAAGACTGTGAAGTGGGGCTGTGGTGGCTGTGACCCTGCCAGGCATATCAGTGGGGAGATGCCCTGCAGACAGCTTTGGCTGTGGAGCCAGTACAACACCAGAGAGCCAGCTCAGGTTCAAAATGCACCTGGGTGGCCCAGCCCAGGAGGTGCAGTCCATAGCATGCTGCCTAATGTTAGAAGCCACGTGGCTGACGATGGTGCGGGTCACAGGGTCAACATGAAGACACACCGAGCATGTGTATGGATACCCAAGATCCTGAACAGTTAGAGGGATGGGGAACAGGGACAGAGACATGATAAGGCCCTATCAAAGATGCTTTCTCTCACTGCAATGCATGTGCGTGTGCGTGAGCATAGGCACAACTGTGCTCTCTGTCATAAAAACAAACAAAACCACAACTTCGTGTCTAGCAAGAGGGTCAGGCCAAGGCTGAGACCAAGGAGAAAGAGGTTCTAGGCCTGGAACCCTAGGAACAGATGCTGGCCTAGTCTCCACCTCAGATGTTCGGCTTTGTATGGAGAAGACCCTCAGCAAGGCTTACCTTCCAGTGCTGGTTCAGACCCTAAGGCATGCGAGCCCAACCCTGCCCTGGAAGCTCATAGACAGTAGTAGCACAGGGGGAGGAGCGTGTGCGTACGTGTGTATTTATGAGCATGTGTTTATCCTTCATAGCTGCTATTCTCCCCGCCATAAACAAATCTCATGATATATCACTTCGGAGAGGCTTTTTAAAATCAATTTAAGAAATACCCAAGGCGTTAGTTCTAACAGCCACTTTACAGCATAATTCTCAATTTTCAAATGAAATATTTGGCCTTCATGCCAGCCAGCTGTGAGAAACTGCTTTACATTAAAGAAAAAAAAACCCTCTGAAATAAATCTTCCAAGAATGGGCTGAATGATTTAAGTCACTTTGCACATTACAAAATGCTTCTGTAATGATTTTGCAGGCCAAGTTTCAGCTAAATGAGAAGTAGGGTGGGGAGGCCTATTTGGGATGCAGGCCTGGGTGCACCAACGAGGCAGGTCTAATATGTAACTGGGTCTGCACTGCCCAGCAGCCAGCCCTCGGGCTGTCTATGTTTCGGTGACCTTTTGAGAAAGCCCCCCTCCTCCAGGGGACTGGGAAGCCCCTCAGAAGCACATCAGAACCAGAGGAGCCTGGAAGCAAAGGCACTGGGTATCTTGAGATCTGATTGTTTATCATCTGAGGAGGCCGTCTCTGCAAGAATACCATGCCTTTTTTTCTTTTTCTTTTTTTTAAGGTTTTGCCATGATGTGTGTACACCTGCCGGAGAGAGACAGTGAGGGAGAAGGTGGGAAATCACCCCCGGGGGAGGGCTACATCACAATCCCTTCTCCTCCATTCTTTTCCTGGGATTTTGGGCATGCATACACACATGCCTGGCGTGATTTTCAAGCCACTGTGTGTGGGACTGGAACTGTGATTGTCCACTCTGGAAATCCAGCACCTCAACCACTACAGCAGCTGCTGACCTGACACTGCCTTTTGCTGGATGAGCAGGAACCCTCGTTTCAGTGCCTTTACTTCTAAGAAAGCGTGAGCCTTCCTAACCACAGGCAGTACTGGGCTTCCTCCCAAAGCCACTGCAATGGCTGTGAAACGGGAGACTTTCGCATTTAGCCCTGGTCAAGGCCCTTCACGGAGCAGAGCTGTCTCTCAGGAGAGCTGGAAAGGGGGTGCAGAAACCTGAGGAACCAACTTGCTAGCTGTGTGACTCTGGGCAAGTTGCCAAGCCTCAGTTTTGTCCTCTATAAAACGGGTAGCATAGGCCTGACAGATTTCAGGGACTGGTTTAAAAACGTCTGAATATTCATAATAGAGCACATGCGTGTATGTGAGTGAGAGAGAGGGGGAGGGAGGGAGGGCAGGTGAGAGAAGCACCCATCACAGGGCTGGGTCATGCCACAACCCCCTCCCCCAGCCTGCCAGCGTCCTGGGCACACGCGTCTGGCATGTTCCCAGGCCAACTGGGCCGGGGACTCGAACCTCAGCTGGCAGGTGGCTTTTAGCTCTGTAGTCCAGTACTACTGCCCGTGTCACAGAAGCTGGGCCAAGGGCTGTTTTAAGGATCAAAGATGGAAGAGGAATGCTGAGACACTGTAGCTGTAGGCTCGAGAACTGCAGGCTGGAAGAATGAGAACTGCTCTTCCCACTGACATCTGCCTGTTCCTAGCCTCTTGCCTGTGTGTGTGTGTGTGGGGGGTGGCTCCCTTTCTCTTCTGAGTAACCCTAAAGATTCTGCAGAAACCAAACACTTAGGAAGCAGGGAAATTCAGAACAGATTTTCCACTCTCTCATAAATCAAAGTAAATTCCCGAGCCCTCAGTGTCCTGGAGAGAAACAGTGAGGCCCTCGAGGTCAGCGAGAGAATCATACCTGTGGCGGCTGTCTCCCTCTGTCCCCAGCGCCCAGAGTGCACCTGCCCGGGCCCACCACTCACCCGCTATCCTCTGCATCTTCATGCGCCTCGCCTGGATGCGGCCCTTGGCCAGGCGCTGCTTGGCGATGATGCAGCGGATGTGGTCCGAGAAGACGAAGGTGGCCTGCAGGATGGGGAAGGGCTTGGAGTGGGGGCTGGACGCGGGCTTGTGGATGGTGATATTCAAGGCACGGCTGTCGTCCTCCACACCAGTCACTTGCATGTCCTGCACAATGAGGAAGCAAAGGAGGGGTGGAGGTCAGGTTCCAGAGGGCAGCTGCTCAGGAGCTGTGGGACCTGTGTTTCATCTAGGGAGGGGCCACCAAGTCCACTGAGCTTTGGCTATAAAGAGGCCACCAGCTTCCCGGGCCTAACAGAGTCAAGGGTGGGCACAGGCTTGACCCGAGGTGGGAGGAGACAGGGTGGAGGCACAGGCCAATGCAGTGGAGCCCATGCTGGCTAGGCCAAGCCAGTCACTGAATACAAGGGTGCACACACCAGCCTCTTCAAGGGGCCACAGGTAACTCACGGGCAAACTCCAGCCAGTCCTACCTCCAAGGAACCAGAAATGACAACCCCGAATCCCTCTCGCCATCTGGCATGAACTTAGTCACTCATACACTAACCCATTTCTTCCTTAGTTCTCTTACATAGGAGGCAATGTTTGCATCTATTTGTGAGTCTTTGAGGAACTTCTGGTCCCAGAAGGAGAAGGCTAACCCTGAGATAGGGGTGGGGAAGGTAGGGATTTGGAGAACGCTCTGAGTCCGAGGTGGAGGTGCAACTATGTACACCAGCAAGCACAGCAAGGCTGGATCCAAACTCGAAGCTCAGAGCAGAGAATCTGCTTCCCATTAGGGCTTGAAGTGGTTTGAGATAAAAGCACGAGGCAGGAGGCAGACACAAAAGCCAGGCTCATGAAGTGAGAGGGGTGCTGTTCTGGGGCAGGACACCCAGCTCAGGCTCTCTGGAACCAGTCCTGGCCTCAGAATGCGGCAGCGCGGGCAAGATGAGGCGTCACCGTCGAGAGCAGGGAGCGAGGCGCGGGGCAGCTGCCTGACAGATGGCAGCTACTGGAAAGCGACCAAATAACAGGTGTATGTGGCTTTCACTGTCTGATGGAGGACCAGTGTTACACTTTCAGGGGAAAAACACTTTCCTGGCACTGAATTCTAAAGGAAATCGATCATGAGCCTAGATAAATGAGACGCACAAGTCACCTAAAGGACAATGCCTCACCTGGAAGGCTTAAGTAAAAGAGTCTCCTGCAATTGTTACCACACCACTGTCTCAAAAGATATTTTTAAAATAGATTCTGAGAAAGAGGAAGTTGGGGAAGATGCCGCAGTAACATCACCAATCCGCGGAGGTTCTCGGAGAGTGGGACACAGCCAGCAGGTCTCCTTGTGACGAGACCGAGCAGTCAGCCTGGGTGAGGCCTTTCAGAGAGCAGG
>NW_006159657.1:2203059-2221483 GCF_000334495.1 Tupaia belangeri chinensis | reverse complement strand
AGGAATGCTCCTGCAAGGAGACAGACGGCTTCCAAGCAGGACAGCTCGCAGTCCTCTGAAATGTCTGTTAGACTTCAGAGACTGGGGGTATTTCTGACATGTGAGCTGAGCTGGAAGGCTGTTCTCTACCTTTCGGACCATCCACATGGTGGACCAGGGTTCAAGTCCCGGCCCCACTGGTTTGAAAAACATGCTGGGCATGCACGTGTGCTCAAGATCCTGATGAAGTGGAGATCCGGAGGAAAAAGAACTGCAGCAGGACCAGGCCTGTTGGGCGTGCTTTCTCTCTCCCTGTCTCTGTCTCTCTCTCAAACATGTGCATGTGCCCTCTGGTGCAAAGGAAAACAAACAAAATCCCAAGCCTCACCTTGGTATTTGGCAATTCATAGCCTAGCTCTGCTAAAGAGTGTGAGGGAAGGGAATTCTCAAAAATTGCCGGTGGCGACAATCACTTTAGAGAGGATTTTGGCAGTGTCTATTCATGCTTAAAATAGCTACGCCTGCCTTCCTGGTACCTGGCTGGGAAAACCTTGCCCAAGTGTATAGGGAAGTAAGAATCACTCTGCTTGGAAAAACTGGAAATGGCCAAGAGGACACTGGTTAGACATGCCTTGGTGTGGTCACGCGGCATGTAAGAAGAATACCACTAGGCCTGTGAAGACCGATGAAGTTAGCTCTTTGAGACATGCAACTAAATGAAAAAAGCAAGGTTTAAAATATGTTCAGTAAGGGACCAGCAGTTAGTGTAATGGCTATGTCGCCGGACTCCCACATAGTCGACCGCGGTTCGTGTCCCGGACCCGGTGACTTAAAACTCAACGCCGGGCGCGTGTGCGTGTGTGCCCAAGATCCCGAGAGGAGTACGGAGGAGAAGGAATTGTGGCGTGGCCATCCCCCCTGGGGGGTGACTTCTCGCTTTCTGTCTCTCTGTCTCTCTCTGTCTGTCTGGAGAGTGCATGCGCCCTATAGTAAAAACCTCTCAAAAAAAGAAAATGTTCAGTAAGAAATCTACTTGTGGTTACACTGTCAAATATATGCACACAAGTTAAACAAAAAATAGTACATGGTAAGCGTCTTTAACTCGAAAACAGAAATGCCCCAAACATGAGAGCAAAGACATTACCACATGTAGAAAATCTGACCTCAGTGGCAGGTCAACGTCAAAATGCTGCGCTACAAGACTACCGTATGAAACTTTCCTTAGGCTGCTGCACTGTGCAAGGTGTGACACAGCATGCATTTCGTGTTTAGACTTGGGCCCCATCCTCAGGATTTCTCGTTATGTATAAGCAAATATTCAAAATCCAAAACACCCTGAATTTTGAAACCCTCCTGGTTCCAAGCACTCTGGGTAAGATACTCGGCCTGTGTGTGTAGTTATATAAGCATTTAGGAGAGGCAAGTCAAATGGACAACACAGGTTATCTCTTTCAGGGGAAGGGAGGAGTAAGGAAGAGGGTTTGGCCAGAAAGAGCTCAGTCCCCATCTGGGGATGCTGTAGCTTTTCCTGGTAACCATTTGTTCACATATTCTTTGCAGCATTAGAAATGAACTATAACGATGATCATTTTAACTTTGTGTTTGGCCAACGGCCAAGAGAGAAGAGCTTCGCTCATTCCTGGCCCTCTTACCTGCAGGAGGCCTGCAAACTTGACCACTCCCCAGCCAAGCCTGGACACGTCCGGCTCCACCAAACTCATCTGGTAGATGTCGACAGCCAGGAATCGCTGGACCATGCCACCGTCCTTTGTGATCACCGTGCAGGCGATCAGGTCACTGTTGTCTGGGGGAGAGACAGACAGCAGAATGAGGCCCTGTCCACCTGCCCAGCCAGCCGAGACCTTCCAGCTAACCCTCGCTCTGCCGGGCAGAGCCCGAGTACCCCCTCGGACTTGTTTCTTCACCTCTTTGGGCCTCAGATTCCTCACCTGAGAAATGGAGCTAATGCCCGCCTCTGTCCAAGGTCTACTTGTTAGGACTGACATATGCACATAAATGTTAATCTAATGTTTACAGCATCTTTGGTATTCAAATTGTTGCTTAAAAATAATCAAGAGGGCCGGCAGGTGGCGTGGTGGTTAAGGTGCTGGACTCCCCCATGGGCAACCACAGTTCAAGTCCTGGATCTGGCGGCTTGCTTTCTCACTTTCTCTTTCTCTCTCTCACTCAGTCCCTCTCTGGTCAAATTAAAATAAGTAAATAAAGTGAAATAAAATAATTCTTTGAAACAAACAAACAAAGAAAAAAACCAAGAACCCAAGACTCCCAGGAACATTTCAGGGCCTCCTTAGACCAACGGCAGGCTACAGCTGTGATGGTGTGTGCGTACGTTAAGTGAGGGGAAAGCCAGGATCCCCTGCTCGGCTACCAAATCATCACACCCTCCATTCAGAGCACGAAATGGTGCGTGGTCCTGGACCAGGCCCTCGGCCCCTCTGAACCACGGTCTTCCCTCGTACAGACAGGAACAATGTCTCTTATCTTGAGGTATTTTGTGCAGCCAGGGAGAACACACAGGAAAAGCATTTAGTGTGGGGGGGGCCTGTGCACTGGAGGTCCTCGGCAGATGCTAGGCTCCCTCTCATACTTGAAAGATAGCCCTGCACTTCACGACCAACTAGGGCCTGACCTTGACTTTGAAATCACCCGAGAAGCACGGGACCATTAAGTCGAACACAGGGCACTCTGCTCTGAGTGCCCTCCCATGGAATCCTCTGCCACGTACGCTTCGAACAAGATTGAACCAGGAAATAACCGAAACGTCCCCCTGTAGGGGAACAATTTGAGTGTTTTTCTTTTTCCTCTCAGATGGAAAATTACATACCCCGTTCAAAATTATGTTTAACTAAACTGTGAACCGTGGTAACCTGTGAGGAGGGAAGTGAGAATTAAGGGTGGGAGTGTGTGTGTGTGGGGAGGAGTATGAATGGGAGAACTTTCATTTTTGTTCAATATATCGTTCTATTGCTTGAGATTATTTTTAAATGGCAAAGCATCAAGATATATATTTTGAAATACATATAAAAAAGTTGAAAATCATTATTTACAATTATAATGACAGTAAAAAACATTACAAATTTAAATGAAAAAGAAGATAGTAATGACTAAGTTTACTATTTTTATTTTTTGGAAAGATTTATTTTATTCAACTTTTATTTATTATTATTCTTCAATTTGACCAGAGAGAGAGGGAGAGAGAAGGAGAGGGAGAAAGTAAGCTGCCAGGTCCGGGACTCAAACCACGGTTGGCCATGTGGGAGTCCAACACCTCAACCAACATGCCATCTGCTGGTCCCACTATTTTTATTACTATGAGTTTGACATGTTAAAAAGAAAAAAAGGGGACCAGCAGTTAGCATAATGGCTATGTCGCTGAACTCCCATGTGGTTGACCGTGGTTCAAGTCCTGGACCCGATGGCTAAAACTCACGCCGAGCGTGTGTATGTGCGTGCCCAGGATCCTGAGAAGAGAATGGAAGAGAAGGGATTGCGGTGTGGCCATCTCCCTGGGGGGGACGATTTCTCGCTTTCCATCTCTCTGTCTCTGTCTTTCTGGGGGGGGCATGTGCCCTGTAAAAAAAAAAAAAAAAAAAAAAGAAAAAAGAAAAAGGAAAAAGGAAAAAAAAAAGCGTCCCTGCAAAGTGGAATAAGCACAGAGAAATGCGTCAAAATATGAGCAGAAGTTTCTGGTTATAGAAGAATGGTGGGTAGAGTATTTTTTTTCCTTAACAGCTTTATTGAACTATAATTTATATACCATAAAAGTCACCTATTGCAGGGGGCAGTTTGGTTAGTAAAATTCCAGATGTGCATCACTACATGCAGCTGTGGGATACTTCCATCACCCCAAACGCGCGTTTCATGTTGGGCGCATTCTAACCAAACATTGGGCTTCAATTTAGTGCAGGAGAGTGGTAACACACACACAGCAACGACCATGGGCTCGGGTGTTCTCCAAGGGACCCTCCCCGCCTCCCATTTTTACTCTTTATCTGGACCTAAGGACGAGAAGCAAACTTCTCACTCACTCTCCCTCTTCGGGGCACCCTCCGCCCCCACCCACACACATCTCAGTCAGCCCTCTGACAGTGCAATCTGCCAGGCATTCCGCTTTGTGTGGATGGTTTCCGGTCTGTCCCCTCGGCCTCCACAGGCCCCAGATATGGGCCTATTCTCTGCAGCACGTGACTGCCAAAGACTGCCACATAGCCCCACGGTGAACTCAGAACCAGACAGCTCAACTGTCTGGATCTGCGCTTTCTTATTGCCTCTAGAAGGAATCTTTTTCCCTTTTTTTTTTTTTTTGAATCTTTTTTTTCCCCAATAGTCTAGTCTTCTAGTTGAAAAGATTTCTTAAAAAAAGTCTTACACTGGGTCAGCCCCATGGCCTAGTTGGGGCTGGATCCTACATGGTCAACCCTGGTTCGAGTCTAGACCCGGGTAGCTTGAGAAACATTCCAAGCGGGCCATGTATGATTGAGGTGGCTGGATCTCACATGGTTGACTGTGTGGTTTGAATCCCGGATCCAGCAGCTTGACAAACACACCGGGCACATGTGTGTGCATACCCCAAATCCTGAAAGGAGAAAGAAATGGAGATCATTCCCCATGGGCGGTGACTTCTCGCTTTCTTTCCCTCTCTCTAGTGAGCACAAGTGGCCTCAGGCAAAATGTTTTTAAAAAGAAGAAAAACATGCAAAAGAAAAAGAAAACTATGCCAGACGTGTGGTGTATGCAAATCCAAAATTCTGATAGGATAGAGAAATGGAGAAGGGATTACAGTGTGACCACACCCCATTGGGGGTGCTTTTTCCTTCTTTCTCCCCCCCTCTTTCCGGTAAGCACACATATCCTCTGGCAATTAAAAAAAAATTATATCCTTGATTTTTGGTTCCATACTGAATGGATATCTAGTATTCTGTATTACAAAAAACAGAAGTCATCGTGTTCATTATTTTTTTAAAAAAATTTTATTGATTATTTTTAAATTTGCCATAGGGAAATGCACTCACTAGAGAGAGAGGGGGAGGAGGGAGAGGGAAAGAAAGCCGCCAGGCCCATGACTCGAACTGTGGTAGGTCACATGGGAGTCTAGGGTTTTAACCACTGTGCCACCTGCTGGCGCCTATCATATTCATTCTTATAAACATTTTCTTTGTGGTAGGTAGGGTTTATTTTCTTAATAGGTAAGCCAATTTCTCGAGGAGAATTTCCTATTTTAAAAGAATAGAATTGAAGTAGATCTTCTCTTTGCTTCCTTCCTTGTTCCCCCTCCACCTCTCCTCTCCTCCACCCTTCCCTGCTCCAAACAGGGCAACTGCACCTTCTCTGTTCATCCATCCACAGAATAAATTCCGCTGGGGTTTGACCTGGCAAAGCAGACACAATTGCACACTTCGGTGACAGGGGGGCTTGTCAGTGATGGTGGGGTTTGTTGGCAACAGTGGGTTTTGGGGGCAGGCAATCCAATTCTCCGGTAAGACCCAGCTGCCTCAGGGAGTTCAAGGGGAAAAAAAGACTTACCACCTCTGCCACAAAGAACACAAAAAGAAGGCCAAAACCCCAGAACGGAATAGCTTTCAGAGCCGTAACTGAGACATCAAAGCCCTGTGAGAACACGGGGCGAGATTTCGCAAGAAAACCAAGCCGCCACGGTGCCGGTGACAGGAAGGCTCCCAGTGCGGGCGCCTCTCCTCTCAGAGGCCGTGGGGGCAGTTACGGAGAAGCAAGACCGCTTCCACTGACTGCAGCAGACCGCACCTGAGTGAGGTCGAGTGCTGGCTCCGGGGATGCTTGGGGGCCTCTGGGTATCACCTCAGGGTACTCCTGCAGCCCAGCCCTGGGCTGTGCCCCACACTGGCCACGGGTTCTCCCGTCTGGAGCTCTGGGCGTCAGGGGCTGCTCTGGTGGCCAAGGTGTCTTGGGTGCAGGAATGGCGGCTGAGTGGACCCTGACTTTGCCCACACCCTAGGCCTCAGCCTGCAGCCCCCTGTTGTTAGCATGGACTTTGCTTAGAGTCAGAGGACCACACTGGGTGCTGAGGTGCCCTGAGGGACCTGGGCACGTGGGAAGGACTCAGCAGCAGCAGGTCCATCACGGGACGTGGCAGCCTTAGGAATTTCCTCTCTCCCCAGAGTGGCCCTTGGCCAGGAGAGGCCAGAGCAGGTGACAGGTGACAAGAGGCTTCCTGGGCATCCACACACCGCCGCCTTTGGATCTCACTGCAGATCTGAACCCTCGCTCTCCACCGACTTTACTCCAGATACAGTGGGGCTGAGGACTCTATTTTTAAAAACGGCGTGAAATTACCAAAAGACAATACAGGAAAATATCCACGTGACCTAAGAGGCAAAAGTAGAACAGAGGAGTGAATGTGAGGCTTCCCATAAGCCACTCACAGCCGAGGGAGTGGGACAGCCATCACACACGAACGTGCTCACCCTGGTGAGAAGTCAGGAAACAAATCAAACACGATACCATCTTCTACCCGTCCGGCTGCCAAAAATAAAAACGTCTGATAACATCATGCGCTGGTGAGGACGTTGAGAAACTGGCATTCTCAAATGCTGCCAGTCGGAGAACAAATGAGCAGCCTTTTTGAAGGGCAAATTAGCATTATTTATTAAAATTGAAAGTTTCACATCCTATGACCTGACAATTGGTATGTTCCCAAGAAAAACACACGCGTAGGCCAAGAGACATGCACAGAGACGCCGAGAGCAGCTTCTGGGTCTGCAGAACCAGGTGTCCAGCAGCTAGGGAGAGAGCCTGGAGGAAACGTCCCCTCCCTTCAGGGCGAAACTGTATGGCAGACGTGCTGGGACCAGGCCAGAGCTCGGTGTTTCAGCTAGCGGCTCAGAAACACACAGTCCAGTGGGAAAACCAACTTGCAAGGTGATTTTAGCGCGCACGCAATGTTCTGATTTTTCTAATGGAAAGCAGGTACGTTCTTTGAGTATTTAAAATTAAATGAAGAGAGGCCAGCAAGTGGTCTGGCGGTTAAGGCACTGGACTCCCACATGCCTAACCACAGTTCAAGTCCCAGACCTGCTGGCTTGCTTTTTCTCTCTCTCTCTCATCAAATAAGAAAAAAGGAAAAAAATAATAAAATAATTCTTTTAAAAAAATAAAAGAAGATAAAAGTGACGCTCTCCACAGCCTTACAGAAAGGGTGGGAAGTCCTTCTGGGCCCCAGTCAGGGTTGGCAGCAGCAGGCTGAGCTGCCAACAGCAAGGCCTGCCTGGTCACCGAGAACCAGGTGACGAATGACGAATGAGAGCTCTCCAGCAGCAGCCCAGGTTCCGGAACCCTCCACAGATGAGCTCTGGAGTCCAGCTCAACTCCTGCATGTGAGTATGGAGTCTGAACACCCACTCAGAGCCGGCCGGTGCCGGCTGAGAAGGAGGCTCGGCCCCTGCCCCCAGCGACCCAGGGTCCAGCGTGGAGGCTCTATTCCTGTTGGAAGAGCCGGGCCTGGGACTGTGAAGCACCTTGCGGGCCAGGTCTGCATGCTGGGGAGGACATAGATCCCATGGGCAGCACAAGTGCGATGTCTCCCTCGTCCCCCAGGATCATAAAGGCTCAGCACAGCTCCCGGGGACTCTCACTCCAGGGAAGGGACATTTCCCTCCTAGACTCTGCCTTTTGTTTTATTTATAGGCACAGGAAGCAGGGGGTAGGCTGTGCCATTTTATTTGATCTAAAATAGTACGTGTATCAATCTTTAACTAGAACAACTCATTCACATGTCACTATTTTTACAAGTGTGAAGCTCTCCCTAAGTGGACAGTAGGTCTCCTGCCCCTCCCTGAAGACAGCCAGCAGGCAGGTGCCTTGCTGCCCATTCACCGTGCGTTCCCAGGGGCTGGGGGCCCCAGTCTCCCTGCCCGTTCACAAATGACGGCATGCCACACACACTGTCCACATGCGTCGTCGCCGCTGACCCAGATGTCCTGGTCAGACTTTGGCAGAGAGTCCTGGAGCTTTTTCAAAGCTGTAGCCTCTCCAGGGGAAGGGAGGGAGGGAGGTGCTATGTAATGTCCCAGCTCACCATGGGGCGCGTCTAGGCTGCTCACAAGCTTTTGTTACAAGAGTGGAAGGACCATTGTTATTTGTACGCACATGGGAGAGCAAAGTTATAGCTGCGAAGTAGAGCTTGTGCTTATCTTCTTTTTTAAAGAACTTGTGCTTCATTAAAATAAATTTACTTAGAAAGGAAACTCCTATCATTACAGTGCATGGAAATGAGCATTACCATCAACAGGCGATCATGAAAATAGATGAATGCGAAAAGACCAGTTCATTAACTTTTAGCTTAAAACCTGCTCCTTCCGTGATGGACTCGCATGTCTGAGGCCTGCTCCTCGGTGTGACAGCGGGTCAGTGGGAAGCTGAGATGGACTTTGTCACCGACTAGACTGTCCAGAGCTGGCCGCAGCAGGATTCCCCACCCCGTCTCCTCCCACCAAGTGTGGGGTCTGTGTCCTTTCTCCTTGAACTGGGGGTGAGGGTCTCTGTGATTGCTGAGACCAAGAGTGCCAGTGGAAGTGACGCTATGTGACTTCTGAGCAAGGTCATACAAACGCACTCAGACCTAGCCGCCATGCTATGAGTAAGCCCAAGCAGCCACGAGGGGCCAGCAGAGAAACTGGGTCCCAGGCCCACAACCAGCCCACACGCGCTCCTCTAGCCCCCGCTGACATCTCACACAGCAGAGACCAGTTACTGCCATTAGGCCCTGGCCAAGTGCTAGACTGTGAGAAAATGAATGACTATCATTGTTTTAAGCCACTAAGTTTTAAGGTGGTTTAAAATACATAATAGATCATTGTGACAGTGATTCACTTTAATTTAGTGCTATACCCAGGCACACTTAAAATGCTAAAATCGCTTCAGCACTCCCGAGGGGCTGCACTACATCTCAGAGACAGGTCTGCAGGGACGGCCGGGGCTGGCTGTTGCGTGAGCTCAGAAGGTCCTGCAGGGCTAAGCAGAAGGGAGGGAAGCCAGAGCAGACAGATTCCTACAAAACTCTAGGATGTGTGGGGAGAGGAGGAGAGAAGGGAACGCATGGAAGAGCTACCATACCGCGAGGTGCAGACTCGGGGTAATGTGGCCTGGTCAAAGCTTGGGTTTCGGAGTGTGGAGCTCTGTCAGTCATTAATAAGGGTGGGACCCTGAGCAGGTCACCCCCTCCTCTGAATCTCAGGTTCTTCACTTCTTTTTTCCTTTTTTTAAGAGAGAGCTCTATAGGGAGCATGAGCTCCTCAGAGAGACACAGAGATAGAAAGTGAGAAATCACCCCCTGGCGGGATGGCCATGCCACAATCTTTTCTCCTTCACTCTCCTTTAGGGATCTTGGGCACGCATGCACACGTGCCTGAGGTGAGGTTTAAGCTGCTGGGTCCAGGACTCAAACCGCGGTTGGTTATGTGGGAGTCCAGCGATATAACCATTACACCATCTGCTGGTTCCCCTCAGGTTTTTCACTTCTAAAAACGAGACTTCACACCTGCAGGACTGCCAAGGGGACCTGGGAGGGGCGTGCGGCTGGGGAGGTGAGCTTTAAGCTGCTGGGTCCAGGACTCAAACCGCGGTTGGTTATGTGGGAGTCCAGCGATATAACCATTACACCATCTGCTGGTTCCCCTCAGGTTTTTCACTTCTAAAAACGAGACTTCACACCTGCAGGACTGCCAAGGGGACCTGGGAGGGGCGTGCGGCTGGGCCAGCAGACATGCAGGTGCATGATGTGGTGGTTGCTGTCATGCATGTTCCCGCATCCTCTAGCAAAGTCAAAGTGCTCGGGAGCCACGCGCCTCGCTGGTCAGTGCCCTCCACCTAGAGCCAACTCATGCTTTCTGAATGCAGGCCTTGACTCAGCAAGTCTCCTCAGGGGAGAAGATGAATCACGGTTTTTGGTTGTTTCTCAGAACTCCTGTGGGATCGCAGAATAAGCAAGACACGTAGGCCTCCTGGCCTCTCGAGAGGCCTCCCGACCCTCAGCCACTGTGCCCCTCCCTCCCAGTCACTCTTCCTCATCGCCGCGGCCCGGCCCGCCCAAGCTGGCCACTCTGAGTACTCCCACTCACTCCTTCCTGCCGAGGCTGCCTCCTGCCTGGCTGTAAGCCCCCGGGAGACAGACCCCGAGCTGTCGCTGTCCTTGCTGCACCCCAAGGGGGGCCTGGGCAATGGCTGGTGCGGAGGCGAGTCTGTGGAAGGGTGGAGAAACCAGCTGATGCTCCCATTCAGAGGCCCAGAACTCCTCGGCCAGCGGTTCTTTCGGCCCACAGCCTGGAGCCTCTGTTCTGCTCTCTGCTCCCTGACAGGCGGCAGCTTATCACTGGGCAATAATGGGGCTGATTGACTTTTGCTGTATTTAAATGATCCCTTCATAATAAAATATGGATGTCAATACCACAGTTCAGTTCTCGGCCTTGGTGGCTCCAAGAGCACTTGGAGCCTTAAGTCTTTATCCCTAAGCAGGGCCTCTAGGTTAGCTGAATTCCAGGGCTTTGAAGCCCGAGACTGGGTTTTACGCCATGCCTGGACTCAGTGAACGCCACCAAGTCTTCGGGCTCTTGCTACTAGTCGGAGGTCAGGAGGGCTGTGGAACAGGGCAGGGCATGCTGACCCTTACAAGAAAGGCCAGTTCACCCTGGAGCCCACAACGGCAGGACCACAGTGAGGCTCAGCTGACCGGAGCGGCATGGTCCTGGCCCCTCTGGACACTCACCAGAGCTGGCCTGGTTTCTGGTCCAGGGTATGCACTCACACCAGGGCAGTGACCCAGGGCACGCAGGGGATCACTGCCTTCACTGGAGAGGTGGTCCCATCCCCGGCTTGGTCTCCAAAGCCGCACACTGAAGACGGTTGGGGCTGTTCTGGAAGCGGAGACCGTGCCTGCAGTAGTTCTTATCAACGACTGGTGCTGACACCAAGCCCCACCTTCATCAGGCACTTCCGCAGGCCAGGCCCTCAGCTCCCTGGACTTGACGTGGTTCCGGAACCTCCTGAAGTAGGAGCTCACTTCTGAGGACACGAACTCTGGGAGCCAAGTCATGTTCCCCAGGACACCCCGGATCAACAATGATATCCCCGAGGCAGAGAGCCCTGAACAAGCTGCTGAAAACCTGGGCTTCTAGTCCCCTGGACGGGGCCAGGGAAAAGACCTGCCCTCTTT
Source organism: Tupaia belangeri chinensis (assembly GCF_000334495.1). Classification (NCBI taxonomy): domain Eukaryota; kingdom Metazoa; phylum Chordata; class Mammalia; order Scandentia; family Tupaiidae; genus Tupaia; species Tupaia belangeri. The sequence continues at coordinate 2,210,301 of NW_006159657.1, read as the reverse complement.
TCCCCCGGGGCGGGGACCCCCTGCCCATGCCACTGTCAAGGGTGAGGGATGCTGGATGGTTCATTGAGAAGATGGCCCATTGCTGTGAGCTTTTAACCAGCAGCTTATAGGCAATGCAGGCCAAAGCTGTGTTCCTGTAAGGGCCCCTTCTCAGGCCCTGGGGTCCTGCTAGCCGTGGATGAGGTCTTCACCCAGCTCGGGAAACGCTGCCCCTCTGCTGAGTTTCTCTCCCTGGCACACGGGGAGTCTACACTCCTTGGGCTCTTTTCAGGAGCTGGCATACAACAGCACACACGACGAGCCCAAGTCTTCCCTCCTGGAGCCCGGGGACAGATGGCAGTCCTTTGGAGCTGTCTGGCCCTCCAGGATTTGCCTCTGTGGGATGGAGACAGTACTTTGTGGCACTGAAGAATGCTTTGCCGGTGGCTCAGGGAAAGCCGGCATGGTGGGACTCTTGGATGACAGAATGCAGTTCAGGGAGAGGCCTGAACCTGCCAGGAAAGTGAGTCTGGGAAGGCCCTGATGAGTCATGCGGCTCACTGGGGGGAGGGAGGGGACAGCAGACCTTGGCCATCAGCCATGGGAGCAGGTCAATCACAAGCCCAGTGGGAGAGAGTACCCCCTCTCTGCAGGGTCACCACTCTATCTAAATCTGTTACAAGATGAAAACAACAGCTGTGCTGGGCCCAGGAAAGCTGCTCACCCCACGTTTCCTGGGGAGCTAACTTGAGGGCTTTGAACAGGAAGTCTTAGCCGGTCATGACACAAGGGAGCAGAGCCAGGGAATCCTGTGAACCCACTGGAGGAAGGAGCACATGCTCTCAACAAGACCCGGACCCTCCTAAGCCTTGATTAGCTACAGGTGCTCCACGGCCCACGACACTCCAAAGACTAAGAAGAGAGCGGTCTGACTGTTCCCACTGAGGGTATGAACCGGCACGCTCAATTCGAGTGGCTGCATCTCCGGCTGTCCAATCGATCCTTTGGAGAAAATTAAGTAACCATTTCTCCATCAACCCGGAACAGCCACGGTCATGTGCTGTGAGCAGTAATCCATGACTCTGCTCTTGGCGCTCACCAGAGCGGCCCTCGGGTCACCTGTGTAGTGCCCTATTTCCCAGAGGGGAGCAGTCCAGGACCCTTCTACTGCCAGGCCCCTCCACGAAGGAAGGAAAAACGCACTGGTGTTCCCGGGACTTGCAAAGAAGAGCAGCAATTATGTCTGCAGCCCTGAGGATATTGGCAAAACCCAGTCATCCCGAGAAACCGAGCCTTGGTGCTGGGTTCTGATCCTTGGGGCCCCTCCTCGACGGCTGCTGCACTGACAGCATGGCCCTAGGCCTCCTCCCCCACCCACGCCCCGAGGCGTACCCAACTGGCCGAGAGGGTGCCTGACATGATCTGGCCCTGCTTCTGCACTCGGGCAGGACAAGCTGTGCAGGGACAGTCATGAGCTGGGCTGGGGCCAATGCCTGGAGCTTGGTCGTAGCCCTGTCACTGGCTAGCTGTGCTGACCCTGAGCATGTGACTTGGCTTTGGTGCCTCATGTGCAGGCCAGGCGGTAATGCAGTGACTTTGTGGCTCTGTGTCCTGCCTGATGTGCAAGCTGGGTATAGGGAGAAGGGCCCCGAGGCCGGCAATTTACTTGGAAATGCATTTTTACAAAGATGATTGACCATGTGATTCCCTTAAATCGGCTGTGCACAGATTTTTCAAGAGAAAATGTTGGGGGCGAGGTGGGTTTCTGGAGTCGCTGTGAAGCTCAGGAGAGTTACAACAGCAAGCCTCTGCGGGGCGGCTGGCCAACAGCACCGACCTCGGACAGCGATCTGCTGACTTCCTCGTGTCACTCGTGTGTGACCACGCCAGGATCCTCTCACTGCGAGTCTGTCTGGCTCTCAAGTTTGAACAGCAGGGGCCTGACAGGGAAGAGTGTAGGTGTGAGGAGGTGCCCGCCGTGCTCCCTAGCTGCTCCAAGTGGTGCAGCATCTTCATGTCCCCAGTGGATTCCGGGGCCACCAAGGATACTGCACATTGGCACTCCCTTTGCAGGCAAGAGCTGGTAAATCTGTCACCTGTGGCTCATGCAGTTACTGTGTGGCAGGCTGACGGCCTGGGTAGGCTGCTAAAGGGCCAATGAGCAATGACCGGCCAGAGGGATGGACACTGGGGCCCTTTAGGACAAGCTTGAGGCTCAGGGGGGCCAGGCACCTTGTCCCGGGTACCCATGGGCTGGAGTGGCGCTGACCTGGGCTCGGCGCTACCTGCTTCCAAAGGCGCAGCTGCCCACAGCTCCATCCTCCTAGCTGAAATGTACATGCCACATCTAGTAAAATGCTGTGACCGGGTGTGACAAAGTGGCCAAAACGCCAGCCACCTATCTTCCTCGTCTCTCCTTGGAAATTAAGCGACTCTCCTCTAGGAGAACGCAGACGGAGAACTTCACCCTTCTCGTCCCTATGTGCCTCGCACAGAGCGGCTCCCTCCGACCACTCTGGCCGATGGAAGGAGGGGCGACTGCGAAAGCTCTATTCCTGCCCCTTCCATACAGAGCTGGCAGACAGTGCTGGCGTGGAGCTGGCAGAAGCAGGGCCCACTGAGCTGTGCTTCCAGGTAGAACGCAGCCTCTCCCGTGTCAGGGGTCTTGCAGCCTGCCACCAGCAGCCCAGATGGGACCTGGGGTGCTCTCTCCTCTCCTGGGTGACACATTTGCATAGGACATTGCATAATTTCCTCCCTGAAGATGGCTGTTTAGCTCGAGTAAATAAAGTTACCCAACTGTGAGGCAGCAGAATGGAATACTTGGGATTTCCAAGAAAAGATTTGAATACTTGAGCTCTTCAGACTAACGCAGAACTGGCTTTGGGCACAGCCCCTCCTTCCTGCTGCCTGGCAGGCATGAGTGGCAGACAGTGCTGGCGTGGAGCTGGCAGAAGCAGGGCCCACTGAGCTGTGCTTCCAGGTAGAACGCAGCCTCTCCCGTGTCAGGGGTCTTGCAGCCTGCCACCAGCAGCCCAGATGGGACCTGGGGTGCTCTCTCCTCTCCTGGGTGACACATTTGCATAGGACATTGCATAATTTCCTCCCTGAAGATGGCTGTTTAGCTCGAGTAAATAAAGTTACCCAACTGTGAGGCAGCAGAATGGAATACTTGGGATTTCCAAGAAAAGATTTGAATACTTGAGCTCTTCAGACTAACGCAGAACTGGCTTTTGGGCACAGCCCCTCCTTCCTGCTGCATGGCAGCCATGAGCCAGGTTCTCCTGGTCTTCAGGGGCTTCCTATGATTTCCCTGCTCTGGGCCTCTCTGCAGAGGGTGTGGTCAGTAATCTCCCCCAAACCTGCCTGGTGGCCATGATGTATCAGGCACTGGGGATGAGGGAGGCAGATAATCCCTATCTTGGATGGTCTTTCTGGTCCTCAGTTTCCTGATCTGGAAAATGGACTCACCACCTACCTTATAGGAATGCTGCTGGGAAGAATCTAGCCGAGGTGCAGGAAGGGTCTGTGGCTGCTCCCCAGCTGTGCTGAGGGGGCCCGCCTCGCCTCTCTCACTCTGGATAGAAGGTTCTTGAGGACAGGACCACAGCGTCTTTCCCCCCTGGACGTCCTCTTTAAGGGACTTCATCAAAAAAGAGAAGGGGGCAGGGATACTAACAGCGGTTCTCCACGGGGTCATTGTGAAGACACAGTGGTACATCAGACGGGGTCATTGTGAAAACACAGTGGTATATCAGACGTGCTAAGATGGTGCCTGGCACCTGGACCAGCAGAAAGCCTGAGTTCAACTCAGCAAGGAGAGGCAGAGTTAGTGAGAACAGCAGCAGACAGGTGCAGGGGGCTGGGGGAGGCGGGGTCTGCAGCTCAGCGGCCACTTCCCGGGCTGTGTGGCCTCAGTCAAGGCAGCTGACCTTTCTGGGTGGGCCTCAGTTTCCTTACCGCTCAGATGAAGTCGGGACTAAACCACATGCGCCTTTTCTGATGGGAAAGTACATCTAAATTTCATACCAGGGGACACATTTATGGCCGTTTGGCAGAAATTAGTTCACAGAGCGAATGCTTACCGGCATAGCAGTCTGATTTTTAATTAGCTTGTGGGAATTCAGTACACTTCAAACATTAACAGTAAAATATGGGAGACCTCTGGTGGAGCCAAGCCATACCTTTGGACTTAAACAACACCGTATACTTCACAGACCAGATTCCCTGCCTTCTGTTTCTAATCTCCAGGGTTCAAACTGGTTATCAATAAACTGCTGGCATTGGAGCAACAATTTCAAAGCATGTGATTTAAAGCAATCTGGTTAATATGAAACTAAACCTTATCAGCCAAACTTGACAATACTTCACGCCCAATCAGATGGCCTTCTCTAAAGGATTAAGTGGAAACAAAGAGGGAAATGCTGCTGCCCTCCACCCCCAATTTATTGCCCAGTGGGAGAGGGCCAGCACCCCCACCTTTTATCCTAGGTAATAGTTATTTCCTAAACAAACAAAAAAAATTCTAAACTATGTTTCAGGCGTGACAAATATCGAGACTTAACTATTTAACCCTCTCAGCTTTTTCTTCTTTTAAAAATGAACTCAGGGGGCCCAGCAGGTGGCATGGTGGTTAAGGCGTTGGACACTCCCACATGACCAACTACAGTTCAAGTCCTGGACCTGGTGGCTTGCTTTCTCACTTTCCCTCTCTCTCTGTGTCTCTCTCTGGTCAAATTAAAATGAATAAATAAAATTAAATAAATAATTTTTTAAAAATTAACTGGGGGGGGGTGCAACAGGGCATAGCAGTTAAGGTGCTGAACTCCCACATGGCTGGCTATAGTTCAAGTCTTAGATGCAGAGGCTTGAAAATCACACTGGGTGAATGGGTGTGTATGCCCCAGATCCCAGGAGGAGAATGAAGAAGGGACTGTGGCATGCCATCTCCCCAGGGCAATTTCTTTTCCTGCACTGTCTCTGTCTCTGGTGAGTGTATATGCCCTGTGGCCAAAAAAAAAAAGAACTTGGCATGAACTACTCTATTAAATCCATGAAGGACAAAGTAAGAAAGGGAATTCCATCCATCCATCCACGCATTCACTTTAGTCACTCGAGAAACCTGTGTGGGTTTAGCAGCGCCTGCAAGAACGCTGGTTCTACTCGGGCAGAACTCGTGTCGTTCTGTTCACTGATCATAAAAAGGCCCACAGCAGGTGCTCAGAAAACACGTGCCGAGAGAAGGAATGCCTGCCTTGGCGAAGATGCTGGGGAGATGGAGGCACAAGGTCAGTTCCTGCTCCTAGGCGCTCACAGGCCAGTGGGGAGAAAAGTGGACTGAACGAGACACGTGATGAGCAAGGACGCGGCAGGCAGGGACTGGGGCTCCCAGCCCCGAGTGCAGGGGGGGGGGGTCCTCCACAGACTTTTAAGAATTTTAATTTTTATTCCAATAGAATTTGTGTGCTTGCACCTGAAAGTGGGGGAAGAAGGGCATCTTCCACAGACTTTCAGAACGATGTGCTGAAGCCAGGGAAGGGCATGTACGGCAGGTCAGAGGCACGTGAGGACGCCATGAGTTTGGGAAACACCTATTTATTCTTCTGTGGGGCTGGGACATGTGAGACAAGGCAGCACAGGCGGGCTGGCAGGGGTGGGGGCGGTGAGGCTGCAGGGGCTGGGGGTCTGGCAGTAAGGGTAGCCTATTAAGGGTGGGCCAAGGAATGTGATCGGAGAGATGCCCAGGACCTGGGGACTATGGGGTGGTCACAAGGCAACGGAAGGTTTCTGCTTATGGTAATTCACTGAAATTTAGTTCAGGCCTTTAATTAGAAGTTTATAATTAAGACTCAGACTGGAACTTATACATGAACAAAGTGTTTCCTAATGATATGAAAAAAATTAACAAGATTTCCCGTCATACCTTTATTTATGAACTCATAAAGTACTGGCTTTGTGTCTATGAGCCGAACACAGTCCCGGGTCCTGGGGAGGCAGGGTGAACAGGAAGGTCCTGTCCTCCTGTGCCCCATCATCTGCTGGGTGCAGACAGACCACAAAGCAGTGACTGACAAACTCATAGTACAAACGGTGGCATGGCGGGAAGGCACTACTTAACCTGCCTGCAGGCTTCCCTTTTAAAAAGCTTATTCACCTGAGTCATGACAGCAAGTGCGCGAGAGACAGAGAGAGGGAGAGACACAGAGAGAGAGCAGCACTCTTGACCAAGTCCTGTTACGCTGCAATTCCCCTTCCTCAACCTGGCAGCTCCTCAGGATCTCGGGCGCACGCATGCATCCGGTATGTGCCTATCTTGGGATCCAAACTGCTATCAGCCATGTGGCTTCTGGCACGGTGGGTCAGCTTGTTACCAGCTGGGCCTGTATAAAAACTCTTCAAAAGTTTATTTGCAAATCCTGCAAATAGATGGTTTATGAAAGTCCCATTCATCTGCAAATGTGTGTTTCTGCTAATTCCAAAGGACAGTGACAGTGTACTGAGCATCGAATGAGTGACTGGCACTCTGCACTAAGCACTCGAGACCACCCAATGCAGGAGACTATCGCGATGAGAAAATCGAGACGGCGCTAGGTGCTAACCGGCCCAAGAGCATGCTAATCTCATGGTCTGCAGTGCAGCGAGGTCGATTCCCAGGACCTCCAGCAGTGGCCCACAGTGAGTCAGGTCCCAGTTCCTCCATCTACTGGAAACCAGCTCCCAGTCCTGTACAAAGCTTCTGCGGCCCACACTAAGTTAGATGAATCTGGCCCAGCTGGAAGTGCCGTGTGGCTGCCTGTGCCACGAGATCAGCTCGGCTGCGTTCAGGCATGAGCTGGGTGACTTCATTTTGGCCACGCTGCATGCCGTCAGCACCTTCAGCTGCTCTTGATGAGTGCTTGGCCGAGGAAATCCACCCACAGGGAGAGGGGATGGGGCAAGGTTAAAGACAGTCAGGAGATCTTGGCAGGATGGTGGGAGGGAACAGTCAGTGGCAAGAAAGCCTAGACCCCTACCTGCTGAGCCCCACCACCCCGGGTCCGACCTCCTTGCTAAAGAGAAGCGGCTCTGAAACCCCCAGTCCCTTGACCTAGATGCTCAGAGGCAGGGTCACAGTGCTAGGTGGCATGCTTTCAAATCTGTCAGGCAAAAGGAAAGAAAAGAGCGAGTGAGGTTGGTCGCTAGCGAATCGGTGCGTCACAGTTGCAGAGTGGCGGCTTGGCAGGGGTGTGTCTGGCAGGGGTGCAGAGTCTACTGGCTGGCAGC
>NW_006159657.1:2188451-2202765 GCF_000334495.1 Tupaia belangeri chinensis | reverse complement strand
TCTGACAGGGGGCCAGAGTCTGCTGGCGGGCAGCCAAGCCTCTCACCCCCAAGTACAAGTTTTGTACGTAAGAATCACAGTCCTCGCTGTTTCTGTGCCCTGCTGTTTGCTGGACACTTAGACACAGGGCATGCAGGCTCCGGCCCTCGATACTCCCATCCTAAGTGGGGTGATCATAGCTCTTAACCACCAGGCAAGGAGGACCAAGCCCAGGAGACATCGCTGTTGCTGCCATTGCCCTCAGTGCCTCATTCTTCACCACAACTGTGAGAGGAGGGGGCTGTCACCACTCTCAGGCCACAGACAAGGGCAATCAGGGCTCAGCAGGTCGGAGGCGTCTGGTGCTCCCTCATAAGTGAAGGCTGGGGTCTGAGAGGGTCCACACCTGTGCTTTCCTCGTCTCCTGATTCTGCCCCACCTGCCAGACAGCGGTGTCTAACAAGGCTCTCTGCTTGACAGATATGCCCTCCACCTGTGTCGTCTAGCACGGAGTCACACGTGTGGCTAAATTCCAGCCCATTCCAAGTTAAAGTTTTTTTCAGGGCTAACAGACAGCAGAGTGGTTAAGGCGCTGGACTCCCATTTGTCTGACTCCTACAGTCAAGTCCCAGACCCGGTGGTTTGAAAATGTTATCAGGTGCTTGTGTGTATGTGTCCACAATCCTGAGAGGAGGATGGAGAAGGGATTGTAGCATGGTCAATCCCCCCGGGGGGATGACACTTTCTCACTGTCTCTCTCCCAAGAGCACACATGCTCTATGGCAAAAATTAAAAAACAATAACAAAAAGTTCTCTTCCACTGTTGTCGTGGCTAGTTTGACCAAGGAATAGAACTTGACAGTTTATTTAACTGTGATTTGTTTTTCATTAAGTGAAATTCAAACAGCGGCAGGTGCTGGTCAGTGGAGACATAGAGGAAAGAAGAGCTCCTGACGGCCGAGGTGGATGGTGGGAAATGGGCCGGCTTCATTTTTGGCTGTGAGCTCCCTCCCATGAGGATGACCTAAGCCCTGGAAACCCTGCAGACGACCCTGACCCTGGGGTCTTTGAGCTTCCTAAACTGGCTACCTGGACTCCTGGTTGGGGAGAGTTCATAAGAAAATAGGCAGGGATTGGCAGGTAGCATGGTGGTTAAGGGCACTGGACTCCCACATGGCTGACCGCAGTTCGGGTCCTGGACCTGGCGGCTTGCTTTCTCACTCCCCCCTTCTCTCGCTCTGTCCTCTGGTCACACTGAAATAAATAAATAGATAGATAGATAAAGTTAAATAATTCTTAAAAAGAAAGAAAACAGGCAAGGCAAGAGCCAATAAAGAACACCTAGGCAAACCTGCTCAGGTTAATGAAAGAGTCCAAGATAAAGAGCCCAAGATAAGCTTTTTTACAAGAGGCAAAACAGGTTGCAGCCCCCCTCTGGCACCAGTGGCTCTACGTGCCTGACAAACAGCCAGCCCCGTCCTGATCGAGCTGGAATGGAGACCGTGAGAGGCCCTCCCTGGGCAGGAGCCATGACCTGGGCAGGAGCCATTAGGTTGGCACTTTAGGCCCCAGGTTTCTTGCCCGGTCTCTCCTGGACACTCTCACCCGAGCACCAATGAACTCAACTTCTGTGAATGCTCCCATTTCTGTCTGGTGAGGCCTTCACCACCAGCACACCGGTACCCCCCCTAGGTTGGCACTTTAGCTCCTATGGTCACTGCAGCACACTAAGTGACGGGGGGGGTGGGGTGCCCAGTCAGCACTGAGCTCGGCGGAGCCGGGTCACGGGGCTTGTGCCCCTGTGAGGACAATGCACCCGCGCAGCCCATGGAGCACTGAGACAAACACAAAATGCCTTTCCTCGTCTTCCTCTGCGACACTGGCGTGAGGGGTGTCAAGCCCTTCATAAAACAGATATCCAAGAGGGCCGAGAGGCTGGGGGGCCCTCACGCACAGGAATGCTCACTGAAGAGCCACCGGCAAGCACCGTGGGAGGAGGCTGTGATCCGTCCCGGGTCTGCCGACTGCTCCGGCAGCCTCGTCCTCCGCGCTGACTTCCAACAGCCCTGGCCTCAGCCCTTAGAGGTCCGTGCTCTTTGCCATTCATGATTCAGGTAAAGGAGGACGTGAAATACCAGGGCAAGGAATCGAAACCGATTAACAACATTTCCGATACATCGACTTCTAATGAAAGACTAACACACACAATGGAAATATTAAAATGTACTTATAGGGGCCAGCAGATGGTGTAATGGTTATATCACTAGACTTCCACAGCGGCAACTGCAGTTTGAATCCCGGACCCGGTGGTTTGAAACACATCGGGTGAGTGTTCCCAAGATCCTGGGAGGAGAATGGAGGAGAAGGGATTGAGGCATGGCCACCCCCCTGGTGGGGGGTGATTTCTCACTTTCTCTCCCACTGTTTCTGTCTCTCTCTGGCAAGCACATGCACCCTAAGGCAAAAACTTCTCAAGAAAATAATAAAAAAAAAAAAAAAGAAAGGCACTTCCAGAGGCCCCCAGAATGTAGCAAGAGCTAGAAATCTGTCAGGGACAAGGGAGCTGATAAGGTCTTTTGGCTAAAGGGATGGGTGGGTGATGTGAGGCATTTACTCCCAGCTGGGCTGGCCCTCCAACTGGCAGGTCCACTTCTAGAACGTTAACTTGTGGCCATTCTTGTAGCCGCATAGAAGGTCAAACGGGGAGGTCAGGCTTGCACAGGGAAGAACTCATGGTCAAGAGGAAACTGAAGCTGCTTTATGCTGTTAAAATAGCGCTTCCTAAACCTTAGCAATTTCTTTACCACGGTAAGGATTTCTCCATAGCTGTGCCACCTGTCTCACGTATTTGATAGTCTCTTTAAATTATGATCCTTCCCTTAAAAGTTTATTTTAAAAGGGACCTTCGTATCATTTACATAAATGCAAAATTAGCATCATCTGTTAGGAGGAGACCCGTTTACACGGTAAAAATATTCATAAGTGTGCAACAAAAACGGTCTCAGGCAACACATCTTGGGAAGCCTGGCTGAGAAGAAGGCTACCAGATGGCACGTGGAGGGTAACATCAGTCAGTAAAATGACCTTGTGTGACTATCATCGGGTTACTGTGAGGTTAACGAGGGTTTTTAAAAAGCCACGTTTTGGGCCAGCAGGTGGCGTGCAGGTTAAGATGCTGGGTCCCACGTGGCTGGCTGCGGGTCCGGGACCTGGACCCAGGGCAGCCACCAGTATATGTGCACTCAGAGTCCCGAGAGGAGCCTGGAGGAGCGGGCACTGTGGGGGGGCTATCCTTTCCGGGAGGTGATGTCTTTCTCTGCCTCTCTGGTGAGCTCATGTGCCCTATAGCAAAAACCAAAAAAAGAAAGAAAGAAAGAAGCTTTTCTCTATTTTGTTACTTGTCTGCAGTGCACTGGTAATACTCCTGTAGTCAAAAAGTAAATTTAGAAAAACCTCAGTGGTCCTGTATTTCTCCCAAGAGGGCCTGCTTCTTGGGAAGCAATTTTGGAGGATACGTACTGAACGGTAACCGTGGTTATTAGAGGAGTGTGTGTGTGTGTGTGGGGGGGGGGGGGAGAGAGACGGGAATTACCTTTTTTTTTTAAAAAAAATAAGGACAAGGTAGTTGCACAGTATTTGTGTAATTAAAATTAACAAGAGGCCAGGTGGTGGTGCAGAGGTCACGCAATGTAACCCACTTGGGAAAAGTCCTGAATTTGTGTTGCAGGACCTCCCAGGGCATGTGGGGTGTGTGGGGGGACACACAATGCATGCCCATGATCCAGGCCTGCTGAGAAGAATGGAGGTATAAAGACCCTGTTGGGGGTGCCTGTTTCTTTGTCTCATGTCTCTGTCTCATGAAAGACATAAATGAATAATTTTTTTTTAAGCTTATGAAACAGATTAACTTCCAGAGCCAAGCTTCCTTTGGTGCCACTGTCATGCTACTGCCACGCTTCTGGTTCCCGTCTTGTTCAGTGACCCAGAGGGCTCATGGCAAAGAGCCACTCCAGCTGCCCAGCGTAGGCTCTCCTGAAAGGTTCTGCCCAGGCCGCTTGGTCACTCCTAGACCAGGGCCGGCCCACAGGCAGAATGCCAGGACCGGGAGGTGAAGGGGTGGCGGCAAGGAGAGCCAGGGGCCCACAGGGGCTGGCTGGGATCAGGACCGTTACAGCCGAGATCCCTACATGGGCGTTTTTTCTGGCTCATTCTCCACGTTCTCACTGCCCTTCCTACGGCTCTTCTCTCTGGTTCTCGCTCTTCAAGCATGACCTAGAAAAGCAGGCTTTCCACGTTCCACAACATTGCCGCCCACTTTTTCCTGCTGTGTACATCAAAGATCCCAAGCTCACACATTTGAAACAGTGTCATTTAAAAGATTACCCACTTACACACACACACACACACACACACACACACACACAAAGCAGCGACTGTTCAAAGAAGAAACAAGTCATGGAAAATGTGACTTTCACTCTGGTTCTGCTCCATCACACCTCCCAAGAAGAAAGTAGAAACTTCAAAGGCATCCCGGGCACTGAGGGAGCCCAGAACTGCAAAAGGTTAAGAGCTTTACCGTGGCCGATCCACGATCCACGGGTGGACAACTTTTTCCACTCTGTGCTTAAAACCCCACAACCTCTTGAAACCGGCCCCCACTTCTTCATAACAGCAATAACTGAATTCGTTCTACAGACTTTATTGATTTAAATGTGATTCATGTAAAATTCATAGCAACCATGCAAAGCTATTTTTTCACATTCGAGCTACATTATCAACTACACAGCAGAGGCAGAAGGGAAACGAGAGAAGGCACGTTGGGGCCGGGCCGTGGGGCTGAGGCAGGCACGCAGGACCCCACAGGAGAAACAGGGATTTTTTTTTCTAGAGAACTCAGAAGGGACACATAAGGTCAGTTCTTAAGAAGGGAACTGCCTGGTGTGGCCTGGAAAAAGTGTGTGTGCTGGGGCCGGGGAGGGGGGCAGGAGGGGGCCAGGTACCTGCCAATGCCTCAGACTTCAGAGGGCCAGGCCTCCTGTGGTCTCAGCTGCCTTTGTCTGAGCAGCTGGAGCCAAGGGAGCCGGTTAAGCCACAGAGCACACCTGCTCCTCCCTACAACCTGCACCTGCAGAGGAGCGAGCTGGCCTCCAGACTGTTCCTGTCATCAGGCCTTGGCCCTGGAAACATACCAGGCACGGCCTGCCAGGGCCCGGTGTGGAGCATCTGGGTCAAATCTCTGGCACCTGATTCATGACACCTTTCAATTTCCCTCTGAGCTCCCAGACTCTGTACCTTCTGTCACCTAGGGGTGACACAGCAGGTGGTTCACTAGGACAGTCCTGGGCTAAGAAGGGGCCCACAGGGGCAACGAGTACCCCAGAAAAAGGAGTGAGACCAGAAAGTGACCGGGGCTGGAGGAAGGGTCAGTCCCGCTGCCTAAGGCCGCTGTTACCAAAGCAGACAGAAATAAACCAAGGCCCCGCACAGGGACGAGACACCTGTCATCCAGAGGCCCTCACTGCCTGCCCTCCCAATGAGCCAGGGGGTGAGCGGACCCTCCCTCTTCGCCGCCAGTGTGTCAGCCTGCTGCTCCATCCCCGCGCCCACCCTGGCTTGGGTCACTGTCCTCCTATTCTGGGTCCAACAAGGAGGCGTGTGGTCTCCCGCCAGCTGCCACCAGTCTTGCTCTTGGTCACCGCAGCTGGGGCCATGGGAGTGGCCTTCCCACAGCTCCTCAAGGCACACCTGCCTTTCGAGGGTCCCCTTCTCTACACTGCCCTGCGCTGCGTGCCCTCTGTCCTTCCCACTCTGCACTCACTCAGTCTCGGGCACACCTTGTTGTCTCCACCTGTGCTGTGCCCCGGGCCTGGGGTGCGCCAGCCCCCTTGGATGTCTGGCTGGTATTTACTTCTTCAAAAATGAGTTTGTTTTACTTTAAGAAATCTTTATTTAGCAGCTACCCAGTGCCAGGCAGCACATGTATACGGAGAAAGGTAACCATCACTGCCCACCTTCAACTGAGGGGAGCGAAACTGCTGAAGCGCCCCGAGGCAACCTCCTTGGCCAGCCACCCCAGCACCGGAAGCCTGAGTGCCCCAGGCTGGTGTGCGGGAAGCCTCAGCACCCTCAGCACACACTCTGTGTGCCGGACTTCTACTGTCTGGGGGATGGCCGAGGGAGCCGACTGGCTTCATTCCTGGACACGTTGGCTCAGGGTCCAGGCTGACCGCGAGAGATGGCAGGGAGGGGCTACCCCATGTCTCTCTCTCGCTTTGCTGTGCTTGGCAGGTCAGGTCTCTGGCTGGGCTCACAGAGACAAAGGTGCATTCCACGCAATGCCCAAAAGCACTGTGAAAGGAGGGCCAGAGGGGAGGCAGCGGCGGGGATTTGGGAGGAGACTCCTGGGATGGCCCAGGTGAAGACAGCCCTTGTCCTAGTTCCTTCCTGCTCCGAGGGCACCTGAACACTTGTTGGGAAGGGTCTGCCGGCCTCTTGGCCTCTCTCCCACTAGACTGGGGAACGCTGAAGATGAAGAGGATGACAGCTGACATGCACTGAGGGTTGTATTCAGGGCCAACAGTGGGTCACAGACTTTTTAGTAATGCTAACTTAATTCTCACAACCACTTTGTTTTATAGGGGAGGAAAGTGAGGCCCGTGGAGTTTCGGAAACCTGCTCAAAGTCACAGCGCTAATTGACGCTAGGCCCAGGACTTGAACCTGGTAGATTTTTGTCTCCCGAGAAGCTGCTCTGCTCTCACTATTGTACCAGGACCAGGACAGAGACAGAGACAGAGACAGAAACAGACACAGAAGGAGAGAGAGGAAGGAAGGGTGAGAAGGAAAGAGAGAGCCACACGCTATTTCCCTTTGACCCTCGGAAGTAAGTGGTCTCTCTCTCAACGCCAGCTGAGGAAGAACAAGAAAAAGGAAGAAAAGAAAGAAAAAGGAAGTTAGAAAGAAAGTAATGGTGAAAGAAAAAGAGAGGAGAAACCAAAAGTTCTTGGGGTAAGAAATGAAATCAAATACGTTCATATCGGCAAAACAATTTTCAAGGCCATACAGGAAATATGTGAAAGCCAGGGATGGTCTAAGCATGTTTTTTTTTTTTTTTAAGAAAGATTGTTGCTATAGGGTGCAAAAGAGAGAGAGAGAAGAGAGAGAGAGACAGAAAGTGAGAAATCACCCCCCAGGGGGGATGGGCACACCGCAATCCCTTCTCCTCCATTCTCCTCTCAGGATCTTGGGCACGCACGCACACGCGCCCGGCATGAGTTTTAAGCCACCGGGTCTGGGACACGAACTGCGGTCGACTATGTAGGGGTCCAGCGACATAACCATTATGCTATCTGCTAAGGTCTAAACAAGTTTTAAAGGGTTCTTTTCCAACGAGCATGGAGGATTCCTGCACTTGGAGCCCAAGCAGGCCTTACGCCCAGAGAGGGCCAGTCCACAGGGAAGCCTCTGACAGCAAACCCAAGCAATGTCACTCAGAATGGCCCTGGCTGGGACCAGTTACATGGGCACTCCTTTCCTGCAAAGGAAAGTGGGGTGACTCTCAAGGGGGAGTTCAGACCTCAATTTGGCCTAGCAGGTCATTCTGCAGCTGTTATAGTAACTCCAGTCGGCATCGCCTGGCAGCCTGCATGTTACAGGACTGTTCGATGTCTTCAGGACAATTTTCCTGTTTTTCCTGTTTTTTTTTTTTTTTTTTTTTTTTTTTGAGAGGTTTTAGCTATAGGGCACGTGTGCTCGCCAGACAGAGAGACATAGAGACAGAAAGCGAGAAATCACCCCCCAGGGGGGATGGTCACACCACAATCCCTTCTCCTCCATTCCCCTCTCGGGATCTTGGGCACGCACGCACACGCGCCCGGCATGAGTTTTAAGCCACCGGGTCCGGGATGCGAACTGTGGTCAACCACGTGGGAGTCCAATGACATAGCCATTACGCTAACTGCTGGTTCCCCTGGGTTTTCAGTTGAAGGAAACCTCAAGTTTAGGCTAAGTGACATGCTGAAGTCACCTGGCTGGCAAATGGTTGGACTCCAGAGAGTGTCACTTGCCTGCCCGACGGCTCCATGCCAGTGCCCTTCCCTGTGCGGCGCCTGCACCTCAGAATGCCCTCCAGAGGTGGGAGTGGGGCTGACTCTGGCTGCAGGAAGCATCCAGGGAACACCGGGCCCAAGAGGTCACCCGGAACTGCAGTGCTCAGAGCATGCTCTTGCCTCTCCCCCCAGCTGCCTCTCCAAAGCCGAGGCTGCTAGGACCAGTCCCTGGCACACACGCCACCCTGCAGGGCTTCCTCGCCGGGAGGCTGACACTCAAAGCCTGTGCGTTTCTACGGAAAGCTACACACTGTTTCCCTTTCCTTCTGGAGGAAGTCTGAAGTAAGTGGGTTACTGTCAAACAGCTGGGACTCACCTGCACCTCAGTACAATAGCAGCAAGTCGTGGTGTGAGTTGGGGAGGGTGCAAGCAGAGGAGAGGGATCTGCTCAGTGCAGGTCCTACTGAGAGAGGACGCTAGGTCCTCTGGGGTGGGTGGGTGGGTGAGGAGTGACTGGAAGAAATACAGTAACAGAGGCCCCTGCAGAGCTGCGGATGGCCTGCAACACTAAGCTGCCTGGACGTTCGTCACGGAGGAACTCTGGCTGGGTGCTAACGGCCCCTTGTGTGACTGGCCCCTAAGAATCACTTGCTGAATCCATGAACACAGGACAGCAAGGACCCATTGAAGAACTCTTCTTCCAGCCAAGAATTGGACCGTGAATGTCAGAGTGAAATTCTGAAATTCTGATGGGCCAAACGCATGACTGATGCGGCTCTGCTCATGAGGCAAGTCTCCCTCCTTTTCTTCTGAGGAACCAGAAATTGGGGGACACTCCTTATGCAAAGGAGTGTTTTGCAGAGAACTAACAAATTAAGCAAGCATATTTCTAGGACTATTTTAAAATAAACAATGACCAAGCAGAGGGTTGGAAAGGTTCAAACAAATATTCCGAGTGCAGGATGGCGGAGGTCTGAGAACACAGCTGCATGGCCTCTCGGCAGGCCTGACGGGGGTGGGGCACCCAACGCAGCACGTCTTCTCCGGCACCTCTCTGACGAGTGAAGATGCGGATGGAGGACGCAGAGCAGAACAGAGAGCTGCTGGTTTGGAGTGGGTGAACCATGCCTGCAAGCGAGCTGGGCCCGGTGCCTTCAGCAGGCCCTGTGGCCCTCTTAGTAAGGCCACTCCCCAAGCTGGGCCCTTGCTCAGGACACTCGGGGCATGGAAGGAGCAGCTCCTGTTACTCCGGCTGGTGACGCTTAGACAGATGTGCTCATTGCACTGGCACCAATGACAAAGGTTGACGGTGGTTGGTGTGGCGAAGAGGTGAGGAAACGGGCATCCCCTATGCTGTCAGCAGGAGGTCAAGGGACAGTTTGAAAAGAACTATCATGATTCTCACTAGCAGTCCGCCCTCCGAAGGACAGTGCCTTGCACAGAGCTTCCCACAGGCTGACGCTCAGCCTCCCTGAGACGGTGAGCTAATGAGGGCTGTGCCCTCAACAGGGGGCTGCACTTGGGTGGCACCCTGAACACCCCATGTGAGGCACCAATGTGCAGATGAGCTCCACCGGGATCCTGACCCAGGAAAACCCCACTCGAAAGTGCCAAAGCCAAGCAGCAGGCGGGACGTACGCAGGCCTGTGTGGGTAAAACCTGTGGCTCGTGCTCCGAGAGCTGCAGTTCTGGCCGACCTCTCGGGCCAGGTGTCCCCTGGCTGCTTCCTTCAGCAAATATTCGAGGGCCTCCTGAGTGTCCTGCCAGTGCTGGGGTTGGGTGGCAGCGGGCAGCAAGAGAAAGCAAGCATGGGTGTGCGCAGGCGCCGAGAGCAAGGTTGGGAAGGACACACACCCGGACAGACAGCAGCTGCAGACTGTGAGAGGCTGGTGGGCGTGGGGAGGAGCTGCAGGGAGGCTGCGGGGAGGGGGACGGCCGCTTTCACTTTTAACTTTACCCGCTCAGCTCTGAGCCTTTTACGATGTGAATGCATTTTGGTATTACTTGGTGGCCTAACATGTCACTTTTGAACAGCAAACAAACATGTAATTACTGACTCGGTGGTAGGACCCAACCTGACTGGGCCCAGGACGGGTGCCCACTTAAGGGGGGCGTGTAGGCAGAGAAGACAGTAAGTGTGTGCCACATTTCCTGCCAGTGCCAAGGATCTGATTGGGCATCATGTCCAGGCCCTGTGGAAGTGCAGGTTTGCCCACTACGGCCCATGGTGGAGAAGGTCTGGGCCCACAGCCAGGGGCCACGGGCTCGCATTCCAGCCTGCCACTGTAAGTCGGAGGCACAGAATCTGACTCCCCCAGAGCACTGCAGCCTCAGCCTGCCCCCAGGCCAGCCTGGGCCTCCTCCTGGGACCATTATGGGACTGTCATGGCAACTCCTTCTGGGAGTGGGCAAATGCCCCCAAGGTTTCTTTGGACCCACTCCGCCCCAGCCCTCTCCCACTCCCGGCTGAAAGTGGTGCAGACTTGGCAACAGCTCCTGCACAGCATCATCTCAGCCCCTCGGCCTGGGGGTAGCCCACCCCACTGGGCGAGGCCAAGGGCAGGAAGCGGGAGCCTCAGTCAGGCAGCTGGGCTCCCAGACTCGTCCTGCTGGTCCTGGCTGTGTGCATTTGGCCTGGTCACTTGGTCACTCAGAGCCTGGGGCCTCAGAGGCAAAAAAAAACCCAAAACCCTTAAGGGCATAAGAGGTACAAAACAAAGGGCCCAGTGGGGCTCCTGGCACAGAGCAGGGCCCGTAATACTCACAGTAAAGGACAGGGTCTCAGTGTAGGGGCCCCTCTGAGGACAGCGAGTTCCCAGGTGACAGGTCATTCTCTGGAACGAAGAGCTCTTAAGCAATAAGGGCCCAAAGCTACCGGACTTAGCTGAGGCACGGGAGGCCCTCAGGGTTGCCGAGCAGGGTTTCCAGAGCAGGTGTGCTGAGTGGGGAGCGAGGACCACTTCCTGGACCTCTCTTGCCCGAGACTTGCCAGGCCTTCTGCCCCAGTCCTCTCACTGGGAGCTGCACCCTCACCTAGATGGCAAGCCCCCGCCCCCCCTTATCATCAGGCCTCAGTGTACCCATGGAAAAGGAAGCTACTGGGCCAGCCAGCTGGCATGATGGTTAAGGCGGCTGGATCTCACGTGGCTGAATACAGGATCTGACGGCCTGAAAAGCATACTGGTGTGTGGGCGTATGTGCCCCAAATCCCGAGGAGAATGGAGCAGAAGGATGCGGTGTGGCCCTCTCCCCTGGGGGTATTTCTCACTTTCTCTACATCCTTGTGCTAAGCCATGGAGATTCCAAGGTCAATGTGTTACCACAGCACAGTCTGGCCTGACTGATCAATATGGCACGTGACACTTGGGCCAGGGTTACACACAGAGGCTCTGGCAAGTGCGAGCACCACGGGGGGTAACACCTGCTAAGTGCTCACGACACACAGGCACTGGGTGTTGTAGACATTCACGTCTATTAAATACTAAATATTCTAAAGGGTATTTATCAGTTTAAAACATTTCCTTAGCTGAGGCACGGGAGGCCCTCAGGGTTGCCGAGCAGGGTTTCCAGAGCAGGTGTGCTAAGTGGGGAGCGAGGACCCCTTCCTGGACCTCTCTTGCCCGAGACTTGCCAGGCCTTCTGCCCCAGTCCTCTCACTGGGAGCTGCACCCTCACCTAGATGGCAAGCCCCCGCCCCCCTTATCATCAGGCCTCAGTGTACCCATGGAAAAGGAAGCTACTGGGCCAGCCAGCTGGCATGATGGTTAAGGCGGCTGGATCTCACGTGGCTGAATACAGGATCTGACGGCCTGAAAAGCATACTGGTGTGTGGGCGTATGTGCCCCAAATCCCGAGGAGAATGGAGCAGAAGGATGCGGTGTGGCCCTCTCCCCTGGGGGTATTTCTCACTTTCTCTACATCCTTGTGCTAAGCCATGGAGATTCCAAGGTCAATGTGTTACCACAGCACAGTCTGGCCTGACTGATCAATATGGCACGTGACACTTGGGCCAGGGTTACACACAGAGGCTCTGGCAAGTGCGAGCACCACGGGGGGTAACACCTGCTAAGTGCTCACGACACACAGGCACTGGGTGTTGTAGACATTCACGTCTATTAAATACTAAATATTCTAAAGGGTATTTATCAGTTTAAAACATTTCTCAACAGTTCCTCTTACGGCCTTACCTTGTTGGGCCTCGTTTTTCCCGTTTTACGGTCGAGGAAACAGACATGGAACAATGAAGAGCAACCAAGGCCTCAGGGTGAGCGACAAGCTGAGGCGTGGCCCGCGTCTGCCTGTGCCCCCCGGCGTGCTGCCCAGCACCCCTGCAGGACTCTACACGGGTGGATGGGTGGATGGGATCACTAGCACGCCTTGCCGTGTGTTTCTGACATGCTACAGATGTGCCCTCTGACCACCCGGTTAGGGCCTGTCACGCCACACTGACGGCCAGGCCAAAGGAGGCGGTCCATGTGGCCACGTCCATAGACGTGTCTAGACAGGTCTGGGCTAAGAAGGATGTCAGAGAGGTGTCTTCCAACCCCTCAGACACGACAGGCTCCCGGGGAAGAAGGGCTTCTGGAACCGGCTCCCTGCCCCCAGCCCAAGGCACCTGCCCGCTCTCTGCAAAAGGGCCATTGATTTATATGCAGGGCCAAGGAGAGGTCTCCCCAGACTGGGGCCCACAGCAGCTGCGAGGTAGTCCGGCAAGCACACAGCTGTGGGGCTGCTGGCCCTCTCTGCCTCCAGGATTGATGGCGTGGTATTAATTTTCCTCCAGGTAATCACCACCCCGGCCTACAGCGCTTTTTCCTCAGCAGTGTCCTCAAGGGGAGCAGGACAAGGGCAAGCCTTCCGAGGGGACGAGATCACAGGTAGTTTACTCGATGCTCTCATGTACTGCTCGACCTTCGGAGCTGAAAACTGCCTCCTCTGGCGTGGAGATGGCTCAGCCAGGTGGGCTCAGAAGACCAGGGCCGCGCCCTCCAATCGGGCCTTGATCTTATTCCAGCCTCCCAGTGGAAAGAGCCCAAGCCAACTGTTAGATGTCAGTCAAGACGGGCTCACAGCAGGCCCTTGGCCTTGGAATTGGGATCTATTGTTTGCAAACAAAGCCAATGCCCTCCTCCATGTGCTGAGTCACTAACCTCACTCTCATTCCCATTCATTCACACCTTCCTTCCTGGAGGTGTGTTTTTTCTGGGCCCTACTCCCCACTTCAGTCCAACTCAGGGTTCGGAGAACCTGGGAGATGTTATTACACACGCTGAGGAAGGATGAGGCTCCTGGCTGGAAAACAGCTGGGAGATGCTAGGATGGATGGAGAGGCGGTGGGCTTGGGGGATGAGACTGAGGGTTCTGGAGCTGAAGGGGTTTGGGACACCTGCTGGCTGGGCTCCTCCCACCGTGGGGGCATCAACCTGTAACGCCTCAGACAGTGCCTGGCCTACGATGGGCTGCCGGCGCGGGCTAGCTCCTTACCCACATGTGCTTGGCTAGCATCAGGTCTGCGGGATTTCTCAGAGTCTGTGACTGGGGGCCCAAGGGGTCACTGCTTTTGTAGGGAATGGGGTCAGGAGGGTAAACCCAAAGGTCTGCTGGAAGAAGAGCTGCACCTGTGGCCCCTGTCAGGAGTTCCCACTTACTCTCCAACAGGGCATAGAGGCCTCCTCCTTCCACAATTTCCAGTGCTAAATGTAACCTCAGGCCCTCACACAGCCAGACAGCAAACTAGGATATGGATCTGCAAATATGGAAGTCTTACAACTTGGCATCCAGGAGGGATCTGCCACCTGGACCCAAAGTGAGTAAGGCTTTAGGAAGAAATTGGATTAATCTAGCTGGCCCCAATCCAGTCAAAAGGGAGCTTTCAAAGTGGAAGAGCAGGCAGAAGAGGAGGTCAGGGTGATGCGGCGGGTGGAGGATTCAACCAGTAGCTGGTTGATGCAGGCCTTGAGGACAGTGGGAGGGACATGAGCCAAAGGATGCAGGCAGCCTCCAGAATCTAGAACAGTCAGAGTGTAGATTTCCCCGAGAGCCTCCAGAAAGGAACAATAGCCCGGCTTTGGCCCAGTGAGACTGGTGTCAGACTTTTTAATTCCAGGACAGTAAGATAATACATACATGCTGGTTTAGGTCACAAAGTTTGTAGAAATTGCATAGAGCAGCCACAGTTAATTAAGGCACCACCCACCATCCTAGGCATGGGCTGTCCCGATCAGGGTCTCCAAACATACTTTGGATGGCCTGTCTGGAGATCCTTGCCTGGTCTGCCTGTCTGCTGAA
>NW_006159657.1:2185578-2188254 GCF_000334495.1 Tupaia belangeri chinensis | reverse complement strand
CTGAACACCCAGTCAGAATAGCACTCAGCTTGACAGCTCAGATTTCAGAAGGAGTTCTTATCCCGCTTATCACCCCTTCACCCCCCCAACCCTGGTGCCAGCAAGGGCCTGGCCACTTTCTGTTTTACCTGCTGCATCCCAGTTTCTATCAAAACACCTATGTCCATGGGATGCTGCATCTCACTCCCCTGGGCGTCACCAGCTGCTGGAAAGGAGGGGGCTGTGTTTCTTCCTTTGTATTCCTAGGGCTTAGCACACTGCCTGCCACTCGGAAAATGCCGGATGGACGGATACCTCAGTGGGTGAAGGAGTGGACGAAGGAATGCTCACCTAGAGTCAAACGTGCAAGTGCTGCCCCAAGTGCATTCAGAAAAATGCAAAGCACATTTCAGAATTTGTAGACCTGGGTATGGGTAATGGGAGGAGACCAATGTAAGAGATAACGTGGATAGGCCAAGTAGAAAAACTAGAAAGCTGCCTGGGGCTCTTCCCCACAAGACTCTGTCAGGGACAGGAAAAGAGGGCTGACTCGTGCTCTGCTTTGTGTCCTGGCTCCCCGGCTCCTGGCAGAGCACAGCACTGGGCAGGTTGTTCCAACTCCCTGTGCATCAGCATCTTCATCCGTAAAATGGGGGTAAAACAGGATGTGCTGTGCCTCGCTGTGGGGCTGGATGGGTTTAGGCTGTGTAGAAGGCGATACCAGCGCCTGGCCCGGGCCGTACCCGGCCAGCTGCTATCTCCTCCCCTTACTGTGACACACAGCAAGGATGCCATGACAGGAAGGATGCCGCTGCAGCCAGGGGCCCTGGAGACCTCGGGAAGTGGCCACAGGGCTGCAACTGACCTACCATGGAACTTTCTGCAAGGCACTGCTTGGGACTCACATTACCTCCACTTCCTCTTCAAGGGTCTAGTACCAGCCTTATGGAAGTGGAGGTGGTGAAGAGAAGGGGCCCGACAGGGAGCAAAGTAAGCGGAAGGTCTTCACCAACTTAGCTGCTCTGGAGAATGCAAACCATAGCTGGGAGACAGGCAAGATTTATGAGAAACCAGTTAAAGGCTAAAGGTTAACTGGAGTCATTTAAATGACATGTATATTTCCTGGCTTTGAACGGCTCTGGAAAACCCCGATTGCATTTAGAAAAATGCAAAGCATATTACAAAATTCGAAGGCCTGGGTATGGGTAATGAGAAAAGATGAATGCAAAAGATAGTGTGGATGTGCCAAGTTAAAAAACCAGGAAGTTGCTTGGGGCTTTTCTGCATGAAAATCTGTCAGGGACAGGAAAGGTCTATTTGACCTTGAGCCTGCTATTAAAAACAATGCTGGGACCCACAGGACAGAGAGGGAAATGGAAAGGCAGAGTGAGAACTTTGAGCTCTTAATGGTAAGCAAATGACTTCCAAAAGTCTAAGGACTAGTGGAGGCGGGCTCCGCCTGTCAATTCCTGAGCCACCCGGTCTGCCCGCCTGACTCCAGCCTGCACAGTCTCTGCACCTGTGGCATTTTTACAATGGCCTGAAACGACAAGCCTTTTCCAGGACTAGTGCTGGTTCAGGACAGCCAGGAGAGTTAGGACAGAGAATGTGCTGGGAGTCTGCAAGAAAACCTGGGTCCCCCATCAAGTGATTACAAACCGGGCTACGCACAGGGTGCTTCGACAACTGCCTGATGAAACGTGTAGCCAGAGGGCTGCAGGGTGTGTGTGTATGAGTGAGAGAGAGAGAGAGAGAGAGAGAGAGATTCAACGACTGCCTGAGTAGGCTGCAGGGCTAGGGCTGTCCAGGAGGCCCAACCGCTCACCCAGGCCCTTCCTCTCAGAGGTGCCCAAGGCTTGAGAAACTAGGCAATTTGCCTTCAGCTCAGGAGCAGGCATATTGTGTGCACAGCTAATTTACATAGACTACTTCATGCTTTCAGGCAGTGGGAGGGTGGGAGGAAGGTGGTGGGGAGGGAAAGGGAGAGAGGAAGAGAGAACAGCCATACCACTGAAGGAGGCTTAGGGACAGAGGGAGTCTGTGCCTCCCATGTGAGCCTGGCTCCTCCGTCCTCTCTCCTGGGAGCTCCTCAGGTGGCCAGCTGTGGTTCGCCTGGCCAACAGCTTCTTCCTCTGCACAGAGCGCTCAGGCACAGGGTCTCCTGCAGCCTGAGTTAGGACAGCTGTGCTGGACTCACTGAGAAACGCCACTCTGCTCCAACATGACGTCCACCTTAGGAGCTGACTTCATGACCTAGAGATATCACTGTCGGGTCCTGCTATGGAAACCAGCATCCCTGACAATGCCTGGCTGTAAGAGATGGGCAGGGAGAGTTCCTAGAGGACCTGGAATTCATGGGCGGCAGCAAAGTAGAGACCATGGTTGAGTTCAGAGCGTTCCTCACTATCTGACCCCACGGTTCTCATCACAGGCTATGCCACAGATCTGCCAGGGAGCATTTAAAACAGAGATGCCAGGGCCCCACTCCAGAGCAAGTGGCTCTGAACCTTTGGGAGTGGGGCCTGGGTACAGACAGGTTCCAATCTTCTGAAGTGATTTTAAGCAGCACGACTGGGCAGAGGCTGTCCATTTAGCCCTTTCCAACGCAGAACGCAGGCCAGATACTCCAGGCCTCTCACCTCCCACTCAGGCTGTCCCCACCCTGGCCCATGGACCAAGGGGTGTCTAGATGGCCCA
>NW_006159657.1:2160746-2185310 GCF_000334495.1 Tupaia belangeri chinensis | reverse complement strand
AGCGGTTCCTCTACTGCACCCACACACGGCGGCAGCAGCAAGCCAACTTTCACTTCTATTTTCAGGCAGGACAAAGTGGAAAATACAATTTTAGCTTTTCAATGTCCCAAATTCAGTATTCCGTGCCATTCTTAAAGCTGAGCAGAATGACATTTGACGTTCCTTTGCGAGAATTGGTCCGGCCCACCTGCCATGCCATGCGTCATGCTGGTCACAGAAAATGGAGTACCTTAAGTCTTAAGTGAGGACGTTTGCTCTTTGCTCTTAAATAAAGAGATTCTAATGGTCATCCCTCGCTATTCCAGGCACTTCAACTCCAACCCCTATTTAGGGTTCTAGGTCACAGACAACCCTTTCTGGCACTTTCACCTGATCTAAATGGAGCTCATCTTGCTCCTTAAAGGCGTGGGAGGGAGGTGCTGGTTCGTTCCTCGCCTTCTCAGTCCACTGGTGACTGGGGGTGGGGGCTGCAGGATGAGGACCGCGACAGGGGGGGAGCTGGTTGGGGGCCATGCTGGGGAAGGTGGCAGACCAGCTTCCTGGTTTGGAGCGGCAACGCACAGAGGCGGCATTCTCTTCCTGACTTACACCTCCTGTAAAGGTCACGTTGTCTGTCTCTGGTTCGGTCTCCCCAGAGATTTGTTTTGGGTGTTCTGTGGTTGATCAGATCAGGGCCAGAAGCCTCCCCGCCCTCCTGCGCCCAAGCAGTCACCGGATCCTGTGTCATCCCTGGTGGCTGGGCTGGGTGGTGGGGGCGGGAAACCGGTGGCTCCAGGGTGAGGAGCCCCGTGTAGGCGGAGCCCCAGACAGCTGCACCAAGTGGGCTGGAGCGAGGGATGTCTTGAAACTTGGAGTCAACCCTCAACCCTGCTCCCCCACATCTCCTGTTTCCTATGGCAGCTCTCACCCCCTCCCTCCCCTCCTTACCACCAGTGGTTTGGCAGTACCCTGAGACGGGGGTTGGGGGGTTGGGAGGTTGGAGGGTTGGAGTGGGGAGGAGCCAAGGGCGCTGTAGAAGGGCTGAGCCTCCATCTGTTTGATGCTGGAACTGGTGGGATTCTCGAGGAGAGAGGACCCTGGGCTCTGCTGTCACGTGCTGTGATCAGCACTGACGGGTGTGTCCCACCCTCCCGACAACAGCCCCATGAAATAGATGAGGTGAGGGAGGTCAAGAAACATGCCAAGGTCACAGTGCTCACCTGAGGGTGCAGGGCCACACTCAGTGGCTGACTGGCCGCTGGACTGCATTACAGTCCTGCAACGCGGCTGTTTCTAGAACTTCCCAAGGCTGAGATGTGTTTTAGAAGATGCAGCTCTCTGAGCGAATCTGAGTCGCCAGTCCCCTCCTACCTGAGCAACCCAAATACCACACCATCTCCCAATGCTTCCAAGAGGATGGGCTGGGATTTTGGGAAAAAACATTTCAATTGTAGAAACGCTAATTTTGATAGGCATGGAAGAGAAAAGTTCAAAACCCAGTCCCTATAGTTCAAATGCCTTCATCCCTCAAGGCACAGAATGTAACTGAGAAATCCTGCTTTGTAGAGGAATATACAGAATTTCTGTCTTTTTCACCAGAACTGCCCCAGACCCACTCCAGTACGCAACCAAGGAAAAGGGGCGCCGTCATTAGGTGACCCTGTGATCCCAGCAGAGCATCTCTAACGTAGCTCAATTATGATTGGAAGTTTATAAAACAGGGAAAGATTACAGGAATATACATTAAACCACATCAATGAGTGCTACTGAGAAAAAAAAATAGATCCAGCAGACAGGTACCAATCAAATAATCAATACACAGGAAACAGCTACATCACCCGGCTTTAAAAGAACCAAATAATGCTGCAATTGGATTTACTTAAAAATTTTCCACTTGAACAAAACTGACAGCTGCATTATAATCACATTTCCAGTCAGTTTATAAGATACAAATTTCATTTCTCCGTATTTCGACTTCATTTCTGAAAAGTGGCCAGCAGCATTATTCATCAAGCACCTAGAGAAGAGGTCTCCTTCGGGGTGGGGGGGCAATGCCGCTAATTCCATGTTTCCCACTCTTTAGCACGCTGGTGGTTTATTCGAACATGATTTTTTTTTTTTTCCTGACTGGTCTAGTTTAGGATCCCAGTTTCAAAGTGGGGTAAGGGAATAAGAGACAGAAAGGAAAAGAAAGAAAGGCATTTTAGCCCTTAGAGAAGTAAAATGACCTGAGGTAGCTTAACCATTGCAACTACGACATTTTCGCAATTGTCAAGGAGGGCTGTCAAGATTCTTGGTGTATTTCTTAGAAGCGTGCAGGCAATTGCACAGGTAACCTGTTCGGATGATATGATGAACACACACCCTTTTTCCAAACTCACAGTCCCATTGCCTCCGGTTACTCAAGATGACATTTAGAAGTGACACTTCCACGTTCGTGAAAGGCTGAAAGTGTTTACAAATGAAGGAAGTGGCTGCTAAAGCTTTAATCCGTTCAATCCAGCATGTCTTTCTGCGTGCCTACTGTGTGCCAGGCCCTAGGAATATACAAGCCAAGTGGAAAGTGCATGAGGTGGGCATGAGGAGAGTGAGCGAGAGAAAGGGGACTGGGAGTGGGGGCATAGGAGGCAGACCAGGCCGAAGCAGCAGGCAGGCCGGATCCAGGAACCTGCAGGCAGCATGGCACCAGGTGGTGTGGATGCAGCAGGACACAGAAGAGCAGTGCGAGGCCAGCTGGGGTCGCTGTACCAAGGGCTCTGAAAGTCTACAAGCGAGGGCAGTGACGGTGGGTGGGGTAGGCCTGCTAGACATGGGCGTCAGGGTGGATGCACCAGTGTGGGGAAGGCTGTGGACTGGGCTACCCCAGGGTAGGCAGTGGGCAGGGCTAGACTGGGGATGGGCAGGGGCTGCAGAGACCAGATGGCTGGTGATCTTGATCATGGGGCTATAGGGCAGTCAGGAGCAACTCCCCCTTGGTAGGTTGAGGGACGGACAGGTAAGGGATGCCCATCAAACACCTACGTGTGAAGAGGCCACATGTGGGTCGGGCTCCCTTTAAAGACCAAGCATAGGTGAGGGAGTGTAGGATGAAGGGCCACAAAGCCACACACGCCCTGCAGTCCGACTCTCAAGGGCCATGGACACACTTGCCACTTGGGTTCTGCATTGACAATGTTAGTCCGCTTCAGTTCAGCACTGAACAACCACCTCTCCAGGGCCCGCACCGAGGCTTGAACTAAAACGCCTCCAAGGAGCAACTGAGTCTGAATCAAGGTCCTCCACCCCGCCCCACCCCTTAGTGGTTTCAGTTTTTCTCCATTCTGCTGGAACCTGCTTCTTGAAAGTCATCTTTCCAAGAAACTTATCTAATTAACACCGTGTGACCTCCTCCCCCGTTCAATGCGGCCCAGGACAGAAATACTCAGGAAGCTTTGCAGTGTCAGAACTCCTTCGAGAGAAAGGAGAACCCTCAGTTCCCAATGTGCAGCGAGGATGAGAAACACTAGGGACTGATTCTGTTACAAAACCCTGTGTACGTTGACAAAGGAGTGTGGAGTTTTGCTTGCAGGAAAGACAGAGACAGAGAAATAATGAGAAAGCATCCCCCAGGGGAGATGGCCATGCCACAGTTCCTTCTTCTCCATGCTCTCCTCAGGTTCTGGGGCATGTATGCACACGTGCCTAGCATGGTTTTCAAGCCACCTGGTCTGAGTTTCAAACCGCATGGTTGGCTACATGGGACCCAGCACCTTAACTACCATGCCACCTGCTGGCCTCAAGTTTCTCTTTTAATCTCCGTAACAGTCCTGAAGCAGGAGCTGTTTGCCCCACTCTACAGATAAAAGCCAGGAGTGGTTAACTAATTTGCCAATGGTCACACCATTGAATTCAAAACCAGGCTTTTCCAAATTCAGAGATCCAGTTCCTAAACATCGTATTTCCCCATTTACGGTTAGATTTTTCAAGGACTCAATCTCTCTCTTGCCCCTCTCTTAAGCTTTTATTTTGACAATTTTCAAACTTCCAGGAAAGTTTAGATAGTACAGTAGACTCACACATATGCCCCTTACCTTGAATCATCAATTGTTAATATTTAGTCACATCTGTGTCCTCTTCCACATACTCAAACATTTATTTTCCAAATCATTCTAAAGTTGTGGGCAACACTCTGCCCCTAAAGTAAGTCAGCCTGTACTTCCTAAGAACAAAGACCTACTCCCATGGGTCCATAATGTCATTATCATACCAAGAAATATAAAATTGACCCAGATTATATTATCCAATCATGATCCATATGCAAATTTCCCCAATTTCCCAAAAATGTCCTTAAAAGCTGCTTTTACATTTTTTCAATCCAAGGTCCAACCCAGGTTGACAGATGTCATGTCTCTTTCATGTCAGTAATCTAAGAATAGTACCCTATTCCCCTCCCATAGTTTTTCTTTCTTTTTTGGTCTTCTAAGATATTCACTACTAAAAAGCTGAGGTCAATTGTTTTCAAGAATATTTCACATTCTAGATTTTTCCTATCTTTATGATTTATTTTTTTCATTTTCACCAGGATGAGGCCCATGATTGGGCCATTAGCAAAACAAGCTGACACATAGACTTTTCCAGAACTGACAGACAGGACCACAAAACTATCACTGGCCTTGCAGGAGAAACAAATCAATGAGCTCACATATTCACAGCCTTACAATCAAACCACATGACTTGCCAGGGGAGCATTATACGACTTTTGCTGGAAACGAATCTCTAGGCAAAGATGAACCCAGCCAAGGACTTTTGCTTTGCCTAAAAGCTCTTGTCTTCAAGGGAGCTGGGGTGAAGCATGGAGAATGCTAGGAACTGGGCAGACAGAGGAACACTGTGGGTCTTTCGTGACATTCGCGTTCATATTGCTATCATCAGCACATGAAAGGTAATAAAGAGGAGAGACTAGGTTGGATCTCAATTGTGGACCAAGAATTCAGAACGCGGTTGCCACACGTGGGTCTCCACGGGCCCTGCAGTGCCCTGTGAGGCATCTGTCCTGGGGCACGGTGGTTCACAGGGGTGTGACGTGGGAATGTGCCTAGGCATCTGAAGAAGGCAAGAAAGCAGCGAGGGGGTGGTGCCACTGACCGTCAGCCCAGTGGGCACTGCGGGCGTTCCTCCAGCGTGGGTGGGAGAGATGAGCTGATCTGTGCTTTAGAAGAATGACATGGTGTGCTGTGTTGAGAATAAACCATAGAGGACAAGGCAGGAGCAAGTGACTGGCTAAGAGGTGAAAGATGACGGCAGCTGAAGCCGGGACGCTAGGGGTGGAGCAGAGGGAGGGGTCAGATCCTGGGCACACTTGGAAGGGCAGACTGATTGGAGTCAAGTTTGGGAAACAAGGGACATGGAGGATGTGCCTAAGGCTTTTGCCACCAGGATGGAGCTGCCACTAGCAGAAACGGGAAGGCTGCAGACAGGCAGGTTCTGTAGGGAAGATCGAGCCCTGTCGTGTTCGTGGTAAGCCTGGGAGTCTGAGCAGGGAGCTGGACACACAGGTCTGGAGTGAAGTGGACACTCGCCGTGAGACAGCCAGGGCTGGCGAGGAGGGTGCACCTGTGAAAGGGCTGCCTGTGGGGAGGCAAGTCCCATCTGGCCAGACCTTCTCCCAGTCAAGCAAAAGACAGCAAGGTTTTTATGATGAAATATTGTATTAAAATCAGCAACTGGTAGGCCAGCCAGTGGATCCCACATGGCCAACCATTTGAGTCTCAGACCTGATGACTCGAAAACCATGTGCATGTGCCATGCGTGCCTGAAATGCTGAGAGGAGAACGGACTGCAGCCTGGCCACCCTCCCAGGGGGTGCTTTCTCACCCCCCACCTCTCTCTCTAAAGGACATGCACCGGGCGGCAAATGAAACAACGACTGATAACTGGCCCGTCACTGTACAGGTGGCAGCATACTGACCTGCAGGGCTAGAAGCCACGCGGTGGGTCGTGGGTCCCTGGTCAGGCTGAGGGAAGGGGATCTCTATATGAGACTCTAGAGGGCACCTGTTTCTCTCTCCCTCATGCACATATACATTATTATGAATGATATAAATAAACTCTTGAACACTTGTCAACTTGGGACCAGCAGTTGGCGTAATGGCTATATTGCTGGACTCCCATGTAGTCAACTGCTGTTTGAGTCCCGGACTTGGGGGCTTAAACTCATGCCAGGTGCATGTACGTGTGTGTCCAAGATCCCGAGAGGAGAATGGAGGAGAAGGGACGGCGATGTGGTACTATCCTCTGGGGGGTGATTTCTCACTTTCTCTGTCTCTGTCTTCCTGGTGAGCACACATGCCCTATAGCAAAAACCTCCCCCCCCAAAAAATAATAATGAAGTTGGCAACTAACACAGAATTCTACTGCCCACAAAACCACACCTGAGCCTGTCTGCTGGAAGACCAGCAGATTATCACCTTATATTCGCCTACTTGCCTGCTTCACAGTACTCCTCAAAGGGAGGCACTGCGCTCTCACAAGTTTTTAGGGGCAAAGGGCATAAGTGTGCACGCGACAGGGGAGGGAGAGAACCTCCCAATTTAGTGAGGCCTGGTCATGCCACAGTCCTTCCTGCAATTCTCCAGCTAACAGGACCCTGGGCGTGCATGCCCATGGCTGTTTTTCAAGCTGTCCGGCAGTGACTCAGACCCTGATGGGCCACGTGGGATCTGGTTTCCTCTGCGAGGTGCTTAACTGCTGCGATACAGGGCTGGCCCTGCTGCTGAGGTTTTGTCAGTGAGGGAACTGAGGCTCAGAGAGGTAGATCAACCTGTCCAAGGTCACACAGACAGAAAGCCGCTCCTCTGGGGGGTGATTTCTCACTTTCTCTGTCTCTGTCTTCCTGGTGAGCGCACATGCCCTATAGCAAAAACCTCCCCCCCCAAAAAATAATAATGAAGTTGGCAACTAACACAGAATTCTACTGCCCACAAAACCACACCTGAGCCTGTCTGCTGGAAGACCAGCAGATTATCACCTTATATTCGCCTACTTGCCTGCTTCACAGTACTCCTCAAAGGGAGGCACTGCGCTCTCACAAGTTTTTAGGGGCAAAGGGCATAAGTGTGCACGCGACAGGGGAGGGAGAGAACCTCCCAATTTAGTGAGGCCTGGTCATGCCACAGTCCTTCCTGCAATTCTCCAGCTAACAGGACCCTGGGCGTGCATGCCCATGGCTGTTTTTCAAGCTGTCCGGCAGTGACTCAGACCCTGATGGGCCACGTGGGATCTGGTTTCCTCTGCGAGGTGCTTAACTGCTGCGATACAGGGCTGGCCCTGCTGCTGAGGTTTTGTCAGTGAGGGAACTGAGGCTCAGAGAGGTAGATCAACCTGTCCAAGGTCACACAGACAGAAAGCCGCACTGCTGGCATTCATCTCAACTTTTTCTGGGGCGAAGACTTCCCCATATCCTTAGCTACCTCTCAGCAGATCCTGGGCTACAAACAGCCAGGGGAGCAGAGGGAGGTCCACTGTAGCCTGCCTTGCCAGGAAGTGAACACAATCAAAATCATGTTATTGGGGTCAGCAGATGGTGTGGTGGCTGAGGCACTGGACTCCCATGTGGCTGATCATGGTTCAAGTCCCGGACCTGGTGGCTTGAAACTTGTATTGGGCACGTGTGCACGCGTGTCCAAGAGTCTAGGAAGAAAGTAGAGGAGAAGGGATTGTGGCATGGCCATGCCCCCTTAGAGGGGGTAATATATCACTTTCTGTCTCTGTGTCTCTGGCAAGCACACTTGCCCTTAAAGGAAAAAAAAAAAAAAGCTCTCAAAAATGATCTTCTTGTTGGAAATGGTTAGCTTCAAAGGCATAACAGTTTGGGTCCCCAAGAACAAGCTCAATTCTATAGGACAGGCGACGAGAACACCACTGGGCTGGGGAGCAGAGCTGAGCAGCACCAACAATTCTGGAGCAAACCATGGATGATCCATCTTGGTCTCCTGTGGCCTCACAGGCGTAGCCTCCTGAAGGGCTCCATGGTGCAGCTACCCTGAACCCATAAACCCACTGTTCACACCGAGGCCAGAGAGGGCCTCTTGAGAAACATATCTGATCACATCATGCCTCTTATAAACCCTTCTGTTCTTAGGAGAAGACTCCAAAGCTCTGGCATGCCTACAAGGCCTGTGAGGCTTCCTCCCTGGCCTCACCTCACCTCACCACTCCCCCTCCCCCTGCTCTGCCTTCAGCCTTCTGGGCATCTCTCGCCCTCCTCAACTCTCCATCAGCCCCAGGGCCTTTGCTTTTGCTGTACTCCTTCCTGGCACCCACACCCACAAGAAGCCCCTGGACAGGCCACTGCTCTCGAAGCCTTCCAGATCTCGGGTCAGGCCAAGCCCTTGTTATCTGCACGCACAGCAGTTAGCACTCTGCAGTCTGATTTGATCTGTGTGATGCAGTGATTGGTATTCGTTTCCACCATCAGACCATGAGCTCAGAAAGATAGAGATGCTGGCTTTCACTCTTAAAATTGGTCTCTGCTTGCATTTTGTTTTAAACATACCCCATTAAACACAGTATGTGGGTACGGCCGCCACTGCTTTCTTAGAAAGACTGTCCCTCATTCTGCAATGACACCTTACCTACTTCCCTAGTGTTGCCAATGCCCTTTCCTTTATGACATGATAGTGTATAAATGCTTAAAAAAATGACTACTTGGCTATAAAAGCTGCCAATCCTGTTCCCAGAAGCCTTGTTTGGCTTTTGTTCGGACACTTTACAGGGCCATGGAAGGCTCAGGCCTGGGACTCCTGCTCTGCCCTGTGCTGGGCATCTGCCAGGTCGCAGACCCTGAGAGTGTGAGTGAGCAGACCTAGGGATGGAGGTCTGCCTACCTGTAGGCACGTCTCTGGGGTCTGGAGCCTTCTCCCACGGACCACACGATGTAGGACTCTAACTGTTGTGAGACTCTTTTGAGGAAAGCTATTCAGGTTATACCAGAAAACAGTGGGAATGGCCCAGAGTTGGGGAATGGCCGAGAGTTGGGGAGTGGCGACATTAGCAGTTTCAGCTGGAGGAATATTACGCAGGCTACTGAACGCGACTGCTCTGCGATCAGTGAAATGCTGCGGGGGACAGCCCCGAGGGGTGAGCGTAGAGAGGCTGCAGCCCGCCGCCACATCCTGGCTGAGCTCCTGTACAGCGCCTCTCACCTGTACCCAATACCCTCCGCTTCTTGGACTGGTCCTCCTGATTGAAGAAGCACCATCCTCCCACCCCTACCACCCAGACTGTCCCCAAGCTCAAAATCTGAGTCACCCTGGATCTCTAGCATCTCCATGGCTCTGTCCCACCAGCCCCCAACCATTGGCATTGACCTCTTGGACCTGCAAGAACTTCCCAGATGGCCTCTCTGCAATTGTGCCAGGCGCCACTGTAGGCATCTCACATCAACCCCTTTACTCCTCCTCCAAGCTCCCATTTTACAGATGCAGAAACTGACGCACCAGATTGTCTCTAACTGAAGGCAATCTGGCTGGTAAGCAGCAAGGGGCAGAGCTGGGCTGTCAGTGTAGCCCCAGTTTGGCTCCTGAGCCCACACTCACAACCACTGTGTGACGTAGCCTTGCGAACCCCTTAAGCCAACTCAAAGTCCTCTGGTGAGACTGTCTGACCTGGCAGTGCCACATACTTTTAGCACAGC
Source organism: Tupaia belangeri chinensis (assembly GCF_000334495.1). Lineage (NCBI taxonomy): Eukaryota > Metazoa > Chordata > Mammalia > Scandentia > Tupaiidae > Tupaia > Tupaia belangeri. The sequence continues at coordinate 2,175,658 of NW_006159657.1, read as the reverse complement.
TGTCCCCGTGGGAAAACCCAGAATTGGGATCTGGCTCATCCCAGTCACAGACCCTTCTTGATCTTCATGTGCCGGCCACCCCGGCCTCTGTCAGGGTCCTGGGGCATGCCGAGCTCTTCGCACCTCAGCCTCACGTCTGGCATTCTCAATGGCGGGCCTCAGGCTGGTTCTGTGGCTTGGTGACTGAGGCTGCCAGATCCCACATGGCCAACCACATGGTTCGAGTCCCAGACCTGGTGGCTTGAGAAACACACTGGGTGCATGTGCATGTCCAAAATCCTGAAAGGAGGGAGAAATGGAGGAAAAAGGATTGTGGTGTGACCACCCCCCAAGATGGGTGCCTTTTCTCTCTTTCTCTCTGTGACTCTCTTTCTGCTGCATGGATGTGACTTCTACTTTAAAAAAAAAAAAAAGGCAGGCCTCATTTTGGCATTTTCTCACATAAACTTCAGGCTCCTCCTGGCATGGAGGAGCTCGGCATCAGCTTCGGAGCCTTTGGAAAGGCTCCTCTATGGCATCTCTTTGGAGAGACCCTCCTTAACCGAGCTCCAGGAGTTCCTTTTCCTTGTTATTCTCTGGCACAGGGCCTGCTTATCACCTTCCAAGAGCTACCTCGACCATTCTGTGATCATCATTTAACTTTGTCCCTCCACCCTCTCTTCCCCCCAGACTGCACGCATCCCAAGAACAGAGCTGAGTCTGGCTTTAGCTTACTGTCAGAGCCCAGCCTAGAACTGAGTCTGGCATATAGCAGGTGCTCAGTTCATAGCTCAATGAATGAATGGGCTTTCATTGACTAGATTTTATGAATGGATCTGAATGAATGTCATGAATGGATTTCACGAATGGACCATTGAAATACGAGACACGGTGCGTGCAGCACATGCTGTGGCCACAGCTGTGGAGCAGCAAGTGCCCTCATGAATAAGGATGAGGGAACTGGGGACTGAGCGTGCCTGACTGCCTGGCAGCTCTCAGCAGGTCTGGGTAGTGGAGGCCTTTCTCCCCGACTATGATTGCCTACGTTATTTGGCAACAGGCAAGAATCCTTTCTGAAGGCTCCAAAGCCGATGCCAAGCGGGAGTCTGTGGCTTCTCTTCAAAGCCTCCTTGTCCTCAGAGCAATCATGGTCAGCCGGTACCCTGGAGTGGATGAGCCCACAGCCCAGGTGGGTGCGGCTCCCCTCCTCCGGCCGGAGCAGTCTTTCTTGCCCCCATAACAATGCCACCATGTAAGGACACACTGGTTTGAATGTATTTCAGGATACGGTTCTCAGAACGCTGTTCAGCAGAAACCACTGACGCCATGGGGCCCAGTGGGATGAGTTCCAGCTCACTTATTCAGCAGCCAGGGCCAGGATGACAGCCAACTCTCGTTCACAGAGTACCTACTATGCACCAAACACGGCACTGTGTGCTTTACATACGTGGTCTTATTTGGTCTTCTCGATAGCTCTCCTTGGGAAGTCTTTTGGGAGCATTTTAAAGAAAGGCCACTAGCTTCAAAAGTGTTAAGACTCTGGGGGAAGTCACAAACGGATGACTTCCCACACACCAGGGGCTGCAGAATCAAATGTCAACCCAGCCAGGATGGCAGCACATGAGACGGGGCAGGCCCCATCTCCCGGGGCTGCCCCCACAACCACCCCCAGCCCAAAGCAGCAGCCAGAGCTGGGGAGCTTGCAATTTGCAGACAACGACAGCCAATTCAATTGAGCGAAGTGACCATACTCCTCATCTGGTACAAGTATTTACAGATGTAATAATATGTCTTCCATTTACTGGAATACACCCGACAGGTGGGGTGGGGTATTTGAAATGGTGGGGCAGGTGATAAAAGCTGGCAAACTGTAATGATTGTGTGGCTGCGGGCTGGGTATACAGAGACTCAGAATGCTGTTCTCTACAATTCAGACCTATCCTACCTAGTCCTCTCTCCTACCCTTCCTCCTCTGCCTTTCCCTTCCCGCTGCTTCTCCCCACCCCTTTCTTTCAGCAGACACGTCTATATGGCTGGCTGGTGACCTCTGCCCCACGCCACTTTCCTCTCCAGCAAAAAAAACAAAGCAGCCTCTGCTTTGAGCACGGCCTGTTTTCTTTCCTGAGTAGTAACTAATGCATCTTAGATACTCCTGGTAGGAAGCCATCTTTTTTTTCCTTTTTAAAAATGTGCTAGAAGATGCATATGCTAGACAGAGAGATGGGGTAAATGAGAAAGCATCTCACTCCCCCAATGGGGGATGGCCATGCCACAATTCCTTCTCCCCTATTTCTCTTTTTGGGATTCCGGGCATGCACACACGGAAGCTACCTTTTATTCCACAGCTCGCCTGCCATACCCGGGCTACAGACCTGCTGCTGGCCAGCAAACACATGAAGTGGCTTTTGGGAAGTAGTCTTTATGCTGTGGTTTCTTATCAAAATATGATGCAGACGGTAAACACACTTCATGTCACCTCTTCCTGCTGTGTGAGCCGGGAGCCGTCATTCCTTTAATTGTATCAGTTCATATCAAGTCAGATAAGAGTCGACCAATCCTAACATTCCCTGAGTCAGCTTCCTCAAGCTGATTAGAATGCCCAGCTTCTAATCACTCAGCAAATATAAATGCCTTCACCTACATTCTTCCTATATTCTGCAATACAGGAGGCATTCTGAGAAACGCAGAGTACAGTGATTATTTCCTCAGCCGTAGGAGAAGCTCCTGTACTGAAATGACCAAATGTGTGTGTGTGTGTGTTTGTGTGTGTGAGTGTACATACACACACTAATCATAAATAAAGCAAAAAAGCAAACCAACACTTGCAAAGCTTATTCTAGTATTGTGTGCTTTTAAAACCCATATTCCCTAATATTTTCTGAACCGTTGCCCTAACAAAAGACATAATTTGCAATCAGACTGGATAAAGACAGACGGCCATTACTTTCTTAATGGCCAACTACCCAAAAAGGCTCAGTTAAGTGATCTCAACTAGCAAACTAATCAATTAAAATTGATAAGCAGAACACTTTTAACCTTTATTTCAGTAGGCCATTCCTAGGGGGAGGAGGGAAGGAATGCGATTCCCAGCACAAAATTTAATTCTATTTCACGGATGCAAACATTCCTGCCCGATGGAACGGCCCCCTTTAAAGCACGTTGTTTCTCTTTCTCTCCTTGAACCAAATCAGAGACCGACTGGTTTATGATTCTCTCCAGCCAAGTCAATCAATTTAAACCCTTACAGAAATCTCTGTGGCCATTTTTCAACAGTGACAGGGCCAAAGGAGGTGGGTAAGGAGCATGGAGGGGACACAGCTTCTTTGTTCTTCCAGGAAAGGGACAGATAAGAGTATAACTAAGAAGACGACCAGAAAAAGAAACTGACAACCAGGTAACACTCATCTATGAGCCTCATCCACACGGCCAGCGGCAAGCTGTGCTCTTCAGAAGCATCATGTCATTTACTCTGTAGATGAAACTGACTACACCATTTGGCGAGTACAGTGACATAACGGGCATTATGCTTGGTCACGTGGTATCTCATACTGTACTGCATTCAGTCCCCCAAATAATCCTGGACTGTATGGAAGACCACCCCGTTTTATAGGCAAGAACATGGAGGCTGCAGAGGTTCCAGCTATTTGCTCAAGGGAATACGGGGCAGGGCAGGGATGCCTGGCCAGCACTCGACGGTCTGTGTCACGATTGCTGGTTACTCAAGGGCATCATTTTGTCAGAAGTAATTTAATTATACATATAGTTGGTGAAAACTACTGTACGTAAATTATACCTGGATAAAGCTGATTCAAAACAAAAACAACACTGGGGAGAAGCCATCTGTTGTTTCTGCCTGTCCTGCCTCCTTTCCTTTTTTGTGATTCTTTTTGAAAAAAGAACTGGCCCCACCTCCTAGCTCCAGGGTTGGCCAACCAGGGCATCTTATTCCTCTGATCACTGATTGGTTCGGAGATGGTCATATGACCCCAGCCAAGCCAATCAGACTTTTATATAAGTTACTAGGTCATCAGAAAAGTCATGATGCAATTTTGCATAGAAAAACATAGAAAAATATAAAAAAGGCTTTTCTGATGACCCACTACAAAGAAAGAAGAAGCCATCTTCCATCAGGGCTGCTTAGCTGATACAACAAATGCTAAGGCTGCTGACAGCCACCTTGTCACTACCTGATGAGAACCCTCCTCAGGAGAAGGAGGAGCAGAAGTAAACAGGGCTGAGAGAGATAGGGGGCAGGGGGCAGCTTCCTGATGATACTGTTTGAGCACCGAGATCCAGCCATGCCTCAGGGCAGAACTACTCTTGGACATTCTGGTGACATTAGCTAGTTCCCTTTCTTTTTCCTTAATCCAGCCTAAGTTGGATTTTCTGTCTCTTGTAACCAGAGAGTCCCAACAGATCACCTTTAAGGGGCAGAAAACCATACTGTCCATCAATGCGCATGGGCCCCAGAGCAAACGGGAAGGACAAAGGTACACAAACACAAGAAAGGCTCCGGGAACATGACTAGGTTTCATACCTGTCACCTCCTTTAGCTCTCAGCCTCGGGTTGGAGATGAGAACACCAAGGCACCATGTGGTTAAATAAGGAGCCTGAGGTTACAGGCTGGGCATGTGGTTCTCTGGCCACCAAAGCCCTCATCCTTACCTAAACACTGTGAATTGCTTTTTGCAAGCTTTCTTTCTATAGTATCAGAATCCTTTTATCATTGAAATCAGATAGAAAATCCGTAATGCACAGAATCCATCAATGAGTGCTGCTATGGCTACATGGAGGGCAGGGACTCTGGAGCCCACCCTTGTTTGCATCCCTGGGTGGTCAGCATAGATCTTTCGGCAAACCATCTGGTCTCTAGAAAATGGAACCACAGACTGATCTCAAGGTACTCTGAACCTTGGGCCCTTCTCTTCAAAAATTCCATAGGATGTACATACTGCTCGCTCAAGGTCATAGATCAATGGCAGTACTAAATGCAGGTCACACTGATCCTCCCAGTGGCATGTGAGTCAGCGGACCAGTGTCCCCCCAGGCCCCTGCACCATGACACAGGATGGCCCACTCACTCAGATCCAGGACATCATCGGTTTTAATCAGGTCCTCCTCCCGAGTCAGTGGCAACTGGGTTTCGGGCTCTCCTCGCAGCTGCAGTGACAGGGAACGCAGCATGAAGAATACCCGGATGGCCTGGAAGGAGAGCAGAGAAGAATCATTTCACTGAGATGCTCCAAACCAAAACACTGCACAGTGATTTTTATTTTAAATAGAGAAACAAAACAAAGCCCCATCTCTGCTAGTACTGTGGTTCTAGTATTCTTGTAGTGAGGCAAAAAAACTCAATCAACCAGTCAAAGGGGAGAAAGTTGTGCTCAGTTATTGATGGGTTCAAGTTTGGGTCGCCATGTTAGCTGAGCACCTCTCCTCTGCCAGGACTCACTCCAAAATCATGTGACCAGCCTAGTCTATTCCCTGCCTAGTAGTCAGCCCCACTTCCCAGATAGGCAAGCAAAATCTAAGGAGGTAAAGTGACCTCTAGGGAGGGCTAGAGGCCAGGCTGCATCCCACTAAGCCAGCATGGACTTGGAAATCCAAATCACTAGTGGCTGTGTTTCAAGGTCTCGCCATATGGTGGTGAGGAACGGGGGCAGAAGAGGGTGAGATATATGTGGGCTTCAGATCTGGTGAGGCCCAACCAAAACCCTGCCCCTGCCACATCTCCTCCTCAGGTGAGTTCCCTGGCGTCCCACCCCGTCGGCCATACCATGGGCAGTGTGTGCCAATGGGCAGGGGCCTGGCATCTGGCAGCTGTGCAGCTTGAGTTCCCTGAATGTCCTTCCAGTTTTCCTGGCCAGCTCTCTGGGACAGAGATGGCTCCACCAGCACAGGGGTTTCTGGCCCATGGAAGAGGTGTCTGCTCAGAATCCACTGTGGCCTCTAGGCATTTCCAGAGAGCGGGAACAAAACAGAGTGCCCAGAAGCCAGAGACGTTTGTGCAGAAAGCAGCCTTCAGCCCCCAAGAACAGGCTTGCCACCAACCAGAGCCAGGAAGCAGAGGGGAAGTCCCCAGGGGAGGTAGCCTCCAGGCCTTCTCCGTGGCACACAGCTGATGGCCTTACTGAGGGCGGGATGCCTAAGGGACACGGCCAGAGTGAGACAGGCCTGCGCTGGCCCCCAGCTCCACTATACTGAGCACGCCCCGAGCTTCTGGGCGCACGTCTTCCTGATGTGTGCAACGGGCATCCACGGAGCAGGAGGAGGCTCCGAGAGAATGCTGCCTGGGAAGCAGCCAGCACACCGCTGCATAGGTCCATGCCGGGCATGGAGAAGGGAGGGCAAACCATGCCACCCCGAGGGAGCTGTGCAGACAGGGACTCCAGGGCATCCTGGGTATTCCTGTTCATGCACTGAGGACTACAGTGCAGGTGTCGCCTGACACAAGAGAGGGGACAGGTGACCGACCTCAAGGGGCTGGGCTTGCACGGTGGCCTGATGACCCGGCGGTATAGAAGCTGGTCAGCAACCTAAACTCCAGCCCTGCCTCGGCCCCAAACTGGCAGGAGAACTTGAACCAGTCTCCTGACGGAGAAACCCAGGAGAGCCATCTCACCTCCGGGGCCGCGTCAGAGGTAACACAGTACTCTGGAAACGATGAAGCTCAGAGAACGAAGGTTTTTTATATAGTGAGGAGGATAATGGTGGTGTGGTGGTAGCACTTGGACCTGATTTTAACAGTTTTTAAAACTGCATTTTTCATAAAGACACATACAGCAACCAGAAGGAAAGGAGGTGCAATTCCACTAAAAAATTGTTTTAAAGCTTCTATTTATCAGGCTCCCATTGTATACAACAACTGGGCACATTATTGCAACTTCAAAATTTTATAGAAGGGGGCCGGGCCAGCAGGTGATGCAGTGGTTAAAGTGTTGGACTCTCTCCCGTGGCCAGCCACAGTTCGAGTCCTCGATCCTGCAAAATCACACTAGATGCAGGTGGGCACACGCCCAAGATCCCAGGAGGAGAATGGAGGATAAGAGATTGTGGTGTGGTCATCCCCTAGGAGGGTTGATTCCTAACTTTCCCTTTCTCTGTCTCTGGTGAGCACAAATGTCCTAAGGCAAAAACAAACAAACAAATTTAATGGAGGGGACCAGCCTCAGTGGGGCAGGCAGCAGCGTACTGAACTGATCCCAAGTCACCCTGAAAATACACCAGGTGTGCGCACACCTAAGATCCCAAGGAGCCAGAGGGCTAAAGGAAGGGGATGGCGTGAGGAGACCCTGTCAAGGTGCCCTCCCTTAACACATGTGCATGTTCTCTGTCACAATGAAATACATATTTTAAAAACTTTTTCAGAAAGATTTTACAGAGAAAGTAGCAGAGCTGAGAGGGCAGAGCAGTCTCGGTTCACACGGCTGAGAAGAGGCAGAATTGGGGTGTGAACTCAGGGACGTCTGACACTGGTGTCACTTAACCAGGTGTCCAGGAAGTTCACACGCTCCTGCCAGCCCACGTGCAAAAAGCCCAACTGTGAGTGGTCACTTAAAATATTTGGCAGTTTGAGCCCTCAAAACTTAAGATTTTAGGGATGAGAAAAAACAAGAAGAAAGAAAAATGCCCATTTGGTCAGGTCCAGGCTGATGGGAAGCTTTATTTCTGGGTCAAAACCCCATTCCTCTTGGGGTTCTGAAGGCAAAGACCAGAGCCAGAGATGAGAAAATAGAAACATAAGTGGTTTTCTATAGCCCGTCACCCTGAAAACCTAAAACCTTCCAATAAATATAAAAGGAGTTCAAAATTCTGCTCCAAATGTGAGCCTTTTTGGTATAACATCTGCTTTTGCTCTGCAAACAACATTAACCCTCTCCCCTCCCATGGCCACTTTCCCTGGTTTCTGCCCCAACCTCTGAGTGAAGGCAGAGCATGAGGCACCCATGCCATGAAGGTAAGGAAGAAGACTAATTCCCAGTCTGTAAGAACCTGCAGCCAAGAGGACCACCCCACAACTCCATGAACCCACAAAACTAAGCCCAGTGCTGGGTCACACGACTCAGCCCACTGTCCTGGAACGAGAGCCACTCCCTCTGGTTACCCGTGGCCTGCAGGCACCGTGCTGGGCTGTGCAATGGCACCTCATGCACGCCTTGTAAGGACCCTGTGTGGCTCCCATTTTGGAGACTGGGAACCGTGAGGTTAGTCAATGAGTAACTGCAGTCCGAAGTCCATGTTCTTCTGACCCTACTACTTGGCCTTCAAAAGATTGAAGGCTTGGGATCCTGGATTTTATAGGGTTGACTTTGTTAAATGAAGATGCAAATTCAGAAGTATTACTAAAGAGGAAAAGGAAGTGATTATTCTTTAAGAGTCTTCCATAGAATACCAGGAAGACTGACCTCGGAAGCCCAGATTAGATTACACAGGAATGATAGCTGACCAAGCTCAAGTATTACAAAGAGACTTCTCCAAGGCAGCTGGGCAGAGACTCTGGTAAACTCCATGGTCCTGGGAATCAGTCCAATAAATAGGGGCAGGAGGAGGCTATGGAGTCAGACAGACCTTGGCTCAACCTGGGGCCTAAGTGAACCCTAGGATTCCCGAGCCCAGGCTGATGCTCTGGGAGTGAGGCACCATGGGGCTGAACGATGATGGGGTCACGAGACAAAGTGGGTATACCACAAGCTCTGGGGCCGGCCTTGGAACAAACGCTCAGTTCTCCCCCTCCTGCTTCCTTGCCCTTTTGCAAGCTGCTCAGTTTAGGCGACAGTCACTCAGGTTAGAAGCCCACCAAGGCTGTGAAAGTCAGTAATTCTTAACAGAGAGCTGAAGCAGTTTAACACAGGCACAACCCAGTGGGAAAGCAAACTGGCAACGCGTAGGGTCACAAAAAGACGTTCATACCCTTTGAACCCGAAATGCCGCTTCTGGGAACTTATCCTAAAGAAATAATTCAAAAGAAAGAAAACACAATGTTCATGAAGCCACCTGTTACGGTTTGTTAAACATAATGTAATGCTGGAAGCAACCAAAATATCTACTAGCAGGAAAAGGCCTAAGGAAATCAGGGCGGAAGTCATCAGATGAACCTTCATGTGACCATCAGAAAGCAGACTCACTAAACTGGCTGGCAATGTTCAAATGATGTGCACTATGCTGGAACACTCGCAACGGGGAGAGGATGGAAGACGGCCATGGCACGGGCTCTGTGCAGGCATGAAAGGATGAGTCTGCAAACGAAGACGGGGGAACACACAACGGGGGCTTCGCAGCGGTGAATCCGCCAAGAAACTACGGGATATTTTCTTCTCTACTTTCGGAACTTTGGGAGATGTTACTGTATTTTCTTTAAGGTGTAATATGCGTCCCAAAAGTAAGACAAAAGTAATCTATTTCCGCAAGTCACTAGTAATAAACACAAACACTGCTGTAGTTTTACAGGGGAGCAGGGAAATGGAATGTGGAGACGGATAAAGCCTAGTGATAGCATTTAAGATTACTATATAAAGCTGGCTAGCAGCTTCAATTCAGATTTTGATATTCACCAGAAAAATCTTACTCCTAATCCTCTTCTCTAGCATGAAGTTTCAGGAGATTTAGGTTTCTTTCCCCTCTAAGATGACAGAATGCTGCACTGCTGTTGTGTCCACATGTCCCCAAGTGCCTCTTACTGGCTAGGTGCTCAAGGGACTTGAAGCTCAGAGAGGTCAAGCAACTTGTTCAAAGTCACACATCTGGAGATGGAACTTGGTGACTCAAGACCCTGCCTCTGCGATCACTCCTCCTCTCAACTGCCCCCTGTGTGGGGTGGGTCCAGTCTAAGTCCAAAGTTCGACTCGAATGCTCTCACCAGACCACCGCGCTGCAGTGACCTCCGTGAACTTCCCTTCTCGCTGCCATGGCCCAGTGGCATGCACTATTTTGGTCTTACATTATTTGCTCACCACTCTATCCTTGTATCTTGCACAGGGCCTGATACCTAAAAAGGCTCGGAAAGAATGTCAAATGAAAGAATAAACGCTGCAATTTATAAAGTGCAAGAGGGAAACCAGCTTCATTACCAGATGCCTCTCCATGGCCTGAAGAGCCTGCTGCCCTCCTTTCCTGTCCCCTCCCTTCCTTCCTTCTCCTCACTTGCCCTGCTCTCGTTACCCTGCCCCTGAACACACCAGTCTTTTTACATCCTGGGCCTTTGCCACTCCCTGTCCAGAAAATGCCTCCTGCAACTAACTCTCTGCAGGGCTGGTTCCTGCTTATCCTTCCGGGTTCAGCTCAGCCGGGAGCGACTCTGCAGAGGGCTGTCTAAAGTAGGCCCCTCGGCCCTGGCCACGCCACACATTTCTTCTCTCCAGAGTTTGGCTACGGTCTGACAGCAAACCTGCTACTTCTTAATGAGCTCTGCCTCTCTAGGTAAAGCAGAGATATGGAAGGCAGGGGCATTAGCCCTGGTCCCTTCTGCCTCCCAAGCACAGCGCATTTGCTCCGCAGTGGGAACCAGCAGCTCTCTGCACATGGACGAATGAGTGCTTTATATGTCGGGAGTGTCTGGCTAGTAAGGGCTTTGTGACCTTTGACAAGTCCTTAAGGAAAATAAAGGCTGAGATGTCTAAAAAGGGCCAGCCTCCTGAAAGTTAAAAAAAAAAAGTATTTGGTGGAAAAAAAAAAAGGAAAACCTTTAAATTTCATCCAAAGGGATGAAATGGAATGTTCTTTGGATACAAGCAAAAAACTTGAAACAGACCACATAAGCCCTCAATTGCTTGTTAAACCATATACTTCCTTTAGCTCAGATTTAAAGCCCACTGCTATGTTCTCATTTCTAAAACGGGCTTGAGGGTCTAAGCTTCCGGATGATTCCAGACAACTGCCTGACAACAGAAACTGGACTAAGGTGAGGAGCCAGAGCTCCCCTTCAGAAAGTGACTCCTGAAGCCACAGAAGGAAGCTTTTCTCAAGTGGACGGTGTGGTCTTCAGGTGCCCGCTGTGTTTTATATCATTCTGCCACCAAGGAGCCCTGGGACTCAAGAGTGGCTTTTGCAGACTGGTCAGACAGACAAGGGCTAACGGGGGACCCCAGGGAAATCCGGAGGCTCCCAGGGGCTCTGCCTCTGACTCAGCCTTTCATGTTACGCACCCCATTTGGGGCAAGGGAGGTGAGCTGCAGAGCCCTGAGAACTGGAGACTACTGAGGTGTGAGGGGCAAAGGGACGAAGAGAACGACTGTTATCTGGGACCTGCTATTGAAAAGGGCCAGCCTCCTGAAAGTTAAAAAAAAAAAGTATTTGGGGGAAAAAAAAAAAAGGAAAACCTTTAAATTTCATCCAAAGGGATGAAATGGAATGTTCTTTGGATACAAGCAAAAAACTTGAAACAGACCACATAAGCCCTCAATTGCTTGTTAAACCATATACTTCCTTTAGCTCAGATTTAAAGCCCACTGCTATGTTCTCATTTCTAAAACGGGCTTGAGGGTCTAAGCTTCCGGATGATTCCAGACAACTGCCTGACAACAGAAACTGGACTAAGGTGAGGAGCCAGAGCTCCCCTTCAGAAAGTGACTCCTGAAGCCACAGAAGGAAGCTTTTCTCAAGTGGACGGTGTGGTCTTCAGGTGCCCGCTGTGTTTTATATCATTCTGCCACCAAGGAGCCCTGGGACTCAAGAGTGGCTTTTGCAGACTGGTCAGACAGACAAGGGCTAACGGGGGACCCCAGGGAAATCCGGAGGCTCCCAGGGGCTCTGCCTCTGACTCAGCCTTTCATGTTACGCACCCCATTTGGGGCAAGGGAGGTGAGCTGCAGAGCCCTGAGAACTGGAGACTACTGAGGTGTGAGGGGCAAAGGGACGAAGAGAACGACTGTTATCTGGGACCTGCTATTGACCTTTGGTGTTGATGTCTTCTACTGGGTCCTCATAATAACTCTGGAAGGGCAGGCATGCTCTGCTTTACAGATGAAGGGACGGTGGTTCAGAGAGGACAGGCAACCTCCCCTCTTGCCTGAATGCCTTACCCTGAATTTCTCCCATTTCTCTCCTATGGATCAGGACCACCTGTCCAACCTCAGGCTCCAAGGTGCCCATGATCTGGCTCCTGCCAATCCTTCTGGGCTCATCACTCCTCACTAGGCTCCAACTTGTGGTTCCCTACTTGGAGGGGCCACGTGCCACATCTCTCTGGGCTTCTGCTCCTCTAGCTACCTGGCCATATCTGCACACTCCTGGTTTAAGGACCACCCCCTCTGAAGTCTGTCTGCTCCCCTTCCCCAGTAGGATCAGGGACCTGACTCCACGCTGCTAAGTGACAGCCTTGGCCACATGGCCTGCTGCTACCTTTTCCCACCTCACTCTCTAGACTCCAGATGGTGGGCATGTTTTCCATATGCCTGTGTCCATCCCGAGTAGGGCCAACAGATAGGATGAAGGCAGCAGTGAAAGCCCTGAGTCAGAGTGTTAGGAGCTTGGGCTCTGGAAACCACACTGCCTGGGCCGGCTCCAGACCTTGGCTGGGTGACCTTGAGCAAATCACTGATCTCCTCCTGCCTCAGGTTCTTCCTCTACAAAATGGGGATAAAACGGGGCCATCCGCCTAGGGTGGCTGGAGAATGCACAGGGAAGGCCTCGTAAGACTCTATATCCAGGAATGTGTGCTCATCCAAGTGGTAAGAAAAAACCTGGTGAACTGTGAACCAACAGCAGTGCAGCCAGAGCAGCCGCGCTCAGCGTCCAGTCCTGTGGACCCCCCGGCTCAGCAGCCGGGAAGAAGCTCTGGGGTGGGGTCCTTGTGGCATGGGGGTGCTACAGCCCCCAGCGAGGTGTGTGGCCAGGCTATACCCCTGCTGGGGAGCACTCCTCAGGCCGATCGAAGGCTAAGGGTGAGCACATCAGCACCGAGGAGCTGCGAGCACAGTCCGCACTTGTCAGACCCACTCTCCCTGTGGAGGCTGAGGCTAAGGATGCCCAGTGCCAACACTGCCACCCACAGACAGAATCACGTGCCCAGCCAGCAGGGTCATCGCCCTGGTGAGCACGAGGAAGGAAGGCGTCCGTGGCCCGGGCAGGGCGGGTCCTGTGGCGAGGTTTGTGGGTTTGGTCAGACAGCTGGGAACATAGACTGACTCAAGGCACACGGTCCCACTTCCTCTGCACCCCCAGGCTTCTGAGGCCAAAGCTTCGGCTTGGGTAGGGGAAGATGGCGGACCCCTCTTGTCTGAGGCACAGCCAGCAGGGCAGACCTGCTTTTCAAAATCCAAGAGTGAAACAGCCCTGCCGCTCTGGTCGCACTCAGATTATCTGAGTAGATGCAGGCTGGCAACAGCCGCTGTGTGCAATGGTTTCCTCTCGCTTATCCACTGATATTCACGTCTCCAGGGAATGATTTTCTAGGAAAAGGTCATGGTGCTTTCTAAGAAACAAACTGCGATCTGACAAGGGAGATAAAATACCATGAATAGCCGTGTCTGCTTCCTAGAGCGCCTGCTTCAGAAAACAGCTGATAACGGAAGCTCGTGCTCTGGCTGGTTCTGAGAACTAATCTGTGTGCACATGGCTCTCCCACAGGCCAGGGAGCACCGCGACTTCATTTACGTATACTGAGCCTCAAGATCGGTCAGATACCTTAACATCACACCATCTCTGGCGTCCTGAGATCACTAGGCTATGATTTCACACCAATCTCACCTGCACTGGATGTACTGGGCTCACGTCCGCGGTTCACAGAAGCCCAGCCCCCTGGCTTCCTCTCGCTGCGCTCCAGGCTTGGGCTGTGCTGGGCGCCGGTGAAGGCAGCCTGCTTGCAACCCGCGGTGGTACCACGCGCAATAGAATTCCAGATCCTGCTCCTCAAAGGGAAGGAAAAGCTTCGGAAGGTCACACCTGGTGGCAGGTGTGTGGGGGACGTGTCCTCTACCCACCAGCTAACCTTGTGTTGGAGGCAAGCTGTTGGCTTGGCTCCTTCCTAGCCTGGGAAGGGCTCTGGCAACCAGCTGCCCAAGAAGAGACCAGCCTGGAGCTCACTCACCCTCCGGGTCTTCTCCACATCCCCACATGGCAGCCGCTTCACAAAGTCGATGCCCGTCAGTGGCGTGCCCGTGGGGGGAAGCAGGATGGAGGCATCCATCATGAGATATTCCACGTTCATGGGCTTCATCTAGAAGAGACAGCACACCTCAGGGAGTGCTCCTGCCCAAGGGGAGGGAGGAGGGGGCAGGGATCAGGCCTTCTGCTCGCAGTGAATGCGGGAGGGCCACCCTAGATTTGGAGGAGGGAGGTCTCGAGGCAGCCGGCTCCTAAGTGACGTGCCTTTTAGCTTTCCACACCGCAGAGTTCTCCTTCATCTGAGGACACAGCCCAGACACTCTGGAGCAGCCTCCCCACCATGGAAAGCTTTGCTATCTCATCTCCTCATTCCCTTCAGCCCAACAGAGAGTGGACGGTGGCCCGTCCATGTCTAAGCCCTGCCTCCTGCTTCACCCTGATGCTGACGATGGCAGTGGCAGTGACCACGGCCTCCGTTCAATGAGGGCAGGCCCCAGGAGAAGGCCGTGCAGGAACAGCTCTGCATGCAGGCGTGTATTCAATCCTCCCAACAACCCTAGAGGGGCTGTCTCCACTTTGCTGATGGATGAACGCAGGCTCAGAAGTGGAAGGATGGATCCGTCACTCAGTGGCTGGTGGCAGAGCTGAGCCATGAGCCCAGACCTGTCCTGTTCGTGGGCCCTGTGATTTCTGCCCCAGGGCCAAAACTCCTCGTCCCTGCTTTATCCTCTCACATCTGGGTCTGAAGACTGGAAGATTGAGCCACTCTTGGTAATTTTTTTTTTTTTTTGTATTTTTACACATTTTTAAACCCTAACCATAACTCCAACCCTAAGACTGAACCACTCTTCTGGAGGAGTGGCAGGGGGGGGGGGGCATCAACAAAGACAAC
>NW_006159657.1:2151515-2160733 GCF_000334495.1 Tupaia belangeri chinensis | reverse complement strand
CCTCTTTGTATTTTTTTTTTTTTTTGTATTTTTACACATTTTTAAAACCCTAACCATAACTCCAACCCTAAGACTGAACCACTCTTCTGGAGGAGTGGCAGGGAGCTGTGACCATCAACAAGGAAACAGAGCAGGCATGGGCAGCCCAGGTATCCCCTACAAGGAGGCCAGGTACTGGACACTGCTGGGTCATTCCTTGAGGAGAATTATGCCAACTGATACTTTTCCCTTACAAAGACTTCCCAGAGACCCCACAATGCAGTGACCGAGGACGTGGTGAAGCCCCAGCTGTCCAATACCAGGAAGCCAGGAGCCACTGAGTGCACACTGCCTGCGCTTCCTCTTTGATACTTCCTAGTTATTAGGAACTTCCCAGATCACTTCGTGCTTTGGTGCTCCTGCCCACGAGGACTGTTCGTGGTCCAGGACTGAGTGCCTATGGCGGCGAAGGTACAGGGTTGCAGACAGACAGCAGCACAGAGCGCTGTTCCCTTCAGAACCGTTCCACATGCCACGCCATGGGGAGACAGGAAGGCCTCTGTGCTGGTACTGAGGGCTTGGGGAAGAGCTGCCTGCCGGAGTTCTGCCATGGGAAGGCAGTGCCATCTGAGGATGAGGAGGGGGCTGGGAGGGGGACTGCTCCGCTCTGTAAGCCTGGCTCTGCTGCTCGCTGACTGGGCAAATTTGGAAACATCACTCAATCTCTCTGACTCAGCTTCCTCTTCAGCAAAAGGGGACAATGACAGTAGCTATTGTCAATGGCTGATGTGAAGATTAAGAGACTTAATACATACAATGTGCTTTACATCATTGGCACGGAGTAAGTTCTCAATATAAAGAAGGCCCCCTCCCCCAAATACTATTCGTATCCAAGGGAATCTTTCTGACCTAACTTACTGACATGGCCCGATGTCAGGGGGAGTGACTCTAACCTGAAATTTTAGCAGGTATGGGGTCGACAGGCAGGTTTTAGATTTACTTCCCTCCCAAACTTTGCCATTTGGTCTGAAAGCCTCGAGTCACGGGGAGCCCCCGGTCTAACAGGTACAGGCAGATGCGAGGCAGGTGTGTTCCGGCCCCTCACTTACGGTCATGCTCCTGTACTCGTCTTCAAACATGTCCAAAAAAATTTCCTCTCCCTAAAAAAAAACGGAAGGGAGGGAAGAGATTATTCATATTTTTTCCATAAACAACAAAGTATTATAAACTCCAGCTCGTGGCTTTTGGGGCCATCTGTTTCTCATTAGTGAGTTCTCGTAAATCACCAGGAAGTAAAATGCACACGTGAAGGCGAACACACACGCTCAAGCGAAATCCCAGGTATCACGTTGCACCACTCAACATTATTCTCCTTTTTTGAAGCATACAGAAATAGAGTTCTTCTGTTAAAGCAGCTAATTTAAAAATAACACAACACAGATAACATACATAATTAAGATGTAGAAAAAGTATTTTGAATATTTAACACCATCTACTTGTCGAGAAGGGCTGGAGAAACGGGGAAATGCTGTCTACGGTGCCATGCAAACACGACAAGGCCCCAGGCCTCTGAGAGGAAGACCGTCGTAAACGTGTGTAACATGAGCTTTATGGCTTGTTCTTGTTTTCCACGGCACTACCCGGTTTGGGCGTTCTGCAGGGCCAGGACAGCCCAGGAGGTCCCCTTCAGAACAGAGCGGTGGGCGAGAACTTCGCTTCGAGACAGAGACCAGGGGTCAGATACCAGCTTTACCTCTCGGAGCCTCTGCTTTGCTAGGAGAATGGAATGACAGCCGGGTCTCTCTGGGTCACCCTGAGGGAAAAGGAGATAACTGCAGGGGCGCAGCGCCTGCCATTCCGCCAGGCCTGGGGGAGTGTCAGCGCTCCCTGCCGCCATCTCTCCCGGACAACAAGTGCTGGAACGCTCCTATCTTTCTCACAAGTTTTTTGGGGGGTTTTTGGAGATATTTTTGCTATGGGGCGTGTGTGCTCACTAGGGAGACAGAGACAGAAAAACAGAATGCAAGAAATCACCCCCCACGGGTATGGTCACACTACAATCTCTTCTCCTCTATTCTCCTCTCGGGATTCTGGGCACACACACACATGCTCCCAGTGTAAGCTTCAACCTGCCAGGTCTAGGGGTTGAACCACAGTCAACTACATGGTAGTCCAATGACGTAACCATTTCGCCATCTGGTGGTCCCTCTCTCATAAGTCTGAAATGACGCTTCCCTCACCCATGACATAGTTGGGATGCAAAGCGGACTAGATCTTTATTTTTTCAGTTGTCAGAACTATAGATCAACTTGCATAGTGTAATCACCACCAGCAGAAATGACACCCTCCCCCAAATAGCCAAAAGTCTCTCAGACATTATATACTTAGGGCGTAGACATTACAGGGTTTGCTAAAAGTCAAATGCAGCTAGTTCTCTTTCTATTACTGAGAAGAATAACCCTCTGGGAAAGGCGTGCCTATATGTCTTTCTGTTTTTGCAGTCCAAATGCTTTCTAGAGGGAATAAGCTAGGGCAGTTACAGTGGAAAGAGATTAAAAGATGACTAATGCAACTGTGAGGTTTCTGCTTTTCACTGAGCTTGGTACAGGGGTGTATCCTCACAGAGAGGCCAAGTGTGGTCTGGGACAGTCTAAGGGGAAACTGGGACTGCCTTCCCAGTGTGTGGGCCACAGTGCCACCCTGTCTGGGCACATCTGCTGCTGAGCCTGGGAAGGTGGATTTCCAGATGATATGACCTCGTTTCATCCAACAGCACTGACAAGATGGATAGTGGCTTAAAGAGATTCCTGCAAAGGGGGACCAGATGGTGGAGCAGGGGTAAAATCTGATGCTCTGCAAGACTGACCCATGTGGGAAGGTTCTGGCTTCATGTCCAGAGACCTTCCTGAGTATCCCAGGCACACACAAACACATCATCCAGGGCTCGCTGAGGATAGGGATGGACCGCAGCAGCAGGCCCCCCCTTTCTCTCGCTCATAGAAGAAATTAAAACGACAAAAAAACCTTCGGAGAAAGAGTAGTAGAGAGAGAGAGAGAGTACAAATCGTGAAAACACAGGTGAACCAGAAACCGGCTGCACTGACATCTTCCCCACTCCTCTGCTCAGGGGTCTTCAACAGCCATGACACCTCAGGAGGGGAAACCAACACTTACTAATCTGGAGGGTCAGAAACGGAGGCCAGAACATTCTAGAACTGCTAGGACTACTTGACACATGAATTAATCCACTATGGCGGGTAAGTGATGAACCTTGCTTGAGGATACATCATGCTGGTAGGGTCGGCATGTGTTCCCCCAAGTCATACGTTTATTCTAACCCCAAGGTGATGATATTAGGAGGTGGAGCCTTTGGGTGACATTTAGATCAGGAGCATGGAGTCCTTGTGAATACAAACAGTGCCTGCAGGGGGACAGTGGTAGATACCAATCTGCTTCACTCTTGGGAGTTCCAGCCTCCAGGACTGTGAGAAATAATTTTATCATGGGACCAGCAGTCAGCATAATGGCTATGTCGCTGGACTCCCATGTAGTCGACCGCAGTTCACGTCCCAGACCCGGTGGCTTAAAACTCACGCCGGGCGCATGTGCGTGTGTGCCCACGATCCCAAGAGGAGAATGGAGGAGAAGGGATTGCGGCGTGGCCATCCCCCCTGGGGGGGGATTTCTCACTTTCTTTCCTGCCTCTCTCTGTCTGGCGAGTGCACACGCCCTATAGCGAAAACCTCTCAAAAATAAAAATAATAAAAATCTTATCATTTACTGGCCACCACTCTATGGTATTTTGTTATAGCAGCCGAAGTGGACTAATCAAATATCTTAGGAGCTAACCCAAACCATCACAACTGGGGATTTTAACACTTTACTAGAACCTGAAGGAAAATCTCTACACATTTTTCAGATACTGAAATTCATTGGTGGTACTTTACAGAACCTCACTAAGCTCAATAATAGAAGTTTAGAAGCCTATATGAGGTCTCTTAGCACATATGTATGTAAGGAATACATATGCATAGAACCCATAAAATCATAGGTAATTCACAAGTCATTTTATACATGGAGACTTTTAAAATTTTCTGGAAACATAAAATTAGAAAGTATGAGTTTATTTTTTCACAAAAAAATCATATGCATAGTTTTTTTTTTTTTTTTGAGAGATTTTTTTGCTATAGGGCGCATGCGCTCGCCAGACAGACAGAGAGAGACAGAGAGACAGAAAGCGAGAAATCACCCCCAGAGGAGGTGGTCACGCCGCAATTCCTTCTCCTCCATTCTCCTCTCGGGATCTTGGGCACGCACGTACACGTGCCTGGCGTGAGTTTTAAGCCACCGGGTCCGGGACGCGAACCACGGTCGACTACATGGGAGTCCAGCGACATAGCCATCACGCTAACTGCTGGTTCCCATCATGCATAGTTTTTTCATGTTACATGTTTCCCGTGAACTTTTTGAAGATCTCTTACATGTGTAAGTGCATGTAACCCATGAAAGAAGTTCAGCATATACAATTTAGTCATGTGTATACGGACTCCATAATTTACGTACAAATTCACCATAAACAAATTCACGTATAATTGATAAATAAACTGTAATATAGCAGGGGCAAGTCCTCAAAACTCCTACTGATAAGAGGACCTGGACAGAAAGGTTCAGACCCACTGCTGCTCTGGAGATTATGAAATCGAGCACTTTTACTCAATAAGTTACAGGTATTCAAAAAGCAGCTAAAGACACATAGCCTCTGCATGTTCAGGACTAGACTCCATAACCCTGTTTCTACAGGCCAACCAGGGCTGCTGTCTACGTGTGCTCTGCCAATTACCTTATAGAAGTGCCGCACGAGGTGAACGCTCTCTTCTCTTGCGCCCTGTTAGAAGAGAAGGAAGGTATGAAGAAGGCAGATCTACAGAGATGAGGGTTGGGTAACTTACAAATTCTAAAATCTGAGTGTGCATGAAACAGACGCTGGACTAATATCCTTAATATAGAAAACGGTTCTTAATGAGAGAGGGAGGGAGGGAGAAAGCTCAAATGAAAATGAGGAAAGGGCAGGCAATTCCATGGAATGACATGGAAAGTTGTTAATATACAGTTAAGTGGGAGAAAATGGGTTATAAAATATGGCGATTATGATTCCATTTTTCTTTTCTTTCCCTTTTTTTTTTTTGAGACAAGGTCTTGCTATGTTGCCCAAGCTGGCCTCAAACTTATAATCCTCCTGCCTTAGTATTCAAAGTAGTTGGGATTACATGCATGTGCCACCACAACCAGCCATGACTCCATTCTTATAAAACAAAACATTCATTTGTGAGTGTGTGTGTAGACACACACCAAACTGTCAACTATAGGTGTTAATTTTTTACCTCTGTACTTTCTAAATTTTCTAAAATAAACTTGGAATATGGAGAGGAAGAAATAAAAGCCATTGAAAGCTTAATGAGTATGTATTTTAACATTAAAATTATAAATACATGTGTGTGTTTGTCCTTGTAGATAATGTGGTTTTAGAAGCTCAGTCCAGCTTCTCCTAGCTAGTGCTGTGGACACCATGGACCAGGGGCTCCAATCTCGATGCCAGCGGCCTCCCTCCAACCTCTGACCTCCAACCTCCTCCGACTTACCTCAAGGCAGGCCAGGTGCACATCCTTTATGATGCAGCCGGAGCTGGGCAGGACTTGCTGCTTCAGGAGTAGGCAGCTCAGCTCCAGGGTTGCCAAGCGGATCTTCCCATCTGCAGAGTACACGGGTCAGCCTCTGAGACAAGGTCTTGCTATGTTGCCCAAGCTGGCCTCAAACTTATAATCCTCCTGCCTTAGTATTCAAAGTAGTTGGGATTACATGCATGTGCCACCACAACCAGCCATGACTCCATTCTTATAAAACAAAACATTCATTTGTGAGTGTGTGTGTAGACACACACCAAACTGTCAACTATAGGTGTTAATTTTTTACCTCTGTACTTTCTAAATTTTCTAAAATAAACTTGGAATATGGAGAGGAAGAAATAAAAGCCATTGAAAGCTTAATGAGTATGTATTTTAACATTAAAATTATAAATACATGTGTGTGTTTGTCCTTGTAGATAATGTGGTTTTAGAAGCTCAGTCCAGCTTCTCCTAGCTAGTGCTGTGGACACCATGGACCAGGGGCTCCAATCTCGATGCCAGCGGCCTCCCTCCAACCTCTGACCTCCAACCTCCTCCGACTTACCTCAAGGCAGGCCAGGTGCACATCCTTTATGATGCAGCCGGAGCTGGGCAGGACTTGCTGCTTCAGGAGTAGGCAGCTCAGCTCCAGGGTTGCCAAGCGGATCTTCCCATCTGCAGAGTACACGGGTCAGCCTCGCACGGCCAGGGCAGGGCACCCCCAGTCGATACGAGGCTCTTGACTAATTTATTTTGTGATTAACAGGTCAGCAGAGAGACCAACGGCTTGAGGCCCCCAACCCCCAGGGAAGACAAGAGGGACCCCACCTGCCAGCTTCCTTCCCAATCAGTCACGATTCAACATTCCCATCAAAACTGCCTATACAGAATATCTCTCTGAAGTCCCTTTATCGGGAGGAGGGGAGATGGGAAAAAGGGGGAGCTGAGTATTACCAGAGGCCTAGAAGGGCCCGCTGTGGCTGTTCTGCTTGTCTAGCATCCTCTCTACCTTTTTCAGGGATGAGCACACCCACTCTCCTTTGGAGAACCACAGCCCCCTCTGGGTCATGTGTTTGGGTGGAGCTGGCCCCCCACCCCCTCTAGGAGTGGGCACATCATCCAGGCTGGGAGGGTGCTCTACTCTCCTGGTCACAGTGACCGGGTAGGGGACAGCAAGGGAAGCCAGTCAGAGTAGTAAGGCTCGGATCCACAATCTGTGGAAACTGGTGGATAAGAGACTCCTTCCGTGGCCCAGCCAGTGACCCAGACAATAAGACACCACTGCATGACGCTGGAGCCGTGTGGGAGGCCCAGGTCTGGATCCTGTATGTGCCCCTGACCCTGGTTGGCTGGAGGCTGGTGGAAGAACTGTTGTATGACAAGATCCTATCAAGACTACCTAAGCTCTCTTTTTCTCTCTCATTAAAGGAATACAATAATAAACTTAGAAGCTCTCTGTGCAGGGCTGCAGCGCAGACAGGAGCAACATTGGGCCCTTGAGTGGCACAAGCATCATGATCCCTCAGCCACTATCCTACCCTTTCCAGCATTTTCCATCGATGTAAAGTAATTTGCAAACAGAGCTTCGAGCTTTCCTGTCCAACTAGGCTGCCTAAAACCAAGTCTCCCACAGAGCGAGCCCAGCACCTCGGCAGAGAAAGGGACGGTCGGGGCTGTTGGCAGTTATCTTGCCAGCCCAGCAGGTGGCCGAGTCCAAAGACAGAGAGTCTTGAAAACATGGTATGAGCCCTCTGATCCAGCTGTGCCTGAAGGTAGACCCCAGCAGACTTTATAAGCCAATACAATTTCTGTTGGCTTGCTTCTGCTTGTGCTGTTTAAGCCAGTCTGCGTTTCTGTCAACTGCAACCCCATTCTGACCAATATCACTTGCTCTGCTCTTGTACTGTGAGCCAGGCATGGCATTCTAGGTGTGCCCCTGCCTGGCTCCTGACCTGGCCCACCCCGCTGAACGCCCTATGGTGCAGCTTGGCGGCACTCTCTCCCCACCCAGGCTGCACCTCAGGCAGGCCTTCATGGTGCCCTCTCTCACCCTGCTGGCCTCTCTCCTTGCCTCAGTGGAGAACTCGCCTTGCAAGCAGGGGTTCTCAGGTCTAGGCACTTGTTATGGTTCGAATTACGGGGAGGCCCCCAGAGTTTCAGGCTCTGGTATTCGATGCTGGGAGGCGGTGAGACCTGGTGGGCAGTGGTGACTGCATCACGGAGGCAGCACTCTCGTGAAGAGGTCAATGTCTCGCAGACCCAAGGAGCTTTAGATCTCGTGAGAAAAGGTCAGCCCTCTGACCGCTGGTCGCTGTAGGAGAGTGAGCTGCCTGTTCTCTCCACACACGCCTGCCATCCTCTGTCCCTCTCCACCACACCTGGACTTCCCAGCTCCCAGAATTGTGAGTTTTGCAAATAAATCCCTATTTTCTTTATAAATCACCCAGCCTCAGACTTTTCTGTTCGTGACACAAAACCTGACTAAAACAGCGCTGTTGATCTTTTGGGCCAGATAACTCTGTGCTAAGGGAGCATGTGGGGGTCCTATGCACTGTGGGATGTTTAGCCGCGTCTTGGCCTTTACCCATGAGATGCCAGGAGCATCCCCTCCCTCAGCTGTAATGACTAAAACTTCTCAGACATTGTCACATGTCCGGGAGAGGGCAGGTCATCTCCCAGTTTGGAAACGCTGTGTGGGTCACTCTGCCTGCTGCTTCTCACCTTCCCCGGCAGCAGACTGGTGCCGGGCAAAGCTCAGAGCTGGGAGGGGCCACGCAGACTCTGGGCGCATCTTGTATCACCGCCTGAGCCAAGTGCTGGAGCCCTCCACGCCCATAGCTCAGACTCTCAGCCTAGCTCATTCTCACAACATGGCCTGGGCACCCAGAGAAGGGGGCTGAGACATGACTACGGGTAGAAGGGTGGAGAGAGGAAGAGACTCAGCTGCAGCAGGGAGGGGACTGGTGGCCAGGACTCGGGGGTCGAGGGGTAGAGATCCGCCTGGGTTCTCGGCAGGGCCAGGGCCAGAACGCAGGGCTCATGATGCGTGACTCCAGGCCCCTGTGAACAAACGACACGTGGCGGGCACCTGGCTGGGCGGCGTTGTTCATGATCCGGATGAGTCTTTCGGCCAGGAGGTGGTTGTAGGTGGTCTTCTCGGCTACACTGGGCACTGGCAGCTGGATCCGCTCTAGTTTTTCAGGGTCCATGCCTGGGGTAGAAAGAGGGAAAGCTATAAGCAGACGGCTTTCTTGGAGACCTCCTCATCCTGAAAGGCCTGTGGAGTGGGGCAGGTCATTCTTCCACTTCTGCCTTTCCACCTCTGTGGCTTCTGCGCATACTGGCTGCTGCCTGCACCATAACCTACCTCACGGTCTTCTGCAGATTAAATGTAGGTAAACATATTGACATACATTTTCTATTACTATTTGTAAATGAGATATTGGCACTGATGCAATGATAGAGAGCAACTGTAAAAAAAAAAAAGAAAGAAAGAAAGAAACAAAAACACGTGATGGTCAAGGCTGCTCTGTCTTCATTGAAGGGAGACTGGCAGGGTAATAAAAGGGTGAGAAA
>NW_006159657.1:2147291-2151085 GCF_000334495.1 Tupaia belangeri chinensis | reverse complement strand
GTGACTGTGAGTGATCCCAATGGTAAAAACAGGGCCCCCCCCCCCCAAGGTGACATCCTCTTAGACATAAGTAGAGGGAGTGATCAGCGGCTGGGAAAAGGAGACACTTTCACACATGTGCAATTCACTGCCAACTGGGGCCAGGCCTGTGTACCGCCAGCCCTGCACATTCCTCACTTGGGGAAGCACAGGCCTAGAGAGCCAGACCAGACTTAGAGGAACCCACATCCGTCCCCAGCAGGCGTCCTCGCTCTCTACAGCAACTCAAAGAGCATGCGGCTCTCAGCAAGCACAGAGGGCAGCAGGGTCTGAGAGGGTTTGGGCAGGCAGACACCCTCGGCTTGGCATCAGCAGACAGAGGGCAAGCCAAACCTTTACTGCAGAAAAGAGCATGTGCGATCAGACCGAGGAGGCGGGTCTGCCACTAAGAGACAAAGGAATCATTTTTCCTAATGAAAATTCAACAGCTCCTCCTGTAAAAACTAACAGAAGACAAAGAGCAGCTGGGGTACTCTTTTTCTTTTAAAAAATTTGTATTGTTACTATTATTTAATTTTCTATAGGACACATGTTGAAAGAAAAACTCTGAGGGCCAGGTGGCAGGAAGACCCGTTAGGGCTCCTGGAACAGGCCGGGCCTGGGCCAGAGGTCTCGAACTCCTTACCCCTCATCTCACAGTGCTCTTATAAAATGCACTTGTGGAGACAAACATGTCATTGGATCCACACTTGCAGAACCAAGCGCACTGTGCTTTAAGCACGTCTTTTCCTGTTATTCTACCAAAGCGGGGAAGGTGACACTTCTCGGAACTCTTGAAATATGGCCCCTTGAGTACCAGATGACGCTTCATTTAGAACCTTGACAAAACAGCGGAGGAGAGTGCTACAGGGTGGATCATCTGGATTCTGAGTAACTCCTACACACACGCACACATACACGCACTTACATTGGTGCAATAAATCATAGCCCTATATCTTGCTGTCCTGCATCCCTTCCAGCTCTGTGGAGCGGCTAAGTCAGCCAAGGAGATGACCGGGGAGAGGGTGGCCAAGGCCCTGGGTCAGGTACACCTGTCTTTGATGGCCTATGGACATGGCTTCCTCAAAAAATTTGATTGCAGAGAAGACCTAATTTGTGGATTCTGTCTCCCACTTAGCTACTAAATTTCGTCTCCCTGGCACCTGCTTTTCTCAGAGATGTCACCACTGTTCTGGCATCTCTCTATCCTTTGATTTCTGGCCTTTTGTAACCCCAGCTCCTTTGGCTGCTCTGCGTCCCTCGAGGGCGCATCACCCAACCTTCCAGCCTGACCGCCATCACTCCATTTCAGAGGTGACAGAGGGAGCCCCGGTGTGGCCAACAGCAAACTGGGACCCAGACCTGAACTTCCATGGAGAAGGGAGAAATCGTTCAGTCTCTTTCCTATGACAGCCCCTTCTGTTCCTTGGAATTTCTGGGAAATGAGGAAATCTGTGGCAAAATCTTTCTGTGACAGGAAGGAAAATGTTCTGAGGTTATCCTGATCGTTATCAACTGGTGACTCCATGCTGTGAAAGGAGGGACCTGGGGACTGAAACACTAGTGTGGACCAGATTCCGAGTCCAAGCCCTTTCTTTAGTGAGGAAATTAAGGCCCAGAGATGTTAAGCTGCCTCTTCAAGGACACAGAGCAAGTTAGAAGCTGTCAGTCTCAAGTTACCTACAAGCTAGGCCTCATAGGCCTCCTCCACACCCTTGGGCTTGTTCCTCCCAGGGAGAAGCCAGAGGCCTGGGTGTGGATTCAGGAGAAGTTCTGTTTTGATACTTGACCTCTCTGAATCTCAGTCTCCTCACCTGTGGGTAGGGATCAATACGGTGACTAGGTGAGGTGACTAGGTGACTACAGGTTATAGGACTGTGGTCAGAATGGAAGGGGGAAAAGCCATGGTCAGGAACTGCTTCCCTGCATTATTCAGCACAGAGGGGAATGCTGAGTTTGAGCGTGGCTTTTGTATTCTCTATGATTTGTATTACAAAAAGAAAGAAGAAAAAGAAAAGCCACCCAACCAAAGCTAAACTCAAGCCATGGAAGAAGCTGGCAGGCGGGGCCACTCTCAGGGGAGGGGCTCCTCAGGTTAGATTCTGAAGGACTAATGGCAGTTTGCCTTGAGTTGGACAAGGAGGGCCAGGATTTGCCAGGCCCAGGAGGGTCTGGGGTGGAGTGCAGCTTAGGGAAGGGCTGGGGGGAATTGAAAAAGCAGGAGGTGGGGGAGGGACAGGCAAGGCTTCAGTGCCAGGACCCTGGAGCGTGATCCAGTGGAGGGTCCTGAGGCCCACGTGCCTCATTTCCCTTCCCCATCTCTCTCTTTGTCCCACACCATGACCTCAAAATCCCCTGTTATTCTGAATGATTCCACACTGGCCCTCCAGATGTTCCTCTGCGTCCAGCCATCTTAGAAAGCAGTTGGTCTGCTGATGTGTTTCCCGCAGGCCTTGGTGCTCACCAGAGTACTCACGCACACCAAACCAGAAGGCAGGGATCTTAAAGACAGGCCTTAGGGAACAAGGAGGGAGGGTCCTGCTAAGACCTGATCTCCCTCACACAGGAGGCACGGACCTGGCGGCAGCCCTGAGCCAGGCATGTGTGCACAATGCTTCGTTTAACCCTTGGGACTTCTGTGAAGCTGCAATATTATTTCCATTCTGCAGATGCAGGAAATTAAGAAGCTTGCCTTGAAATAGGCGGATGGTGGCCAACACTGACCCCGCCCCTCTGACTTCTGGGCCATCTTCCATCCCTCTCCCCTGTGTGGCACGATCCTTGTTAGTCATCCGCTCTCCCTCTGCCTGCCCAAACTACCTGTGCCACGTTACCTAGCAGTGCTCCTGGCATGAAGATGACACTCCATACGTGCTTGCTGAAGTAGCTAAGTTTTAAAGGAGTAAACTAATTTTGTTCAATTTTAGCTCACTACTTTTTTTTTTTAAAGGTTTTTGTCACAGGGCACATGTGCTCACCAGAGGGAGACAGAGAAAGACAGGGAGAGGGAAAGTGAGAAATCACTCCCCAGGGGGGATGGCCAGGGCGCAACCCCTTCTCCATTCTCCCCTTGGGGTTTTGGGCATATGTGCATACTTGGCATGGTTTCCAAGCTGCCAGGTCTGGGACTCAGGCTGCTGCCAGCAGTGTGGGATACCACTGCCTTAGTCACCATACCACCTGCTGTGCCTGTAGTTGGTTATCGGAAGGTGGTCTAATTCACAGGCAAATGAAAAAAAACATTATTCTCATTTTTGTTTTCTAGAATAGTCGTTATCATCAGTGCTATTCTTTGGAAGGCGCCCAATTTATGGAAGGGCATTTGATTTGGGTTTAAACCACCTGCCTGGAACAAAATGGTGGCTGACAGGTCTGAGTAAGGTCACTATCACGGTAAGCCAGGGACATAGGTATGAAAAGACAGATGACCCACGTGTGTGAGGACCTACACACTCACGAGCTGCGGCTTCCCGTCAGAGAGGTGGCTTTTGCTGCACACCTAGTAGAGTGTCTTTGCTAGTCATTTCCCGCTGATTGCAGTAAACACAATGAGTAATCTATTATCCTATTTACGTTAACTCTTAAATACTTGGCCACAAATTCCAAAGAAACCCTGACACACTTCACAGTGCCCGGGAAGGTGCACTGGACAGCTTGGACTTCTGGCAGACCATGCTTCCTTCTCCCTTCCTGCTGGCTGGTCTCGGGTGGTCAGATCCTGAGCTGCCCGAGCCCAGATGAGTCAGAACAGCTGTCCCCTCTCCACCGGGGCGGGG
>NW_006159657.1:2112033-2146946 GCF_000334495.1 Tupaia belangeri chinensis | reverse complement strand
GGCGGGGGCGGGGAGGGTGGGACTTCCAACTAACTAATTTAAAGGATCCGAACCGAAGGGAAGGGCGTAGCTCTGCAATGTCGGTAACCGGGCTTCCCAAGCCCCCTGTTCTGGATCCTTTCCCTTAGTGGGAGCCCCGTTTGGGAGGGGTAGAAGCCCTAGACCTGCATAAAAAGGAGGAGACAGGCACATTTGGACAAGAGACCGCAGCAACACTAGAGGAATGATGTTCAGAAGTTGTTTCTTTCTTTTGACCACGCGAGGTCTCCCGGCTGTAGTCACGCAAGTGGTGGTGCCAGCTCTGGGAAAGCAAACCAGATGTTGGGCTGGTCTCCAGCATACTTCCAGTTCTGACGGTGTGTCAGCCGAGATCCAGATGATGTTTTGCCAGCTCCCTGCATGGCAAAAGCCTTCCTTTATCCTATTACCTTTCAGCCTTTCCCATATCTCTCATCCATATTCCAGTAACTTCTCAGCAAAACCCAACCCAACCCAAAAAGCCCTGGACAAACAATGGTACGTGAAGGGGCAGGACTGGAAGTTTGTGGGTGGACTGGGGAACCTTTAAGAATACAAAAGCTGCAAAACTCACTCCCCCACCCCCCGTCCTTGGACCAGGGCTTGGCAGACTTGTCAAAAGAGCAGAGGCTACATTTTCGATTACAGATGCGAACCAGAATTCATTATGCGGTCCAACTGAATCACAAAACGCGCCAGCCTCCAAGTGGCCACCCTTTCCACTGTGGGGTATTCATTTCGGTGCAGCATCTAATCTATTAGGATTTACTGGAAGGCCTGAGCTCACATTTGGTTTTTATTAGCATTGCTTTTATGTTAAAATTGTCTTACGAGGAAAAATCTATTGGAAAGAGACTGTCTCATTTGGGGACCAGCTTGAGGAGTAAGGATCTGGAAAAAAGAGGCTGAGGGTCAAGTGCAGCTACCTACCTGTGTGCTGCCTAACCAAAAAGCCACCAAACGCAGAGCCTGTGCCCACAGGCCAGGACAGGAGCATGAGCCAAGGCGGCTGCTGCCCCCAGGCATCTTCCCCAGGCACTTGGGCTGCAGGCGGCCAGACCTGACCTCGCTCCACAGCCCATGCTCACTGACCCTGGAAACGGCACCACCATTTGTCACGTACTGACAGGAGTCAAGAGCTTGAGCTCACCTCCATCTTCCTTTGGAGCCCCCTTCCATTCAAATCGAGGAACTCTGTCCCCAGCCCTCTGCCTTCTTGCCTCCCATCTTCAGAAAGTGGCCCTGTCACTGTGCCATCATTCCAGACAATGGTGGGAGCCATCTTTGACTTGTCCCTTACAGTCACTCCCATGTCTGATCCATCGTCGTGTCCTGGCTCTAGCACCAAAACATACTGCAAACCCTCCCGGCTTCCTCTGCCTCTAGGCCAGCACTCTGGTCCAACCACATTATCTCGTCTGGACTACTGCACTGGCTCCCTAGGCATCTCCCAGCTCTCTTCTGCAACTCACACCCTCACCCCTGTTAACCTACTTTCATTCCAGCAGCCAGAAGGTTCTTAAATCTCCTATCTGATCACATCACTCCCTCTTGAGGGGTTTCCTGCTGCACTCGGAATGAAGTTTAAATGCCCTCGCCTGGCCTTCAAGGAGCTGGGCCTGCCCGCAACCTGCCTCACCTTGGCCTGCTTCTGCTCCTCCATGTAAGCTCTTTCCCAACTCAGGGCCTTTGCACATGTCCTTCCCTCTGCTTGGAGCATGCTTGTCCCAGAGCCTTGCTGAGCTAGCGCCACTGTTCCTTCTTCAGAGAAGCCCTCCCTGACCACCCTGGCTAGCAACCCCTGCACACCACCACAGGTTACCCCCATCATCCCACCCTATGCACTCCTCCCACCACTTCTCAGGACCATGGTTTATCCTGTCTGTGTGAGTGCAACCCATCAGACTTGGCCCAGCGCTTACACAGGGCCTTGGGCACACAGCCGTGCTCAGCAAGGACCTGCCTGATGTAGAGGCCGCCTCTGGTTTCATCTCGACAAGGCCACCTTTCCCTGTCCTTCCTGCCCCTGGCTGAACTATCATGAGCCCGCTCCAAGGGAAGCAGAGATCAGATCACTTTCTGGCCCAAATGGGCCTCGGCAGCCCTCACATGGCTTGCGGAATGCAGTTCAGAGTCGCTGCCTACACCACTCCTAGACTGGCTCTAGCTCACCTGCCTCTCAGAGAACCCCCTGCCCCCAGGCACTGTCTGCTCACCGACACCAATGAGGACTGACGCTTCAGAGGCTCTTATGCCTCCTCTTGCTCTGCCCTCTTCCAGCTGTCCAGCCAACCCTCTGGTGGCCTCCTGCAGGGTGCCCTGGGCCCCGGCCCAGCTGCCTTCCCTGACTCCCACGGGCAGTGTCAGCCCGCTGCCAGACACAGGGCTCTCGGCTGTGCTGTGCAGTCCCCACGTAGGGCTCTCCTCCCAGACTGCTGCTCTCCTGGCCAGGGCCTCAGCCTCGGCCTGCCTGGAGTCAGCAGCCCCAGGCTAAGCACGCTGATGTGCAGCTCGTGCTCATGCGCACTGCTGAACACCTACCTGAGTTCTTCCTCAACCACCTGATCCCAGCCTTTCAGAACCAAAGTCTTCGGATGAAACAGAGTCACTTTCCAAAGGACACAAACTCCAGAAAACTCTCCGGAGCTCCCCACTGCATTAGAGTCTACCCTCTGCTTCTTCTGGTCTAGAGTCCTTGCCTGTGAGTTCCTGCCCGGGTGCTGCCTTCCCTCCCACCGCTCTCTGGGTCCCTCTTCCCTTCTGTCCACACTTGCCTTGCTGCCCAGGGTCACCCAAGATCGAGGGCTTCAGAGCCTCACTGCCCCTATTTGGAACACTCTTTCCTCCAGTCATCACAAGGCTGGTTCTTTCTTGTCACTTGAGCCTCCAACTGGCCTCTCCTGATCCCCAGGAGAATGCAGTGCTCTCTGCCCTCAGCCTGCCCCTTCCCATCACCCAGTTTTCTTGTTTCGGTTGCCCTTCTGGCAATGTGGAACTATCTTGGTCAGTGTGACTATCTTACTGCCCTGCTCCTCCAGTGCAATGTGGGTTTCGTGAGGGTGAGCATCAGTCACAGTGCTGCCATCCGACAGCGGCTTTGAAAATACCAATAGAGTGAATAGAGCCAATAAGTGAGTGGCATTAGCAGGAAATGGAGGAGAAATTATTGGGTCATTGGAAAAGTCAATGCCACATTTTTCTGTTTTTCCATGCAAAAAATGCATCATGACTTTTCCAATGACCCAATACATTTCCTTGAATATATAGTTCTACTGTTTCAAGACGAAACCCCAAGAAGGGGTGGAGGCCTCCCTAGTTGGGCACTGAGGAGGGTCATGTCTCCAGGTCACACGTGTGTGCAAGTCGGACTCCTCCCCTCCTTGCTCAGCTCAGGGGTCCAGGGAGGAAGCCCACAGAGACAGCCAGCCAGGCAGAGGATGAAGAGCTTGCCCACTGCTTCACCTGGCATCGCTGCCTCACAGACAGCACCTTCCCTGATGAGGTTCTGAGCACAGGCTGCCAGTTAGTGGGCTTGGGGACCCGCCCCACAGCTGAGAGGCAACCAATCAGCAAACTGACTGAGCGCCACTGACCACTAGGGGCGGGGCGGGGCTGGGCTGGGCTGGACTGGACTGGGCAA
This sequence comes from Tupaia belangeri chinensis, assembly GCF_000334495.1. Taxonomy (NCBI): domain Eukaryota; kingdom Metazoa; phylum Chordata; class Mammalia; order Scandentia; family Tupaiidae; genus Tupaia; species Tupaia belangeri. The sequence goes on along the minus strand of NW_006159657.1, from coordinate 2,143,288 downwards.
TGCAGGGGGCATCAGAGGAACTATGGTTTCTGCTTTCCAGCCTGGCAGTTCAGAATAGGAGAGAAAGCACGCAGAGAAAAAGTGGTAGGAAAAAAATGTCATGGGAACTTCATGGAATTTCAAAATATCTGCTCTTCAAAAATGTAAAGACATGTCACCGATTGGGAGGAAATCCTTGTAAAACACATCTGATAAAGGATTATACCCAAAAAATATATAGAACTCTCAAAACTCAACAATAAGAAAACAGAAAAACCAATAAAAAGAAATAGGGAAAGGATTTGCAAAGAAGGTATGTACTGGCCAGCCAGTGGCATGGTGGCTGGTTCCCACATGGCCAACTGTACGGTTTGAGTCTCAGATCCGGCAACTTAAAGAACATGTAGGGGGGACCAGCAGATGGCGCAATGGTTACATTGCTGGACTTCTATGTAGTTGACTACAGTTTGAGCCCCAGACCCGGAGGTTTAAGCTCACACCAGGCATGTGTGCATCCATGTCCAAGATATCAAGAGGAGAATAGAGGAGAAAGGATTACAGCATGGCCCTTTCCCCTTACGGGGTGATTTCTCACTTTCTGTCTCTCTCTGTCTTTCTGGTGTGTGCACAACCATATAGCAAAAGCCTCTCTTAAAAAAAAGGAAAGGAAAACACACACACACACCCACACACACACACACAGAGCACATGTGCATGCATGCCCAAAATCTGGAGAGGAGAATGGAGGGACTGGGATTATGGCATGGCCATCCCCCAGGAAGTGACAACTTTTTCTCTTTCTGTCTCACTCTTGTGCAAGCACACATGCCCTATAGCAAACTAAAAAAGAAAAGAAATACATGTATGGCAAATGAAGCAGAAAAGATGTTCAATGTCATCACTGAACGTATGTTAAAATCATAGTAAGACACTGCCACATACCTGTTAGAGTGGCTACAATGAAAAAGGTGACTATATCAAGCACTGATAAGGAAAAGAAGAAGCTGGAACTCCTGTAACCTGACTGAAGGATGTAAAACTACACAGGTACTTTGGAAAGTTTGGCAGTTTCTTAAAAAACAAAACGAAACAAAAAAACAGTAAACATACACCTCCCAAAGGGTTCAACCATTGCGATCCTGGGTATTTACCCTAGAGTAACATGTCCGTGCAGAGACTCGTACACGAATGCTCGCAGCAGCTCTACCTGCAATGCTCTAAAACTCCCCCAAAGCATGTTATCAAATGGGGTAAACAAATGGTGGTATGTTCACACAACGGAATACAACCTAGCAAGGAGGACTGAACTACTGACGTGTACATCACGAATAAATGTCAAAATAACTACAGACCTCGAAAGGAGCCACACGAAGGAGAGTATGTACTGCACGATTCTGTTCGTATGGCCTTCCGGAAAGTGTGAAGTAGTCTATAGGAACAAGGAGCGGATCGTGTTTGGAGAGAGGGGGTGAGGGGAGAGGAAGGGGCGTGAGGACATCTTTCAGGTTAACACACGTCTGCTGCCCTGATTGTGAGGGTGTTTTCACGGGTGGAGATATCTGTCAAATCTTATCAGACTGTATATTTTAAATATGTGCAGTCTACTACATATCAGTTATATCTCAATAAATGTTTTTTGTTTAAAAATAAAGGTGCCATGGCTTCTAGCCAACATGGATTAGATTTACCCAAGTGATTTAAGTACCTTTGGAAATGAGATCGACTATATAAAACAGCAGTTATCAGATGCAGGACAGGACGACAGACAGGCTGCATAGGAAAGTGTTCCCTGAGAGAGAGGGGACAAAGGTAACCTGGTGCTTGCTCCAGCTTACTGTCTGGAGAGTGTGCCCAGGCCGCAGCATAGACAGTGAAAATCCAGACAAAGTCTCTGGTCCCCCTGAGATGAGAAGGCAGAGTTCAAAGTTTAGGGAGGCCAAGGAGCTGAAGTCCGCAGGAGGGACAGACAGAGCTCCAGAGATGCACAGAGGGCTCCTTCTGGGTGTCAGCTAGGTTCTGGTGTGTGCCTGTGAGGAAAGGGAGAGACCTAGCAGAAGGAAGCAGGTGTGACCATCCTGGGAGCTTGTGCCGGGCTGGCACAGAGACCACCTGGCCACGGGACATGGCACAGAGCATCAGAAAGGTGCTGCCTCCATGGTGGGGTCACCCCAAGGCTTATGGCCATCTGGCCCAGTCCTAACAAAGTTTAAGGGCAGGTCTCAAAAAGGATCAAACTAATTCCAAGTAACATAACCATAAGCCCAAATATCGGGTCGGAAAAGTCACGACGTATGTTTCTGTTTTTCTAAGCAAAAATGTGTCATGACTCTTTCAACAACCCAATATACTTCTCGGAAGAAAGAAACTATCAGCCAATAATGGAAAACTCTCGATAACTGTCAACCGGGCACGAGAAGAACAGGGTGGGGAGGGCACGATCAGAAGCAGAGCAAGGTGGTCTATGTGACCGTGAAAAGATGCACTGACATGTGACGGGCACAGACAGGGACATCCCCACTTACGGCAAAGGGGCAGCCACAGACACAAAGCCACATGTGCGTCCTTGGGTTTGCACAGTTGTTTAATGACACAGAACTGGTGGCAGGAGAGCTGGGGCCAGCAGTGGGAGGGAGCCTCTTTGTTCTACGTTCTTTTGCCACCAGATAACTTCTTCACCATAACCGACGATTTCAGAGCACACACACACTGAGTTACGCTGAGTGAATTTTCATCTCTCTAGCCATAGGCTGCCCAGGTAACAACCACCTCCATCTCCCCGGTAAGCTTATGAAAAACCTGCTAAAACACCATGTGCTGCGGTGGCCCATCCACGCCAAACCCAGCCCCTGCCAGGGGCTGGATGGTCTCTTCCTGAAGACTTCTTTGAAGAGATTCTGCGGTGGAGGTTTTTGGACATGCCCATGTCAAACCAGGGAGGGCAAACACCAGTGGCTGTCCCCAGTGATGACGAGTGAGTGACGAATCCTGGGAGGTGGGTGCTGGCCACTGGCCTCAACAGGGGAAGCCAGAGAACCACACCTTTCTTCAGAAAGGAAACCTACGCTTCCACAAAATCCACCTAGTGTCTATTTTAGTTCTGAACCCATAGCAAGAACATCAAGTATTATAAATAGCAAAACCAAGATCACAGTTTGACTGATTTCAGTTCTGATGTTAGGAAAGAGGTCGGACACTAAGTCGATTGTAAAGCCAGGGGGCAAAAGAAAACCACAGTGTGAATACAGTCATGCTGGATGAGACAGTCAGCACTTTAACCTGCCCCCATGCTGCCTGAGTAACCCATTCCTGTGGCTTTAGTCTGCAGAAAAATACCTGAGAAATTCTGACAAGCTGAAGGAGTTTTGCGGGAGTGTGCCAAAGCCAGAAAGGAAATCCCTCCTGGAAAGTGCTTCCTTCTCCCTCCCTGCAGGAGAGGGGAGGGAGGCCGGGTACCCAGGCCAGGCTGCGGCCTGCTTACCTTTGTTGTGAGACATGGCATAGAGGAGGCAGAGCACAAAGAGGGCATGGTAATCGTCGTCCGGGCTGTCCAGGGCATGGTACACCATATCCAGGAAGGGTCTAGAAGAGAGGAGTGGCAGGCATGAGCCTTGTGGTGTCTTCCATCGCACGGGGCTCTCGGTGCCCTTGGCTGTCTGGGCTTGGCGCTCATTCAGGCCACCAGCGTGTAGTGGGTGCATGTGTCTAGTCCAGCATCAGGCGCTGGGACTCAGACAAACCAGACATGGCCCTCCGACAAAACTGGCCAACAACAGACTGCTTAGTCACTTGGAGTCACTTGTCAGGTGTCCCAGACACAGCATCAGTGACACAAGGTCGCCACTCTTCAGGGCCGCTAAGCTAGTCGGCTGAGTCAAAGAACAAACAGGCCCACCTCCTTGCTACACCGTGACGTGTCACAAGACGATGAAAAAGATGGAGTGGCGAGACAGACTGACAATAACAGACACGGCACAAACAGCAATCCGAATAAGTTCATGGACATAGGCTAGAGCTAGACAGCCTGGGCTCAGACTCTAACGCTGCCTCTGAGCTGCACGATGGCGACTGGAACCCCATGGGGTTCCTGTGGGGACTCAGTGCAGTGACGACCAGCGGCACTCAGCATGGGGCCAGGCCGTGGCAGGAGCCAGCAGTTGGGAGCTGCTGCTTGATTTCTCTTTTTGCCATTCTGAGGCACTTCTTTGTGATTTTACTTGGCTGGGTCCTGGCCCAGAAATTTCTTGGACCAACTTCCCCTGACTCTAGGCTTGATCACAAGTCTCTCACCTCTGATAAGAGCTAGAGCAGCTGCCAACAATGGAAATGCACAGCTTGAACGCTACCCTTCCAGGTGAAGGGTCTGGCTCAGAGAGACTTTTCAACACAAGGATAAGAAAATATGCAGACAGGAGGCTCTGATCCTGGGGCTAGCTACAGGTGCCCCCTCTAGATGCCAGCTCGAGGCCAGGAGAACAGAGCACCCCGATGAGCGAGCAAGGGCACACGGCCCCCAGGAGGACACGAGAGCTACTAGCAATGCTGGCTGCCTATGGAGAAGGAAACCAGGTGGGGTGGAGAAACACTGACTGTGCAACTGATTTTAAAATTCTGGGCCAGCAGATAGAGTGGTGGTAAAGACACTGGGCTCCCACATGGTACAGTTCAAGTCCCAGGCCCCCCTCCCACCCAATCCAGCAGCTTGAAAATCATGCTAGGCATGTGCACATGTGTGCTCAAAATTCTGAGAGGAGAATAGAGGAGAGGGTGATTTCCATTCCCCTTGAGGGTGATTTCTCACTTTCCCTCCCTCTGTTTCTGTCTGTCTCTTTCTGGTGAGCGCATACGCACTATGGCAAAAATAAAAATTAGAAAAAAAAAAAGGCTAAAATGTACCACCAACATAAAACATTAAATTGAAAAATACAAAAGAAAAATAATGAGAAACTTACTTGTTCTAACATTTCAAATAAACCTATGATACACAGAAATTTAAAGAAGAGCTTAAAGGGCACATTTACATTTAGTCCCCGTTTCTCTGGAGCCCCAGATGGGGCATCGCCTTTCAGATATATTAATAGTCTTACCACATGTAGGTTTGGTTTTCAAAAGCCTCCAGGAGGAAGGCTTCTAGACTTAAAAGTGGGGTAAAATATAAAACACTTCCTAATACACCAGCTGCTTAGAATTTGGTCAGTGTTTTCATTTGGGAATAATATGAATAACTACATGTATTAGCAGAGGGAAGGCTGGGTGGATGTACTGTCTTTTATGAAATGAGGTATTATCAAGCCATGAAGCAATCTGTTGACAAAGAATATAATAACAAGGATGTTTGGGGTTTGAGATTAGCTGGAAATTATAGACACTGTATGATCCAACCTACTGGGAGCAGGGCGAGGCAGAAGAAGAATTCCCAGAAAGTTGGCATTGAAAAAACTGTTAAGAAAGAAATGAAATGACAGTAACAGTTGTCTGAAGGCTGGGATCACGGAGACTTCTTTTGCTTTCTTTTTCTCCTTCTTTTTCTTTCTTTTCAAGATTTTTCACATTTTCTAAATGTGTTTACATCATATTTTAGTGGGTTTTTTTTTCCCTTAAGAAATAATATTTTCAATGTTTAGTTTTTTAGGCCTATATTTTACCCTGAATGCAGCTATAGCCTATACTATATGGGAAATCTAAAATAGTTTCCTTTTTTTAAGTAGGCTATTTCTAACCCCAACTCTAGTGAGGCAAATGGACCAACGTCAAGGTCTAATTCATGTCATGGCACCCTCCATGTCTCTGTGCTAGAAAGCAGGGGGACCAAGGGCCATGGTGGTCTCCCACAAGCAGCAACTCGCTTCCTTGCTGACAAAGACAGTAGCTCTGGCCCTGGGCCAGGCTTTCCACTGGCATTTGGTCTCAGAGAAAAGTACAAACCTAGCCCGAAGGTTGCTGGGCCTGCATGTGGCCTACCTCAACGTACCGGAGTTGGCTTCCATTATAAGATGACAATCAAAAGAAAAAAAAAAAAAAGAGGAAGTGACCAACTTCAAGAGTTAAACATCATAACATTTTGGTCTGTTTCTTTCCTTTTGGGACAGGGAAGCAATGACCGGGTGTTTTTCTTCCTTTAGCAAAGCTATGATAACACTATCCTATGCAAAATATGCACTGTTTCCATTTATCAGATCCTAAGAATCCCATGTCATGACAGGACTCTCTGAAAAGCAGTAGCTAACAGCCTGCTAAGCAGACCACCCCTGCTTGCTAATCCATCTTGCTCTGCTAGTCACTTGTGGGCTTTCCAGTTATTCAGACAGTCACGGATGCTGTGCCAGGCACGCAAAAAAGGTGAACCCACCTCTGCATTTACAATGACGTCTTCATGTTTGGAACTTCGGGAGTTACATTTTTTGCTACTAAGCAAAATCAAAAGTTGCAACCACTGATAGTTGCAACCCACACTGGACTTCAGTGGTTTTTATTTAACACAAACTGATAATGGGCCTCCTGCACATCTGATAAAAATTAATCCCATCTGTGAGATTATTGAAACCTTTCCCGAACAGAGATATGCAAGATGTGGAGGAAAACATTAGTAGGTTTCCACTCCTCCGTTTAGATTGGATTACTGAATAGGAAGGGCTGTTTGTTATTCCCACTGCGTCCCCCAAGGACTCAGGAGGTGAGCGTCCCCTGGACTGAGAGAAGCCACACTGCTGCACACTCGTATCGCCAAGGTAGCGTGAATGCCGTGCCCTCACAGGAGCCTGGGTAGCAGGGGCCCCGAGATTAGGAGGTGACTCTGAAATGAAGATGCCTTCCCAATGGTTCCCTGCACACTCTGGGAGCAGCCCCACCCAACCCCACGGTGGAAGGGGTGGCATGCCAGCGAGGTTCTAGAAAATGTGGCCTTCCAATGCTTAAGAAGGTGCAGCTTCAGCAGGCATCACTGATGGGAACAGCGGGCCAAGGACATGGGAGGACAGCGGTGTGACGCTGTGGCAGCTGAGACCACAGGGCAGCCCTACAGGTGGTGGGTGGCATGCTTGACTGTGAATGAAGGAGGCAGGGAGAGCTCCAAAGTCCTTGGGAGTGGTAGCACCTATCTGGGAGTGCTCTCATTCCGAGGGGTGAACGCTCCAGTGTCTAGTCACAGCTCTGTCCCCATGCCTCTTGAGAGAAGCCCTGCCTCTGGGTGGCCATGGGCTGAAGAAACAGGGAAAGGAAAGGGAACAGCACAGCCTGGCTGAGACAGGGGTTAGAGGACCCGGCCCCAGTTCTCTGTCTCGTCGCTAAGGCCATCCCGTGTCCCCCGCCTGTGCCATGCCCGCCCCTCCGCACGGACGGCCCGGAGGCTACCTGCTCCACTGCGCACCCTCGGAGCACGTGGCGGCTGCGGCGCTCTTCTCCTCGTCGGTGGTGTTCTGCTCCTGCACGGAGGTGCTGGCGGCCAGCTCCGAGAGCTGGCTGCGTTCCATGATCACCATCTCGATCTCTGGAAGCAAACACGCACACCGTGATGAGCCTGGGCAGCTTGGCAGGCCTAGATTTACAGATACACTCATGCTCGAGCGCAAGGACATGTAATCGCTCCTAACGTGCCAAGTAAGTGCTTAACAGCGGTGATCTGAGTCCCCCTGAATCACTGCACGCTTGGGGAGAACCTCTCTTCCCATTCATCTCGGCAACACCAAAAAATGTGTCCCTGGTTTTGACAACAATATACAAACTGAGATTCCTTATGTCATTCTGAGGTTTTAAAGAGATACGTGCTTTACTTTATTGATACCACATTTCCTTCCCGGAGGAGTTGAGGCAGCTTAGAAGATCTGACAGATGGTTAATGAAACATAAGCAAATTCACTGCAAATATTCTGAAGCTTGTTTACACTCCAGAAAAGGCTCTGACATGACTGGGCCTTGTTTCCCCTTCCCACTTACAACTTTTCAGAAGGCAGAGGGAGGCTAGGAACCTTCTTTTATTTTTTTCTCAATTAAATGAAGGCAACTTGTAGCAACCGACTTGGGCATGACGTGCGTTACATATCATCGTTGCATTGGTGTAAAGACGGGGTCTGACGTCACTATCCTCGTGCCTCAGCCTCCCCAGGTCACCGGGAGCACAGGCACCCAGTCCTCAGGGAGGACCAGGAACTGGATCTGGGGCCTCCCTCTGTCCCAGCCCGGAGCGCCGTCTCACTGGGGGCCACTGCAGCTGTTCCAAGCACAGCGGGCATTCTTGCATCTCAGAGAAAGTTACAGGCCCGCAAAGTCTTGATGAATGGCTGTTGTGCTCTGAGTCGTCCCCATCGCAGCTCTGTGCTGTGTGGACTTGCAGGCCATTTCCCTCACCTTCGAGCGCTATAATGGGGAAAGGACGATGACGTGAAGCGGGAGCCTGCGTTTCTGCTTGAGGGCTCTGCCCGGCTCCATCATGGTCTGGACCCTGGGCTCCCACAGGGACCTGACTGGCCACTGCTCTTTCTTCCCCACGTCATTTGCTCTCCACACAAACCCAGTGATTTTTAATGAAATTAACTCATGTCGCCCTTCTCTTCAAAACTCCCAGTGCCTTCCCATCATGCCCAGAATGAAATCCAAATGCCTTCCCATGGCCTCAAGGCCTGGCGCCTGTCCACCACTGACCTCACCCCTGGCTCTGCCTCGCTGGCTCACATCACTCCAGCTGTGCAAAGCTTCTCACTATTTCTGGAATGCCCAAGCTTATTTCTGCCCCAGGTTCGCCAGGAGGCTGTTCCCTCTGGCTTGAAGGCACTCACCCGGGTCTCCCCTACCCAGCAGGCGGCCCCATTACCTGAGGCTCAGCTCTCCCCTACACCACCTCCTTGAAGACACCTTGGATGCTCTCCCCAAGTGTCTTTCCTTCGCTTCTTTTAAAATGATTGTTAACTAAGCTCCATACCTGGTTCCTATTTTGCTAGCTTTCTCCCTAGTGCCTTCCCCTACTCCAGGATCCCTTCCCGGGTTCCAGGCCTTGGCTCCTCTGGGCTGTGGCAGTTTCTCAGAATTTCCTGGCCTTTGATGACCTTGAGCGTCTAAGGAGTGCTGGTTGGGGACCATGAAGAGCTCCCGACTGGGGTTTGTCTGATACCGTGACCGGGCTATGGGTTAGGGGAGGAAGACCACAGAGGGGGTGTTCTTCTCATCACATGGTGTCAAGGCACACGCCATCGACACGGCTGGTGACTGTGGAGGCTGCTGGCTGATACCTGGTCAACCCAAGGTTCCTTGGGCATCTCCAGCGTCGGGTGACCGCTGCCCCTCCTGCACTGCACACTGTGGAAGGAAGTCCCTGAGCTCGGGCCACACTTGGGCAACAGGAAGCTGCGTCTTCCCTCCCTGAGCAGCTACGTGAACTACCTGGAATTCCATAGGCGCGACCCTCCCCCGTGACTGCCGCACAGCGTATGTAACTATCTGCATGTTATGCTCTCTGTCGTCCCACCAGAACACAGGCTTCCTGAGGGCAGCTGCCTCATCTGTGTTCTTCGCTTTATCTCCGGCGTCTGGCCCAGTGCCCGGCACATAGTAGGTGCACAGTGCCTCCTAAATGGACGAACAGACGAGCAGTCTAGCCCAGTGTGGTCAGTTGGTGGTAGGCAGGGTCCACGAGGACTCCTAGTGGCTGTGATGTGTGGCACGGGTGGTCCATGGCTCCACATAATCTTTCATCGATGTGTTCTCCGAGTGGCTCTTGGGGAGACATCTCATCCCCCACCACTGTCCCCAGTTACACATGACTGGGCTTGCCACCACCTTCTAGCAGGGAGAAACGCACCCCTCATGTGTCCACAGGGGCCCTGGGCCTGTGGGAGGCTCAGTGTCATTGCCCTGTCCTTCCCAATCTGATCTAAGTCGGATGCCACAGATTGGGGTACCCACAGAGCAGGCCCCATCCCACAGGTGGGAAACAACAGAAGGTTTCTAAGTGGTGGGGAGTATTGCTTATTTACCCAATTTTGTACTTATTTTAATATGCATTAGAAAATTCTAACTGCACAAAAATCCTCTTGTGGATATTACTGCTTAAGATGAATGTGGATATTACTGCTTAAGATGAAGCTAACTTTAAGAAAAAATAAGTGAGTCGATTCCGAGATAGCAGGCCACAGACACAGCACAGAGCGGAGGGCAGACGGCTGTTGGGAAATGCCCCCGCCCGTGCACCTCCACCTCCACCCACCTCCCTCCAGCTACCCGGTCTTCTCCAAAGTGAGATACAGACCTCAGTGAGGTGCTGATGATTTTTTTTTTTTTTCATCCTCATTATCACATTTATTGACGGCCCCTAGGAAGCGGGGCTGGGGACAGAACATACAAAGACAAGGACCTGCCCTCAAAAAGGTTCCATTCTAAGGAGACAGGGACAGAAAAATACAGAATGGTCTTTCCTAGGGATGGCCCACTCTCACCTGTGCAGGTCAGAATCCCCTAGCCTACCTTGCCCCAGGGTCTGGAGCATTTAATTTTTAACCACTCTCATCTTTGGAAAATCTATATTGTTTCTCCTGTAAACATTAGCTCAGCAGTGCAAACACAGGTGAGTTACGAGTAAACGTCCATGCACTGGAGAGGGGCGTGCTGGATTCATGTGCGTTCGTCTGCCTGTGCTAACAGGGGGTGTGTCATCGCGGACCTCGGAAGGTGACCATGTGAGCCTTGGCCAGCCTTCTCCTGGCCCGCACCTCTGGTGTGACCACAGGCCTGCCTCCCAAGGGCTGCAAGTCCCCCTTCCCCAGGCACAGTCCCGCCCCTGCATGGCTGATCCCAAAGAGAACTCAGCTCCAAGGACTCCCTGAAGCTTCAGGTCCTAGCACCTTGGCTTGGAGGCTAAGCCTTCGAGTTGTGGTTGTCCCTTTTCTGGGCTCTTTAGCCTCCACGGAATTCTCGTCATGTGTTTCTGGAAGCAGCTGAGTACCAACTGCCAATGGCGCTGTTTCTAGCACAGTACGGGGTAAGCAGATGAGAGCGGAGACACTCCAGGTGAAGGGTGGGCAGTGTCAAGCATCTCTGATCACAAGTTCCACAGAGGCCCCTTTCCTGAGTGCTGGGGCTTACAGACTGCCGAGAGCCACCTGGTCTGACCTGGACACTGTCTGAACACTGGTCCTGAGGAAAGCGAAGCCGAGTGTGGTGGTCCTCACTGTGGCTAGAAATGCAGCGGGGAAGCCAGGACGCTTCCAGGAGGGCCGCCCACTCCCGAGGGTGTCTCCAAGCTCTCCGTGTCACCCTGTGCTCACGGCTCAGCTGTCCCTCCCTGTGAGTGCCCAGCAGAGCTGTGCAATGAGCTGTCCCACTTGGGTTAACCTTCCAGATGAATGCAGAGCAGTTCTTCCAATCCAAAACAGGTTCCCCTCCATTTGAACAATTCGACCTCAACAGCTCTTAAAAGTCCTAGTTATTATTTAAGGCTTGACAACTCTCAAGAGGATTTTGAGGAGAGGGTCTCCCAGATACTCACGGCTCTAAAATGAATTCTACAGCCACCTCTCAGGGAGGTGTGACCTTTCCTCATGACTTGGGGTCGCAGTCCTCTCTATACCACAGAGGGCCCGAATGTTTCCGGGATGCCCTCTGGGCCCTCTCTCCCACTGTCTGTGGTGACACAGTGACACCTCAGTGCAACCCAGCCTCCCTCACCCCCAGGGTGCACACGCCACACTGCCACCACCAGGGAAAGGCAGCAGTGGGCTCACGGGGATGGATTTCACTGATGGCCACTGAGGCAGGACTCGGGCTCTCAGGGATTCCCAGGGGCCCCACTGAGACCTCAGTCACTGCACAGTGAGCTGTCCCCACGCCACGTCCAGGCCTGTGCACTAGAGGCTGAAGGGCCTACGGTCACACCCCGGCCCTGTTTTGCTCCAAATCCAGTCACTGGTTTGCTTTATGATTTCTGTCTAGTCTGTGTATTGCCTGTACAAATTAATTGTTTAACCCTTGTATTTGAATTGTCTCATCTTTTTTCCCATTTAAGTACATTTCAAAAGGAAACTTTAATTTGCTATTATACTCTTCAACCTAGCAATTCCACCTACAGAAAACTACCTGGAAGCTGCACCTCTAACAACATGAAAATGCACATGGGCCGGGGTGTCACGGCCACGTCATGTGTAACAGCGAAGACTGGAACCTCCCTGACTGTCCGGCACGAGAGCGTGGTGGAGTGAACTGTGATGCACGCTCACTTCACCACTGCAAGGAGGACTGAGGCCCTCTGTGAGCTGGCATGGAGAGATGTCCGCCAATAATGCTAAGTGGAAAGGGCAGGGTGCCAGAGAGCACGTGTAGTTCTGTGTGTGAGAAGGAAAGAAATAAAAAAAAAACACAAACACACACTCAACCACACCACTGCTGCTCATTTTTATGAGAAGAAACACATCAAAGATACTCCAGAAAACAATGAAGCTGGTTATCCACTAGAGGTGAGGGAATAAGAGGAAGGGACATGGGAGGGATGTGGAAGGAAGAGATGCTTCTTTTTTATTATTATTTTAATCTGCTTTAGGGTGTGTGCACTTGCCAGACAGAGAGAGAGGAAAGTGAGAAATCATCCCCCAGGGGGGATGGTCACACTGCAACCCCTTCTCGTACATTCTCCTCTTGAGATTTTAGACACACAAGCATACATACATGCCCGGTGTGTTTCTTTTATGGGTTTTTAAGAGAACTTTTTTGCTATAGGGCACGTGTGGTCGCTGGAGAGACAAAGAGACAGAAAGCGAGAATCCACCCTCTGGGAGGATGGCCATGCTGCAATCCCTTCTCCTCTACTCTTCTCTTGGGATCTGGCATGAGTTTGAAGCTGCCTGGTCTAGGATTCAAACCATGGTGAGTCACATGTGGGAGTCCAGCGATGTAAACATTATGCCATCTGCTGGTTCCAACCTGGTGTGTTTTTCAAGTCACTGGGTCTGACTTTGAACCATGCAGTTGCCATGTGGGATCCAGTGCCTTAACCTCCACACAACCAGCTGTCTACTACCCAGACACTTCTTTGAACGTACCTTTCTGCACAGTTTTGAGAGCTAATATCCCACGTACTTAAAAAAGGAAATGAAATCAATAAGAACAGTAAGGAGGGGGAGACCTCAATTTATTTACAATGAATACCAAGCCAACCCTGAAGAGGTTGGAAAGGAAGGAAGGATGCATAAACTGATCCAAGTAGTTGGTGAAGCTGCTACTTGCCCAGATACCCTCAGTGTGGGGACGGGTAAAGTACGGGGGTGGGGTGGCAGAGGGCAAGAATAACAAATCCAGAACTCTTCATTCGTCCCGACACTAACCAACTCTAGGCGAAGCAACGCTGAAACCTTCTCAGCCGTACTGCAGGACTGAGGGGGTCAGTGTGCGGATGCTGTGAGGCGCCGGGGCACTGCCGGAGGAGACGAGACGACGCGTGGGGGATGGGTGCACCGGAGGGAGCTCCTGGAATGGACTGTAACTGGAGGAGCTGGTATGAACACGATTTCTAAAACATGTACATGTATGTTCATACGTGCAAAGGGACTTCAAAGTTTATGAGAAAATGGACTTAAAGTAGGAGTTTATATTGGTGCAACATACTTTGAAATCCATGCACTTTTCCTAGTACGCATTTTTTCATAACGTTTTGAAGCTAGCTCATATAAACGCGCACTTTCTGTGTACATGTGCATTTACTTCCCAGCTGTCCACTGAAAGGACCAAAAAGCAAAAACGTCCCAGTAACAGTGAGGGTGCCTGGTCCCCAAATCTTGGTCACTAGTTACTCACTGAGAGGATGCTGGGCTTTCCAGAGAAATGGCTCATTCCGGGGACGGGCACAGCAGGCATGAGATGAACAAACGGTATCACATTAGTCAGAATGTGTAAGGATCTGCTTGAAAAACAGGGCGGCTCACCACGAGGACATAGCAGCCAGTGTGAGAGGGTTCCCCTAGGCCGGCTCTGACACAACGTGCGATCGGAACAGTTAAAACCAGTGTTAAATACAAACCAGCGAAAAACTGGAATCTGTGGATCCATGCCAATAAGAAACAGACAAGTAAATGAGAAGAAGAGAGGGATCTTGCTTATGGTAAAATGCTGAGGGCAGACTTTTTTCTTTTTTAAAAATAATTATTTACTTAATTATTGTTATTATTTCTTTAATTTGTTACAGGGCACACTCACCCACCAGAGAGAGACAGAGAAGGAAAAAAAGCAAGCTACCAGGTCTGGGACTTGAACCACGGTCAGCCACGTGAGAGTCCAGCGAAGGCCCACTTTTCAACATGGAGAGGGTGCTAACATTGGAAAACCATCACTTCACGACCACCGTGGTAAAAAGTGGATGACGTGAGAACCACTAATGGATGTAAAATCTGAAGGGGAACTTGAAGGAGGTGCGCGGTATCTCAAAGCGTGTTATTTCAGCGTGTCATTTCAGCGTGTCTCACAGAGACTGCCTATTACTTGCAAAGCAAAGAGGAATGAACGAGACGGTGGAGAAACTGGAATACCTTAACCACGTGGCCCAGGGGCTCAAAGGAGACCACGTGCCTCCAACAGGACTCATTAGAAGGACTTGACATCACCTGCCGCCATATTCCTGCAGAGAATACAGCCCCGCTGTCTGATCACAAGGGTGCATGGGTCAGACCAAATGAGAACAAAGGACGAGGCTCTGTGTCCCTCAGACAAGTCAACGCTGTGAAAGAAAGCGTGGCCATGTCCCAGGGTAAGGTGGTCAGAGGCACAATGCGTAAAGGTGCTGCCTGGTCCTGGACCGGGTCTCGTACTGCAGGGAACAGAGGACAGTGTGATGGCTGGAGCAGGGACAGTAGGGACATGCTATGAAGCAGACAGCTGTGCTGTGCTCTGGAAGGAGGAACAAGGACACCCCGTCCTCAGCAAAGGTATGCTGAAGCTTTCGGACGTGATCAAGTGACAGGATAGATGTAAGCTTCTCCAGAAAAGTGTGTGGGGCATGTGTGCAGAGAGAGAAAACACAAATAGGAAAGCAAACGGAGAAAAATGTGAAAAGGCAAAACGGGCCCTCCTGGCAGCACAGCAGTTAACCCCTGAGCACAGGGCGCTGGATACACGTGGCCGGTCACAGTTGGAGTTCTACCCTGGTGCTTAAAAAAACAACAGTAATGTTAGCCAAAAGGTGGACACAACCCTAGTGTTTGGCAACAGAGGAATGGATTGTAAAAAGTATGATCATGGAGCCGGCAGGTGGTGTGGTGGGTTAAGGCACTGGACTCCCACAGGGCCAACCGTGGTCTGAGTCCCGGTCCTGGTGGCTTGCTTTCTCACTTTCTCTCTCTCACTCTGTCCCTCTCTGGTCAAATTAAAATTAATTAAATAAATAAGTTGAATAAAATAATTCTTTTGGGACCAGCAGTTAGCATAATGGCTATGTCGCTGGACTCCCACGTAGTGAACTGCGGTTAGAGTCCCAGACCCGGTGGCTTAAAACTCACGCCGGGCGCGTGTGCGTGCGTGCCCAAGATCCCGAGAGGAGAATGGAGGAGAAGGGATTGCGGCGTGGCCATCCCCCCAGGTGGTGATTTCTCGCTTTCTGTCTCTATGTCTCTCTCTGTCTGTCTGGCGAGCGCATATACCCTATAGCAAAAACCTTTCCAAAATAAATAAATAAATAAATAAAATAAATAAAAGGCAAATCTGGCACGTGCTACGATGTGGATGAACCCTGACGACAGTACGCTAAGTACAGGCACATGGAGGAAGCTCCCGCTTAAAGAAGGCTCCTGGAGTAATCAAATCCATAAAGACAAGAAAGCGAAAGATGGCTGCCAAGGGACGGGGCAAATATGGACTCGTTTAACAGAGAATTCAGGTTTTGTAAAATAGAGAGTTCTGAAGACGACGGTAGTGATGGTTGCACAGTAACGTGAATATACTTATCACCACTGAACGGTGCACTTAAGGTAGTTAAGAGGGCGAATTTGTGATACGGGCATTTTACCACTAAGGAAGGGCAGCAATGGAGCCCCTCTCTCCACTTGTCCAGGCTGTGACTGCTGTGTGGAGGTGGGGCAGGCCAGGAGAGGCCTGAGGACCCCGGCCCCAGTGACAGCAACTTCTGCCTCTTGCTGTGACAACTCTGGCCCAATCCTTGTGCTTCCCCCATATTCTGACACACTGATTTTTCAAATGACAGCAGTAATTTATCAACCGCCTGGGATGATATACATTCTAATCTGATCAACATGTGGTAAATGAAGCGCTTTTCGGGGAAATGGCAGGCATGACCTCCCAATAGCCTTTGACTTCACAAATTCAAAGATTTTCTCAGCTGCCCTCTGTGTTCTGAATTCCAGCAATCACAGAAAGGACAGACAATCAGGAGAGGGGAGGAGAGAATAAGAGAGCCTTCCAGAAGAGGTTAGAGGGGAACGAAGAAGCCTCACTGGTTAGGGGGGACAAAGACATCTCACTGGTAAGGGGGAGGGCAAAGAGGCTCACTGGTTAGGAGGAAGGGACAAAGAGCCCTCGCTGGTTAGGGGGGCAAAGAGGCGTCACTGGTTGTGGAGGGCAAAGAGGACTCACTGGTTACCCAGGAAATAAAGGAAGGACCTCGTGCTACTGGTTGGCTTTGGAACAAAATTTCAAGATGCAAACAGACCCGGCAACAACAGCACAGCAGCGGGTGTGCAGAGTCCTGTGTGGGGGGTGGTGGCGGGGTGGGGGGTGGCTCTTCCTTTGCTTTTTACCATCTCATCATCTGCAGATTGGATTAGAATGGTTTTCTGGGAAGTCGCTCTTCACAGGATTTGCCCTAATTCACCTTCAACCCTCCTCCTCCTAGTTGAAGGGCTGGCAGTCCCACACCCTTCTACCAATGCCGGCCTGCTGACCCTCCTCCTCTCTTCCACTATTCCACACACTCACACACTCACCCACTCACTCACACACACACACTAGTTATAGAAAATAACAGAGAAACAGCTCCTTGGAAACTCCTTGAGGTGCTCAAGCACAAAGTTCATGTAACCAAGGTCAAAAACCCCTTCAAGGGACCAGCAGTTGGTGTAATGGCTATGTCACTGGACTCCCATGTAGTGGACCGCAGTTTGAATCCCGGACCTGGTGGCTTAAACTCATGCCAGGCGCATGTGCGTGCGTGTCCAAGATTCTGAGAGGACAAGGCAGGAGAAGGGATTGCGACGTGGCCATCCCCCCCCGGGGGGGGGGGTGGTTTTTGGCTTTTTGTCTCTCTGTCTCTCTCTGTCTGGTGAGCGCACTGGTGAGTGCACACACCCTATAGTAAAAACCTCTTAAAAAAAAAAAATAAAACAAACAAACAAAAACCCTTCAAGCCCCTCACTGGAAGTGAGCTCCTACTCAGTGCTCCCGTGTCATGCGCTAACTGAAACCCTGATGCTCCCATTGCGCCAAACTGAGGGCTGGGGATTATGAACCCCCTCCATCGGTGGAGAAGCACAGAGAGGGTGAAAACTTGCCCAGCATCACACAGCTGAACGGGAGCGGGACTGGGATACAGACAGACCCCCACCTCTCCGATTCCCTCCAATCAGAACATGGCCAGGCCTGGGGTTGGCTTGGCTTTGCATGAGGAGCTGGAAATGAGGCCACTTCATTTCAGTAGAGACCTGAGCGGGGAGAAGCAATGCTGGGGTTCTAAACGCAGGGCTACCCCTCAATTCCCAACTGACCCCGCAGGTTGAGTCGGTCCTGTTGCCTTTATTCTGTGCCTTTCCTGGAATTCTACAAAAAGGGCAGGCTTTGAAGGTCAAGCTGTGCAATTAACGCCTACTTTTTCCATAGGTGAAAAACAGAAGCCAAGTCTGATTTTCAAACACGTCTTGTCACAATCCGCTTATTAAGTTATTGCTTTAAGTGACTCCCCAAAGAGACGACTGCCCTTGCAGACTGAAGGGCGAGCTAGAAAGCAGCGTGTGCCCTGGGCTGCCTGGCTCCCTGGGCTCTGGGACGCTCACGTCTCTCTTCTTCCTTTCGCTGCACTTTCCGCAAACTTAGGGCCCTGTGATTTCTTGGTTTCAGGATGAGTCGCCCAGTACTTGGGACCTGAGGCGCAGTGAATTTCCTTGCAAACTGGGGATGGGAGTGGATGGGTCAGGGGTGCACATTCATTTCAAACAACTTCCTCGTCTAGGCTGAAATGTGGAGGAGGTGTGAATTTTGGGTGCTGCATTTGTACAAAATCACTTTAAGGCCACATTCAAATCAGGTCATGGCAGAACGGTACCTCGTGACCACATGCCTTTCTTACTCCTGTGTTTTACCCCATCTTTAAAATTAAGACATAAAAAATTCACAACTAAAATGGAGTGGCAGGATATGGCGGGGGGGGGGGGGGGGGGGGGCATCTCGTTACTAGGATCACCCATGTGTTTGTGTGTCTGTCACACACAGGCTGTCAACAAGCCTCTAGACTTGGGGCCAATGGAAGCAGCTTGCTAGAGAAGAAAAAGGAGCCACATGTCCACCTCAAAACAGGAAGGGGGAAGGTGGCCCAGAGATTGGGAGTACCCAGAACTACAGCGTCTTTCTGGGGGACAATTAGCTGTCTCTGCTGGCCCAGCACCCATGCCCCCTGCTTCAGATAAACACACCTTGGTTTTTACTGAGGAGCCACTCTAGTCAAGACACATCACCCAGGCCTGGCTGTAGACCCAGAACATTCTTGAAGGGAATGGGCCCAAGACAGGCCCATTGTACCAACAAACAATGGCCCAGCTGGGAAGGGACAGACCTCTCGCCACTCGGTGGCTGTGGAAGCAGGATGTGAGCCTAGAGCCTCCAGTCATCGTCTCTGCACTGCGCCCTGCCTGCCCACGCCTCCCCTCATCCAACACGGCGTTCCAAACAAGTATCTGAAACTGGGAGGTTCAAAAAGCAGAGTCTATGCAGTTCACAGTTTAGAGGTCCAAGGTACGGGGCACCCTCTGCTGAGGCTACAGTGCGGCAGAGGGCTGGACCGTGAGCAGAGCGGTTGCCCTCAACTTCTGCCTGTTCCAGGCTCCTTTCCGCTCTGACACACCCACCAGCACTCAATCACAGGAACCCTGTCCTCCTGCCCTTATTGCACCCAAAGGCCCCCACCCTGGGACATCATGAAGGGATTAAGTTTCCACTTAACACCTTTAAACCAACCAAGTCCCAACACATGAGTTCTAGGGGAGACATCCAAATTGCAACAGTCCCAGAAATATAAACAATAAGTGCTCTTTTTGCTTAAGCTGGTCTGAGTTAGATTTCTAAATCTTCCAACCACAACGGTCCCAGTGTATCTTCATGTAAAAAAAAAAAAAGTCGTTAAATAAATTATACCGAAATTTCCAGTTAGAGACAATGAGTTCCAGAGCTTAAGGAGACTGTATAAGGCACATAGTAAATCTTGACACCAAGACAGGGCCATGAGGCAGATCTCTCCCCTCACAGGGACCTCCCCCAGGCTACGCTCCCCTCTGGTTTATGACATGAATGAGAAACGGCCCAATGCCCTTCTGAGTCACAGGAATGAATACCCAAACACAGACGCAGTCTAAGGACAGAATACCCACCAACTGCCCCTTCAAATGGGAGGAAAACCAAGAGATCACATAGATGACTCAGACAGCTCTAGAATACAACTGCTGCCCAGCAGGATGGGTCTGAGAAAGCTGCATCTAGTTATGGTGAGCTGCGTGGGAAGATAGCCGGCCCATCATCTTCCAATTTTGGAATGACTAACGTATTCAAGAAATTAGGAAGGCACGGAAATTGCCCAGGGAGGTTGCTGAGAGCCATGCTTGACTGAGTTCTGAATTCAACACCCAACTGTCCAAGCAAAGCGTCCAGGGAAATTCCTGGGTCCTACTTGGTACGATTAGGTCAAGA
Organism: Tupaia belangeri chinensis; assembly: GCF_000334495.1. Taxonomy (NCBI): domain Eukaryota; kingdom Metazoa; phylum Chordata; class Mammalia; order Scandentia; family Tupaiidae; genus Tupaia; species Tupaia belangeri. The sequence goes on along the minus strand of NW_006159657.1, from coordinate 2,123,443 downwards.
AACTACCCAGAAAATACTTTTGGAGGCTGGTAAGAATTCCTCCCTTCGCTCCCTGTCCAGGGAGCCCCTACTCCAACCAAGGAGCTAGAGCTGGAACAGCAGCCTTGCTCCACTGGCCTGCAGCCCTGTGTACTAGGACTGGGCCACCAGTGACGGACTAGACTGTGCTTTCGGGGCCAGACCTGCCCTGTCCACACCAGCGTTAGTCACAGCCAAGGCCTGGGTGGAGAGCATACTGGAAGGACTGATATGAAGGCAGTGAGGACACAGTGTACCAAGTGAGGTGAGGATGTCCGTTCTACCTCTAGAGCAGCTAGCTACGCCTAGGACTTAAGCAGACGATCTTCTTCTGAGTTAATGGAAAAAATACAAATTAAAATGACCCATATAAGCAACTGAGCATGGCTTACCTCATATCTGTCTCTCATCTCCCCACCAGAATGATACTTGTTGGCAAAGGTTTCCCAGGTCAAACAAGAGTTCCTAAACCAAAATGCTCAGTGCGCACTTTGGTTCTTTGGTTTATTTTTGTTTGTTTGCTTTTGTGGTTTTAAAAATTATTTATTTTTATTATTTTTAAAATTTGCTACAGGACACACGTGATAGCCAGATAGACAGGGGTGGCGGTGGAGGGAGAGTGAGAAAGCAAGCCACCGAGTCTGGGACTCAAACCTTGGTTGACCATGTGGGAATCCAGCACCTTAACCATCACATCACCTGCTGGCCCTCAGTGCACACGCTGAACAGAAATAACAGCATGCTGGAGGCCTCAGCCTTGCGAAGGGGTCCAGGTGGCACCAGAGAGACACGTGGGTTACACTCACTGAAATATGACCATAGCATTCCCAGATACACATGACGACTGCCAAGAACATAACGGGATATGGGGATGGGGATGGGGCTGGAGCATGTTCTGGCCGCAAATCTGCAGGCAATTCCCAGAGGCGAATGACTGAGTTCCCAGCCACTATTCAGTGGCAGGGTCTTTTTTTAGCTTCAGAGGCTTTGGGCTGGAGACTTGCATGGGCCCTTGCAGATGGGGTGGGGAGAGATGGTTTCAGGGCAGCCACTGTGTGCCTAAGAGAAAGGCTCACAGGAAGTGTCCCCCACACCCCCAGAAGACCACAACTGGGCTGCCTACTGAGGACAGGTGTTTGTCCCAAGAGGTGCCCAAACAAAGCCCCTGCCCATTTCCCCCAAGCACCAAGCTTCCCAACCCAGGGCCACAGCCAGAGACACCATCCACGTGGCTATGAGCCTCGCCCAAGAACAAGCAACTGGACCGTTCAAGTTTGCTTACTAGAGCAAATGCTCTCCAGTTCAAGAATGCTTTAGCATAAGTGAGAGGGAGGTGAAAGAGCTCTACATTCCCAACCAGGGCAAGAAGAGGGCTGCACGAGCACACCTCACTCTACACGGACAAGACTTTGCAAAACTCTTTTTTTTTTTTAATGTGAGAAATCATCTCCCGGGGGAGGAGGCTTGACCACGTCACTATCTCTTCTCCACTCTCCTCTTGGGATTTTAGGCATGCACACACTCACATGGTGTGTTTTAAGTCACCGGGTCCAGGACTCGAACTGCAGTGAGCCATGTGGGAATCCAGCGACATGACCATTATGCCATCTGCTGGTCCCTGAAAAGCTCTTAGGTAGGAATCTAGAGTATTATATTTGATTCCAATTAAAAACCCCTCTATTAAAGCCTGCAATTTCATTAAACACAGGCCACCCTTCCCTCCCAGCGTGCTGGAAATAATTACTTTTGTCACAAATAATCATCCCGGTCACCAAGAACGACAGCGGCAGCGTATGCCAAAGATGACGGCACAGTGACTGTCATGACAGCAACAGACGGTATTTAAGAGGGGCCAGTGTTCTGAGCAAACGCATCACCCATTAGCTCATTTAGATTTTATAGGAACACCACAAAGTAGATGTTACTTGTTACCCTCTTTTTACAGGTAAGGAAACCATGGCACGCGGTTAGCAGTGAAAACCTCGCCCCAGGTCAACCGTCCAATGAGGGCAGGACTTGGACTGGACCTGCGTGTGACACACAGTCTGCGGCTGCCTTGGGATGGCTGGACCGTGAAGAAGGAGGTGTGCTAGTGTCAGGGGTGAACAGAAGCACCCATGGGGCACACGGAGAGCGGGCAAGGGAGGAGCAGATGCAGAAGGCTCGCTCGTGGGCTGGCGGCGTGGGCAGGGCGCTGTTCTCGGGTACACTCACCTTCACTCTCCCCGCTCGTCTTGATGCCTTTGAGACCACCCTCGGTACCTTTAGCCCTCTCGGGGTCTTCCTGGGCATCTTCGGCAGGCCCTTTCTCCTCATCCTCTTCCTCCCCGACGTTTTTGTAGTTGGGTCTCTTTTGCACCCGCCGCTTGCCCTTGTGTTTGTTCATCTCAAGGGACCGCTCAAGCGTTTCAGTGGGTTTAATGAAGCACCGGATGCTGGGCTTGGCCTAGGAATGCCAAAGGCGTTGACAGATAAATTTCAATGGTGGAATCTCACCAGATGTTATCAGCTGCTGGAGAGTTTCTTCCCTAGGAAATTATTTCCAAAACAACAAATGCTACCGCCTGGTTTAGTATTACAACTATCATTAACAGCATCATTATAGGAGTCAGCAAGTGGTGTGGTGGTTAAGCTGTTGGATTCCCAAATGGCCAACCACAGTTTGAGTCTCAGACCTGGATGGCTTGCTTTCTCTTTCCTCTCTGTCTCTCTCTGTCGAGTGCACGTGCCCTATAGCAAATTTAAAAATAATAATAATAATAATAAATATTGGGTCATGGGAGAAGTCATGATGCATTTTTTGCATAGAAAAACGTATCTTGACTTTGCCAATGACCCAATACATTAAAAAAAAAAAAAGACAAAAAAAAGACATCAATATGATTAATCAAAACAGTGGCTACCATCTATTGCCACTGTCCTGAGTCAGAAATGCCACACTGTCCATTCCAGTTCTGGGCTTCTCAAATGTCAGTTGTTTACATAAGAAAAGCACTCTGGGAAGCAACAGTTGGAGTAACGGCTATGTTGCTGGACTCCCATGTAGTCTACCGTGGTTTGAGTCCCAGACCTGGTGGCTTAAACTCACACCGGGCGCATGTGCATGCATGCATACCCAAGATCTGGAGAGGAGAATGGAGGAGAAGGGATTGAGGCGTGGCCAGCCCCCCAGGAGGTGATTTCTCACTTTCTGTCTCTATGTCTCTCTCTGTCATTCTGGCGAGCACACGCGCCCTATAGCAAAAAAAAAAAAAGAAAAGAAAAGAAAAGCACTTCTGTTTCACATTTTAGTGGCAGATCCTTCATGCCAGATGCTTGTTCTAAGGGCTCTGACTATACTGTCTCACTTAAACTTGACAGTAACCCCATGAGATAGCACTGTGTTATCTTCGTTGTAGAATGGAATGAATAAACTGAACCTCAGAGACACTTCTCGAGGTCATACAGCAGGAGGTGGCAGAGCTGGGACTCAAACCACACTCTATTAACTTTTAACTTAACTAAAAGTTAATTCTAAAAGGAACCGCACAGGGTACTTTAAAAGTTCATGGAAAATATTATTAACGTACAAGTTTATTTTGGTGCAAAATTTTTTTGAAAATCACACATTGTTTGCTTTTTTAAGAGACATGTCTAGGGACTAGCAGATGGCAAATGGTTACATCGCTGGACTCCCACGTGGGTGACCGTGGTTTGAGTCCCAGATCCAGAGGCTTGAAACTCACCCTGAGTGGATGTGCATGCATGCTCAAGATTCTGAAAGAACAGAGACAGGATTGTAGTGTGGCCATCCCCGGCGGGGGGGGGGGGGGGGGAGGTGATTTCTCGCTTTCTGTCTCTCTGTTTCTCTCTTTCTGGTGAGCGCATGCTCCCTATAACAAAAATCTCTCTCTAAAAAAAAAAAAAAAAGGAGAGAGAGACAGATCTTACTATATTGCCCAGGCTGGCCTCAAACTCCCAGCCCCCTGCCTGAGCCTCCCAAGTAATCAAAACTACAGGCCCGTGCCACCACGCCAATGCATAGCTTTTTCCCCCTAGTATGCATTTGTGTGAACTTTCCAGAGATCCTGTCCTTATCATTACAGGAACTAGAACACCACCAGCTGCCTTACTATGGTAAAAATAAATCACAGAAAAGTACAAGCACGTTGTACTGTGTGTAGTCAAATGCTGGCTGACTTCAGCAGGGGCGTCTGGGAAGTATCGGCCCTGAGTCAAGGATCAGTTCACTCCAAAGAAAGCAGCTTTTCCCTGGAAAGACCCATGTCACCTTTGCCTCGTGTCCCACACTGCTGATTCTCACTCCTTACGACAGTCACGGTATCTGGAATGATCAGTCACACTTTACGCAGAAGGAACAGAGGCTCAGAGAGGTTAAGTCACTTGCCCAGCATCACACAGCGACTGAGCTGAAGGTGTGCCCAACTTCGAAGCCAAGCTCTTCCTGAAATAACGGAGCTCGGGCACAGGCCCACGTTAGCATTCTTTCAGAGCGTATATATACAAATCAAGCAGGTCTAGGAAGGAATGGGGAAATACTGATTTGTTCGGGACAGGATTTTGATTAAAGTGTTTTTCTCTTTCCTGAGTCTGGATGATGTTCAGATATCATTTTGTCATTAAAAAAAAAAAAAAGTTTTAGAATAAACTTTTCCATTATCTTGATATGGACTATCCATCTTTTAAATTTACCCAACCACCACCAATTGTATTCTGGGGCTACCGTATGTTGCCAATAAGTGGAATGTACTCAAAAGAACACAGATTAATTTCAATTAAGCTCAAAACAAAACCCAATTTTAAAAGCTGAATTAGCATCCAAATCCAAACATTAATTTTTATTTACCTACTTTGGATTATTCAACCACAAAAATGACAGATAGATTGAGACGTGATTCTACCGCCCATCCAAGAAACCCAGGTAGCGCATCACAGACGCCAACCCTCAAAAGCTCAGGCGTGAGCTGAGCGTGCACTGTGGCAGCCGGACCCATCAGAGCCCACGTAGGACACTGTGCAGGAAGTGCAGGCCTGGACGCCCTCACCCTCCACTGAAGGGTCCGAACCCAGAAGTCCGGGCCCGGAGATGAAGTGACTCGCCCCTCCCATCACCAGTTACTCCCAGTGCATCTTAGAGCATGCCACTCAGCAATCAAGACCAGACAGAGGAAAACATCCCCTAAGCAGGAATTCCCATGGACGGGTGGAGAAAGCCCTCCCTCTGCTCTGGACAGACTCAGGTGTACAGAACCATGGGCAGAACTGAGGGCAATGAGCGCTCAGGCCAGCATGGTGCGAACCCCTGCCCCACTGACCCCTCCATAGGCTCCAGGCTGCTCTGCCCCTTAGGTGCCTTGTCTGAAACAGAGCAAGTCATTCTGGCCACAAAAACCCTGGTGATCAAGTTCTTTCAGGGCATGGCGAAACAGGAAGCATCTAACATATAGCTACCTTCATTTCCGTGCCAAAATAAATAAATAAATAAATAATAAACTGTAGGCTAGCCCATGGCATGGTAGTTAAAGCAGCTGAATCAGACATGGCTGGCTTCTTGGTTCGAATCCTGGACCCTGCGGCTTGAAAAACACGCAGGGTACATGTATTTGTGCGCCTGAGATCTTGAAAGGAGGGAGAAATGGAGAAGGGATTTCATTATGACCATCCCCCATGGGCGGGCACTTTCTCATCCTCCCTCCACGTCTCTCTATAGGGAGTGTACACACCTTGAAGCAAGTTAAAATAAATAAACCAGGGCCAACAGGTGGTGTGGTGATTAGGGCACTGGACTCTCACATGTCTAACTGTAGTTCGAGTCCCAGATCTGGTGGCTTTCTTTCTCACTTTCCCCCTCTCTGTCTCTCTCTGATGAGTATGCATGCCCTATAGCAAATAAAAAATAATAATAACAATAATGAATTAATTTAATTAAATAAATAATTCTTTTTTAAAAATGAGTAAATAAACCATAAGAATGAATTTTAAAACTTTCCAATGGGATCTGCTTTTCTCGATGATCAGGTGTTTGGGGAAGAAGGAGGGAAGGCACCCTTACTGGGGAAATTTCAAACCTTTAAAATGTAACTATCCAGTAAACAGCTGGAAATAACCTAAATGTCCATTGACAGGGGAGAGGTTAGGTAATTACAGCCCTCTGTCTATGGAGTGGGAAACCACGCAGACCTTAAAAAGCCCAAGGCCTTTTTATTCCTCAATGTGCTGGTGCAGAAATCGCCAGGAGAAAAAGGCAGAATGAGGTGCACAGACAGGTCGCGTCCAGGCAAAGCTTTTCCAAGGCTCCGCACACACACGCGAGGGGGAAGGGGTAAACACGACTTTTCTAGAGAGACGTGTAAGAATGTCTTACCATTTCGTCTCTGGCGAACACGCAGGGCAGCAGGATGGTGTGTACGCACACCCATACAAGCACACTTACAATTTCTCACTGCATACCTTTTCACTTCATTTGAAATTTCGAATTGTGCATATATGAACTTAAAAGAAAATTCAACAGGGATTATTTGAACACTGGGGTTATGGATTATTTTAGTTTCCTTTTTATACTTCTATGTATAAAAAAACTGAATCTTTTTTTCCTTAATACTAACAATATCAAAATATCACAGTTATCAGTCTAGCTGTGGGAGCTCAAGCAACGGGGCACCCAGCTCAAGGCTGGGGTCACACGGGAGGCCCGGGTTCCGATCCAGAACTAACCTGAGCAGGCCAGGAGCAGTGGCACACACCTCACTGAGAAGCTGAGGCAGAGGATCACAATGGCAAAAACCTGTCAGAAAGACCTGCCTCTCCCTTCGCCTCCTCCCATGCTAGCTCTTGCTCTCTCATTCCTTCTCTCTCTCTCTCTCACTCTCTCTCATAAAAACAAACAAACACATAAAAAAACAAACAAACAGAAAACAGAAAACAGCTATCATAGAGAAGCTGGCAGAAAGGACTTGGCTAGGAAATGGAGGCATAGTTTCATGAGTGTCCTCGCTACACCTTGCACAATCCTTCTGGCCGTCAACACCCCAGAAATCTTCGTGCTACACCAGACGGTCCAGGACATATGGGCTGAGGGCCCCCAAGAGACAGGCCCTGTCCACCTTCTCTCCACTGTTCTCGACTCTAAGCCATGTGCAGAGAGCAGGCTAGGGGTTCAACAGGCTGCTACCGGTGGACTCGGGGCTGCAGGAACAATGCCTGCACCACGCACTGCCTGAAGTGAAGGACAGAGGGATGGAAAAGAGAAGGAAATGGAGGGGGAAGAAAGAAAGGAAAAAAGGGCCTAATACGTCCAGGAGCCAAACTTAGCACAATTAAAGAACAAGCTCAGGACCAGCAGATGGTGTAATGGTTACGTTGCTGGACTCCCACATAGTCAACTGCGTTTGAGTCCTGGACCCAGAGGCTTCAAACTCGCTCCTGGTGCATGTGTGTGCGTGCATAAGATCCCAAGAGGAGAATGGAAGAGAAGGGACTGCGGCATGGCCAGCGCTGGGTTGATTTCTCACTCTTTTATTTATTTATTTTTTTGAGAGGTTTTTGCTCGCCAGAAAGAGAGAGAGAGACAGAAAGCGAGAAATCCCGCCCCCTCCCGCCCCATAGTGGATGGTCACCTCGCAATCCCTTCTGCTCCATTCTCTTCTTAGGATCTTGGGCATGCATGCACACGCATCCTGGCGTGAATTTGAGCCGCCAGGTCTGGGACTCGAACTGTGATCTACTCCATGGGAGTCCAGTGACATAGCCATTACGCTAACTGCTGGTCCTGATTTCTCATTTTCTGTCTATCTCTCTGTCTCTCTGGCAAGCATCCACGCCCTATAGCAAAAATCTCTCTCTAAAAAGAGAGCAAGCTCAACGAAACTAACCAAACATGGAAAAAGCCTATTTCAGAGTCAAAAATCAGAAGGTTTCTGGGTTCGTCTTATCCTAAATTACACAACACATGCCCCAGAGAAAAGTAGACCTGCGAACAGGTATTGGCTTCCCAAGTGCCACAGCTGCAGGCTTCACCAAGGGCTTATCTACCAGCTAAGGAGCCTCCTCGCTGACCGCAGGGGTTATGGCTGAGTGGGAAAAGCAGGAGGGCTGAGAGCTCTGTGGCTGAGCATTTGGGCAGGCTCCTGAGGTCAGGGCCAGCTGAAGGCTGGCAGTGGGATTTCAGGGGTGCCCAAGGGCCTAGCTACTCCATGAAGTGTTGCACCTGCTAATGAGCGAGGAGGCCTTCCACTAGCCTCAACTCCTCTAACACGAGACTTTGGTTCTCACTTGTTTGAAAGTCACTTTCTCTGGGGACAGTGACTCCCCAGAGGGCACATGCCTAAGGTCTTTCAGGGAAGGAGGGACCTGTGAGCAGGTCTGCAAGGGGTCAAGAGGGAGGATGGAAAGAAGCAAAGTCCAGGAGCCTGAGTAAAGTGAGGCACTTGGTGGATGTCCCAGGTGTCAGACGGAATGACTTCCCCGGGGTCTGGGTGCACCGGCTTAGAAAGACTCAGACACGGGCTGCACGTGAAAAAGCAAGTTGCAATTAATTAAGCAATCAAACAATGGTTTGCTTGTGGTTTTTAATAAACAACGACCTAGGGACCAGCAGTTGGCATAATGGCTATGTCGCTGGATTCCCACGTAGTCGACTGCGGTTCGTGTCCCGGACCCGGGGGGTAAAACTATGTGTGTGTGAGTGCGTGCCCAAGATCCTGAGAGGAGAATGGAGGAGAAGGGATTGCAGCGTGACCATCCCCCGGGGGGGTGATTTCTTGCTTTCTCTCTGTCTCTGTCTGTCTGGTGAGTGCACGAGCCCTATAGCAAAAAAACTCTCAAAAAAAAAAAATCCAACGACCTATAGAATTGAAACATGTACAACATGTAGCATGTACATCATGTGTTCCTGGGCTGGTAGACAGCTGCATGAAAATTGAAAGAGAAAGGTCTGGAAGGACACACAAACTGAAAACAACTGTGGTTCCTCTGAGGAAGACACTGAGGTTGGAGGAACTTTCACTTTCTACTCCCTCTGCTTCTGTATCATTCAGTTCTTTCACCCTGAGAAAGTACCAGCAGCACCATTGAAATGTAAAAAGTACCTCTGAAGACTGTAGTTAACTATAGCCATTGAACTATACATGAAAATGGTTAAGATGCTAAATTGTATGTTGTTCATTTGACCACAGTTTCTTTAAAGCAAAACTTAAAGAAGGCACCTTTAGGGGCTAGGCAGTGGTGCAGTAGCAACTGGACCAGAGAGGAAAGTCCTGGGCTCACATGCCAGAATCCTCCTGTGTCTGCCAGGCATGCACCTGCCCCTGATCTAGGCTGGCAAAGGCTAGGGATGGGCTACGGTACAAAGACCCTGGGCGTGTCTGTGTCTCTGTCCCCCGTCTCTCTCTCTCATGCAGGAAGTAGGTAACACGGGCTGCGGTACAAAGACCCTGGGGGTGTCTGTGTCTCTGTCCCCCTGTCTCTCTCTCTCATGCAGGAAGTAGGTAACAAAAAAACGCACCTTTCGATATCAGGATGGAGAGTCCTGGTGAGGAAGCACTGCCTACAGACTGAGGAGGAACTGTATGGGGACACAAAAAGTGCTTTCCGTTTTGGCCCAAATTACAAACAAATATTATCAGCCGAGAGTCTATACTTACACACTTTATTGCAATTCTGCTATCCCGCACCTTGAAATAAGTCTGCCTCAATAAATGCATGGCCACAATGCCCTCAATACAAGTCGGGAGCATATTAAACAGCCAGGGGACCCGAATTCACTGGAGTCACAGGAGGACCACTCGTTCACTGAGCACCAGCCAGCTTCCCAGAGCTGGGAAATGGCCAGGAAGCCACGGGGCCCACCTCCCAGGGCCCACAGTGCAGCCACACAGCAGGCAAGTTCTACCACACGCTGTGTGCTGCCCACCCAAAGGAGGGTGGGACTGAGCAAGGGAAGCACCAAGGAAGGGAAAACTGTGCCAGCACTGGAGGGCAGGGAAGCTTCTAGGGCTCCACAGAGGAGGAAGTGACCGATCTGTGTCTTGAAGGTCAGCAAGAGCTCACCAGGATACTTGGGACGAAGAGAAAAAGAGGAAGCCAGCTCAGAACTCAGGTGGGAGCCCACTGGTTAGGGAAGCCAGAAGAGGCCATCACCTTTTATTTGCTGAGGCCTGGGTCACCAGAAGCTGGGGTGCTTGGTGATGGTGGTGGTGCCCTGGGACACTACCATGTACTCGGTCAGCTCTTAGACAGCAGCAGACACTCAGCCCGCTGGACTTCTGGGAAGTTGGGTGGTCCCGGGCCACAGGGCAGCCTCCCCAGCCAGCTGTCAAGCACCCTTCCCAAGGGCATCCAAGCACATGGCCTGGAAGAGGCACCGGGGAGCCCATTTTGTGCCCTGCAGATGCAGTCCATTGAGTGGGTATCTTAGCACCTACTCAGTGGTGCAGGGGGCAGGGAGAAGGCAGTGGCTGGCAAATGACCAGCACAGGGCATGGGAGAGCACCAGACGGTCATCCAAGAAGAATCTTGATTGAGAGCAGAGAGCGAGACCACAGGGGCCAGGTCAGGGAAGGTGAGGTCACAACGTCCAGGTCCTGATCTGTGGGAGCTGCGAGGGCAACCACTTTTAGAAAACCCTTCTAGGCTCTTCTAGGTCTAGTCCCCTCACCTTTTGAGGAAACCACTGGAATCCTTCTGTTCAAACAGCTGGGCAGAGGGGTTTGAGAAATTAGAGAAAGGTTTACCCCTAAGAAAGGAGGCAGGCCATGCTGACTAACAAAATCACACGCAGCATTAGGGCAGCCCTGGGCCCAGATCTCAGACCTGTTATAGCCAACTCAAATAAGCCTGTTTCCCCATCTGTCAAACCCCAGCAATGGTAGATCAGCACCAGCCACCTGAGGGCTAACAGAAACCCTGTGTGCACAAATAAGGGAGTGGGCAGGGAGCTACACAGGGAGATGAACTTGCCCAAGGTCACCCGCTAGTGAGACAGAGGCGGGGTCTGAATCCGGGAGGTCTAGCTCCAGAGTCCACACGCATAATCGTCCTGCCACCTGGCTGCCATGCTCAGTCTCTTCCACTAACACGTGCCATGCCTCCTGACCCTGGGCCAACTATGGGCCAACCGCCCAAAGGATGCAGGGAAAGACTAAGCCATGCCCACCGCATTGCGCACAGCAGAGAAGGGGAGCCTGTGGGACGGAAGCTCAGTGACAATTTATGCATTGCTCAGTAGGTGGCCCTCTGACCCGACAATGACATGCATACACAATGTGTACTCATGAGACATTTTTTTCTCATGCACACTGAGACCAAAAGCCACAGGAGATGACAACAGATCACAGCGGCCCAGGTTTATACCAACAAAACCAACACACGGCAGCACGTAGTGGCTGGGCGAGGG
>NW_006159657.1:2074105-2110942 GCF_000334495.1 Tupaia belangeri chinensis | reverse complement strand
AGCGCTGGGTGAGTGGGGCCGGGTGAACCGAAGCCTAGCCACACATCTAGAAGGCACAATTGCGACCACATCAGCAGGATGATGTGGCAGTGCTGCCAAACTTCACAGGGAAAATAAAACCTATCGGGTGGGAAACATGAAGTGGTTTCCATTAGCAGGAGGCACGAGACATTAACAGTGTGTTCCCCACACTCTGGCCAGTCGTCAGAGCGTACTGAGTGACAGGGCCCAGGCTGAGGAAACCCCCCTCTACGTGAGCCCCTCTGAGGAAATGGCCCTCAGAGCTCTCAGGACGTGCAGGCCCCGTGCTGAGCACCCCGACTCTGAGCCGAGCGGTGGGGAACAAGACAGCGCTGCAGTACTGGGAAGGCAAGCTCTGTGGGTCGGCAGGTGTGTGGGCGGCCAGCCTCATCCCCCCTCCTTCTCCACCCTGCTCACCTTCTCTGGCCCCCTCAAAACCCAGCACTCTGTCTGACACTGTCTCTGCCATTCGATCAAACCCAACAAATGCTTGTGATGGATTACAAGATCTCAGAAGCACTAAAAAGGCCTCTTTCATCATGTAAAAGAAAATCTCTCATTCCCTCATTCAACAAGGACACACCACACACTTACTTGGTATTTCTTTAAGGAGTATTTTACTATATTCTGTTCTCTAAAAAATAAATCATGAAATGTGGGCTTCCAGCTGCCCAGAACAGCCAGTAGGGAATACCACACTCCCCAACATCTCATGCGAATCAGAAGTGACAGTCGCACACAGTAACCAAAGGAGCATGAAACAGAAGCAGCGTAGGGGCCAGCCACCATGGCACAGTGGCAAAACGGTGCTCTGTGATGCTGAGGTCATATGGTAAGGTCCTAAGTTCACATCCCAAGGGCTCCCTGTCCACGCCAGGTGCATGTGCACGTGGATCCTGGGTGACCAAGGCATGTAGGCCCTATTGAGGTGCTTGTCTCTCTCTCTCTCTCTTGTGAAATAAATGCATAAAAACAAACTTAAAAGCGAGTGAGAAACAGCACAGGATGGGGGTTAGCATGCTGCAATCCAAATGGAACGGTCACGTACTTCCGAGAGCCTGGCTTCCTCACGTGAGGAGAGGATGACCACACCGCCTCGCTCTTAGCTCCTACCAGTGTGAGACGTGCCATTACACGAGACAGGTAAGTATGTGCGTTTGCAATGACATGAAAATGTCCCCCCTCCTGCTGGCCTCTCTTCTGACCGCAGACACACTCAGCTTGTCCCCACAGAGGTTCCTGACTCACCATTCCCACTCCTGACCGGCTCGCCCCACCACACCCCTAACTCTCAGCAGGGTGAGCGCCCTCCTTCAGTCTGATACAATGCCACCTCCCAAGGGACCACCCCACCCCCCCCAAAAAAAAAAAAAAAAACTGTCTCTACTTCCTCTCCTGAGGTGAGGTTACCAGCATCCCAGGAAGAGGCCAGCAGGCAGCCAATCTCGGGCCAGCCAGGAACTGCTGCTCACCTGGCCTCAGGCCCTTCCAAGGGAGCCACACTCGCTCACCACCTCTGGGCTGAAAGCTCACTTGTGCTCGGGCCTGACAGGAGTGACCCACCACTGCCGCGGCCGCCTCTCCACACTGTCAAATCCCGTGTCTGAGAAGGTAGAGGAATGACCCGCCTCACCCTTGTGCAGCCCCCCAGCTTCCCATCAGGCGAAGCAGCCCTGAACAAAGCCAGGAGCCTGGTCTGAGGACTTCGGCACCGACCAGGACTGGATTCTTGGCTCCTTGGAGAAATGGCGCTCAGCTCCCTTCTCTAGGACACGTCACCACAAGACCACCACTGTTTACCACAGGACACACTAAACATGGAGACCCAATGGGCCACCAGGTTCCCTAAGCCTCGGATCCTTGTTCCCTACCCAACTTCATGTCCTACTTTGCTCCCCCAACCATGCTGCTCCCCAACACACCAAGCACCACCCCTCTATTCTCCATCTATTCAACAAATAAATTATTGGGTCCCCAGAACATTGCCTGGCACCCAATAATTTATTTCTTGAATAGATAAAACCAACCCAACTTCAAGTAACTCAAATCTGGCTAAAAATCACTTGTGTCCGGGACCAGCAGTTGGCATAATGGCTATGTTGCTGGACTCCCATGAAGTTGACTACAGTTTGAGTCCCGGACCCAGTGGCTTAAACTCACACCAGGTGCGTGTGCATGCATGCATGCCCAAGATCCTGAGAGGAGAATGAAGGAGAAGGGATTGTGGCATGGCCATCCCCCCAGGGGGTGATTTCTCGCTTTCTGTCTCTCTGTCTCTGTCTTCCTGGTGAGCACATGTGCCTTATAGCAAAAAAAAAAAAAAAATCACCCATGTCCAAAGAGGCCACCTGGTAACTCAGACACCAAAGTCCTGGGGACAGCACCAGAGTAGTGGGTGCCTCATCTGTCCGTATCTCCGATTTCCGGATTTTAGTTGAAACCTGGAAGAAGTCACTAGTGGCTCAGTGCAGCTGAAGGAGGGTCCACCCCATCCAGCAGGGAGTGTGTGACACCACCCACACGGCAGAGCTGTCTCCAGCCTGGTGTGCAGGGCAGACACAGAAGAGCCAGCTGGGGTCTGAGTCACAAGCCTCCTCCATGGACCCCAACCTTCCCACCCTCCACCCTGCCACTCTGCTATGCCGGTGGCTGCTCTGGGATGTGGGGATTCTGAAGGCCCCGGCCATTCCCCGAGTAGCAGCCAGTACTCCTGGCCTTCAATCCTAGGCACTTGTGTGCTGTGGGTATTGGCCTCAGCACTAGGGGACACCATCAGCTGCTCACCCACCTCTGTCCCTGCCTTCTTTGATGAGGGAACATGAGACGCTTAGAGGTGCCTTGATCCTGCCCCATCCTTATTTACAAACCAGCCCTGTCACACTCAATACTTCTGCAGGTGATGATGGCACCTCAGAGCTGCAGTTCCACTGAGGGACTAGGGACAGACCACGATGGCTGTGTGAACAGGGAGAATACACATGGGAACATCTGCAGCTGGGTCAGTTAAGGTCCTTGGTTTACAGAAGTCTACTTTTCCCCTTTGGTATTCGCAATCAACCCTCCCTGAAGCCTCTCGGCACTTAAGGAAGAGGACCATGTGTGTTTCCCAGTCAGCACTAATGACCTGGGGTCTCTCATACTATCGAGATCACTAAGAGCAGGGAGACTAACCCTGTCCAGAAGGGTGCTGTCCTGCCTGGTGCATCCAGGCATGTAAGTGGCAGGCCAGAAAGACAACTATGCCATAGTGACAGGGGCACCCGAGCAGATTATTCATGCTCTAAATCTGCAAACACACACCCAGAGGAACAAGGCCGATGCTTTCTTAGCCACCGGCTCCACACACACATCCTGGGGAGTTTCCTGCTAGGCAGATGGTCAGCTACTAGAAATGATAAGCGTTACAAAGAGAACTGGTAGTGGACATCTGAGGTGTGCACTTGCTCTACTGGATCCCCAGGGCAGCAGCTGGAGCTCGTCCCAGTTGGTGGAACTGGTGCCTACAGAGAAGTCAGCACCCATCTTTTGGGACAAGCAAGCCTATCCTGCCCCATTCTGGATTCATGGCCAATCAACCATATCAACATGCATTAGCGTTTTGCGGAGATTAGACCTGGGACTAACGGGACGGAGGTGCTGAGTGCACACAGGGGCTCGGCCCACCGCACCCCCTGGCAGCACTTTAACATTTGTGCCATCTCCACCACCGTCATCACCGCTGACACTTCTCCCCTCCGCACCTCTGTGTTGGCTAACAAGGCACCTCCCAGAGGGGCGCACTATGGGTTTTCCACGTTTGTCTGTCCAGAGACAGACTGGGCAGCCCAGGAAGGGCAGTCCCAAGTCGGGGTGTCAGGTTACTGTACAGCCTCAGAAACTATGACAGTTAAAAAGGTAGCAGGAGACATTCACACACCCAAAGGCCCAGCATTTCATCCTCACCACAAACCCATGTTTCTTATTCTCATTGGATAGGTGGAGAAACTGAGGCCTGGAGATGTGGAATAACCTGCCCTAGAAACCTGCTAAGAGGAGGGGTGGAGGTGTGAAGAGCCAAGCGATTGGTCCAGGGCCCACCTGTGTGGCTGCCTCTGCAGGGGAACATGGAACAGCACCTAAGGGGCCCTCCAGCACTTGTCCCAGAACCCTGCCTCCCAGCAGAGTGTGGGTGGCTTGCCAGGGCAGGCTTGGGAACACTTCCTGCTGGGAGTCATTACGAGAATGTTGTGAGGGTCCTGTGACAACCCCGTTCACCACCTGGCCACTCGTTCCCGCACTGAGCACCTCCTCAGCGCCTCTGCGAGCCCTGCAATGGCATAGGCCGTGCCAGCATCTCTGAGACACAGTCCCCTGTCCTGGCAGGGGTGGGACACCCAGGAAGGGTGTCCTATGTCCTATGTCTTTCCTATGCACCACCCCATCCCTGAGCTCTCACAACAAGCAGGCATCTGCTGAAGGAATGAATAAAGAACGGCAAAAACGAAGGAAACTACTCCACAGAAACCCAAGATGAAAAAAATCCCTTTTAAAAAGGGATCTGCGGGGGAACCAGCAGTTAGCGTAATGGCTATGTCGCTGGACTCCCACGTAGTCGACCGCGGTTCGTGTCCCGGACCCAGTGGCTTAAAAACTCACGCCGGGCGCGTGTGCGTGCGTGCCCAAGATCCCGAGAGGAGAATGGAGGAGAAGGGATTGCGGCGTGACCATCCCCCCTGGGGGGTGATTTCTCGCTTTCTGTCTCTATGTCTCTCTCTGTCTGTCTGGCGAGCGCACGCGCCCTACAGTGAAAATCTCTCAAAAAAAAAAAAAAAAGGGATCTGCAGGGCTGGCAGGTGGTGTTGTGCTTAAGGCAGCTGGGTCCCACACCACTGACCATGCGGTTCAAGTCCCAGACCCGGTGGCTTGAGAAATAAGCTGGACGCATGCCCAACATCCCAGGAGGAGACTGGAGACGGGGCTGCAGTGCGGCCGTCCTGCCTGGAGGGTGCTTTCTCTCTCTGGCAAGCACAGCAAGCACACTATAGCACAGTTTTAAAACAGTATGTTAATTTTAAAAAAAGGACCTAGAGGTAATTATGGACATTCCAAATTCTAATGTATATGTCCATTTTGCAAAAATAATAAAATGCTAGCATTTCAGAATTAGCATTCTTTATTTCCTCAGAGAAGAAACACCATGTGCTCTGCATTAGAATTCGAGCAATTATCCCTGAGCAAGAACCATATGATTTTAATGTACAGATGAATTTCAATTAGACCTTTATGTAACCATGCTGATGTGTTTTAAATTTAACCCTAAATTACAGTCCTTTCAAATAACTGTGCCCTCCCCTCTGCCTTTCTCTCTTCAATTTTGGTTTGGTTTTGTGAAAGATCTGCTGGTAAAAATGAAGCAATACTAGTAACTTATCTACAAATTACGGGAAGGAGAAAGTAGGTTAAAAAAGACCAAGAAACTTAAAACAAGTATGCTCAAACCACATCCGAGCTAGGCAGGAAACAATAGGAGACTGTTCTTGCTTATAGGGAAGGAAGGTAAATCTCACTGGGACTGTTGTCAAACAAGTCACGGAGAGGTTCGCTGCTCACTCGTCTCGACCTTCAGCTGCAGTCATCGGAGGCCAGCAGCCTTCGCTCTGCACCTGGGAAAGGCAGTAACCGGAAGCAGAGAACTGACACTTTCACCTAGGCTGGCAATTCCTTCCACAGAACCGTCTCAATTTCAGTTTAGGTGCCCACCATGCCAGCAGCTGTGTCCTAGAGGCAGTTCACATGTCTCTCACAGTGGGGGCAAGACCTTCACTCCAGGAACAGACCTCCTAAACACTTCCTGTGATCAGAGGGTCTCCAAAGCCGAGAGGTCGCCAGCAACCTTCAGCAATTTGCTTATGCTCAAACTGCAAACCCCGCCCATCAATATCCATATCCTGCTTGTGATATTGTAGTGAGTCTTGCAAGATGATAGCCCTCGAGGGGAACTGGGGAGATGTGTAGTATTTCTTACAACTGCATGTGAGTCTATAATTACGTCAACAAAAAACGTCAGTTAACAAAAACTAAGTGTTGATGCACGAGTGGATAAAGAAAATGTGGTCTATACATACACGGGGCTATTAGTCAGCCTTTAAAAAGAAGGAAAGCCTGCCATGTGTGGAAACAGGATGAGCCCAAAGACACACTACAGCAAGTGAAGTAAGCCAGTCACAGAGGGACAAATACTGTAGAAGCCCACTTCCATGAAATACCAAAACATGTCAAAACCGTAGAGGCAGAGAGTAGAATGGGGGTTGCGGCGGCTGGGTGGAGGGAGGAGGGGAGTTGCTGCTCAACGAGCACGAAGTTTCAGCTGTGCAGGTGGCTCCATGGCGTGATGGATAGCACGCCCGTCCTCTACAACTCCCATGAAAGAACTTACAGGTCTGCTGGACAACACTGTGCAACAATGTCTCAGGCCCTAAACATCTGCTAAGAGGATAGATCTCCAGCTGTATGTTCTTACTGCAACTTCTTTGTTTTTCTTTTTAAGAATTTTGTTGTTATTGTTTCTGTTAACATGTAAAGCCAAACCAAATATTTGAGAGAATCTTGGTTACCACAAACATGGTATTCATCTATCTAATCATATCAATACAAATAATAAGTCACATAGTTGCAAAATCTAATCAGTGGCGTTGCTACACTAGGAGAAAGGTGCAATCTTGGTTCTCATTTGCCTTCACTAACATATCTCATGATGATAACTCGTTAGCATCTGAAGGCAGACACATGTGTCCTGCATCTTACTGCAGTTTCAAACAACCCTGCAATGCCCAGAGCCCCTGGGTCTCCTGTTCACCTTTCAGGACATCAAGCCTAACTTCAATACTGCAATGGATCTTACAGGAAGAAAATCTGTGATGAAACCTATACAGCTTCACAATCTTGGGGTCTGGAAATCATGCAACAGAAGAAAGTCCTAAGGGAGCTAATGCACGGCACACTGTTACTAATGCACATGCTGTGTCAGCGGTGGGCTGGGCGGGGACAGGCACATCTAGTGGGGACCACATGCCTCGGGTGGGAGGGGGCTCTGCAATGCTTCCTGTAGCCATGCGCAAAGGGGACCAAACCTATGGCTGTCTAAGAGACTCCAGAGATCAGACTTTGTGTTAAACTTCCTAAGTTTTAATGTGTGCAATTCATAAACTTTGCTTTCAAAAACGGCAAACTCCAAACAGGTCTGAGGGCCAAGTTGCAACCTGTGAGGCAACTGAAGGCACTTAATGTATTTCCTCCCCCTCTTCAGCAACATCCCCCAGCCCAGGCTTGCTCTTGGTTTGGTTTCTTTCTTTCTTCCTCCCTCCCTCTCTCTCCCTCTTCCTTTGTTATGCCAGAGGGTGAGACAGAGAGAGAGAGAAAGCACATCCCCACCCTCTGTCTTACATTTCTCCTTCCCATCAGGACTCCAGGCATGCACACGCACCTGGCATGTTTTCCAAGCTGCTGGGGCTGAGAGTTGAACTGCTGTCAGCCATGTAGGATCTGGCTCTCTTAACCACCACACCACAGGGCCAGCCTTTGCTCCCCATTTTCTTTTTTATTTATTTATTTTTTTTGGAGAGGTTTTTACTGTAGGGCATGTGCGCTCGCCAGAAAGACAGAGAGAGACAGAGAGACAGAAAGCGAGAAATCACCCCCCGGGGGATGGACACGCCTCAATCCCTTCTCCTCCATTCTCTTCTTGGGATCTTGGGCATGCACGCACATGCGCCCGGCGTGAGTTTAAGCCACCGGGTCCAGGACTCGAACAGCAGTAGACTACATGGGAGTCCAGCGACATAGCCATTACACTAAGTGCTGGTCTCTGCTCCCCATTTTCTAAGTGGGATAAAATGCCTTGCCTAGGATCACCCAGCTGGAGGGTCTGTGGCAGCTCTGACTCCAGGTCCTACTGATTCCGCCGACTCAGCATTCCACTACTGGCCCATTTAGCAAGAGCTAGTTTAACAAAGTTGCACAGAAATATCTCCAGCTCCATAAACACTGAGTCAGCTGCACACCTTCCAGACTCTGTGTAGTTAGGAGGTAGGCCACCAGGGAAGTCTTCCCCATTCAGTGCGTCACCCTATCCCCTCTGGGTTAAACCCTTTCACCAAACACTCTTCCTTCCCTGCAGAACACCTACAAGATTTGAGACGGGAAGTCTGTCTATTTGACCTGTGTCTAGCTCTCCACTGGACTGTCAAGCTCCAATGCAGCACAGGCCATCTATCATTCTGTATACCCCAGAACTAACAAGATGCCTGGCCCAGAGAAAGGGCTTAAGAAACACTTGCTGAATGGATCAAAAAAGGCAGAGGCCTGTCAGGGGCCATGAAAAGGCCCTATTCAACCCAGCTGAACGAACGCCACTACCATTAAGAACAGGAAGCTTCTGGGAATACTTTCAGAGGCTCAAATGCTCCCTTGCATAGCAAAATGGCCTGACTGGACCACTGCACACCAGAAAAACCAGAAGGGCAGGGGCCTCCCATAACTGTGCTCCATGTAGTGGTGGCCTTTCAGCTGGGGATCACATCCCGCTCACACGAGCACGGCAACACAGCCCAGAGCCTGAACGAGAGCCCGGCCTGAGAGGTTTTTACTGTAGGGCATGTGCGCTCGCCAGAAAGACAGAGAGAGACAGAGAGACAGAAAGCGAGAAATCACCCCCCGGGGGATGGACACGCCTCAATCCCTTCTCCTCCATTCTCTTCTTGGGATCTTGGGCATGCACGCACATGCGCCCGGCGTGAGTTTAAGCCACCGGGTCCAGGACTCGAACAGCAGTAGACTACATGGGAGTCCAGCGACATAGCCATTACACTAAGTGCTGGTCTCTGCTCCCCATTTTCTAAGTGGGATAAAATGCCTTGCCTAGGATCACCCAGCTGGAGGGTCTGTGGCAGCTCTGACTCCAGGTCCTACTGATTCCGCCGACTCAGCATTCCACTACTGGCCCATTTAGCAAGAGCTAGTTTAACAAAGTTGCACAGAAATATCTCCAGCTCCATAAACACTGAGTCAGCTGCACACCTTCCAGACTCTGTGTAGTTAGGAGGTAGGCCACCAGGGAAGTCTTCCCCATTCAGTGCGTCACCCTATCCCCTCTGGGTTAAACCCTTTCACCAAACACTCTTCCTTCCCTGCAGAACACCTACAAGATTTGAGACGGGAAGTCTGTCTATTTGACCTGTGTCTAGCTCTCCACTGGACTGTCAAGCTCCAATGCAGCACAGGCCATCTATCATTCTGTATACCCCAGAACTAACAAGATGCCTGGCCCAGAGAAAGGGCTTAAGAAACACTTGCTGAATGGATCAAAAAAGGCAGAGGCCTGTCAGGGGCCATGAAAAGGCCCTATTCAACCCAGCTGAACGAACGCCACTACCATTAAGAACAGGAAGCTTCTGGGAATACTTTCAGAGGCTCAAATGCTCCCTTGCATAGCAAAATGGCCTGACTGGACCACTGCACACCAGAAAAACCAGAAGGGCAGGGGCCTCCCATAACTGTGCTCCATGTAGTGGTGGCCTTTCAGCTGGGGATCACATCCCGCTCACACGAGCACGGCAACACAGCCCAGAGCCTGAACGAGAGCCCGGCCTGAGCACCCGGAGATAGGACCCTCAGAAAACAGCCTTTGTGTAAAACAGTAGTGCTCATCTCACACCCAGATCCAGAGCCCACACTGCACCCACTGTGACGACAGACAGAGGGCCTGCCATAAGGAGCTCAGGGTGGGTGAGATCTCTGATCACGGGCCGTCCTCGATGTAGGTAGGGAAGGCACAGGAGTCAAGGCAGAAACACAGGCATGCTGGGGAAAAGCGAGCTGGGTCAGTACAGACAGCGTGGAGCAGAGCCGTATGAGCAGGACGCGAGGAAGGGTGCAGCAGAGGTGCACGGGGGTGAGGCAGGAGAGCCTCAGGAGAAGCCACGGCTGAACAGATCAAAAGTCTTCCCCATGCAACATGTCACCCTGTCTCCTCTGAGTTAAACCCTCTCCCCAAACACACGGGTGCTCCCCCTCCAGTGACCAGCTGCAACTCCACAGCTCCTCAGACCACAGACAGCTGCTCTCTGGCCTGCATACTCTGTATACACTGGAGTGTACTGTGCACTCCATAGTTCGGTGACCATTTGAAACTTGAGAGATTTTACATCTTAATGCAGATGCCCAGCCTCTCTGGAAACATAAGGAAGCCTGGCAATACTACTGGGTTGTCGGGAAGCCATGAAGCATTTTTGCATAGGAAACCATAAAAAATAAATAAGTCCTGACTTTCCCTTTGACCTGCAGAGCAGCTGCAGGGGGACTAGGATAGCAGCTGCTCACAGACAAGATGCGTGCGCTCCAATCTGCCACTGTACACACCACTCCCTACAACTTGCACACAGAGGCTGTGTATCTGTGTCACTCAGAAATCCACTGCCCAATGTCTGCAGCTCTCTGCCTTAGCCGAGGCAGTCTCTCAGTCTGTCCCAGTCACTGTCTTGAAGACGCTGAGATTTGGAGTGGTACAACTCAATGTTCAGTAGCACACAATCCATCAAATCCACTTTTAGCACCAGAGCCCAGATTCTCCTGGGTATGCACTTTTTTCTTTTCTTTTTTTTTTAGCTGACAGAGGGCATGTGCACTCTCCAGAGAGAGAGAGAGAGAGAGAGAGAGCACCCCCAATAGTGCATAGCCCCACTGCAATCCTCTTTTCACTATTTCTCCATCCCATCAGGACTTGGGGCATGCATGCACATGCACTTGGCATGTTTTTCAAGTTGCAAGGACCAGGATTCGAACGGCGTTTGGCCACGTCAAGATCTGCTGAGCTACAGGGCTGGCCGCTGGGTATACATTTCAAGACTGGGTTCCTTGAAGCTCAGACCAGCTTATGCATCATCACTGTTGTATAAGCAGAATGTTGGCTTCTGATTTTAGTGAAACATGCTGATTAACAGAACAAGCAATGGCTCCTTATCAAGGTTGAAATAGAGTCCAAAGCTAATGACTTACAGAACTTCTCTGAATATCCTGCTCAGTCTTAGCATACATCTCAGAAAGATCGCCATTCAGGATGACTTCTGCTAAGGAGTTCACCAGCGGTGCGTGATGTATAATTAGGAAGACCTGGTGAGAAAGAAGAACACAGTCTTTCAAGCGCTTCCTTTTTTATTTTTAATTTTATTTATTTTTTTGGAGAGGTTTTTGCTGTAGGGTGCGTGCTTGCTGGAAAGACAGAGAGACAGAGAGATAGAAAGCAAGAAATCAGCGCCCTCCCCCCCGGGGTGGGGGGGATGGCCACGCCACAATCCCTTCTCCGTTCTCCTCTCAGGATCTTGGGCACGCACACACACACGCACCCGGCGTGAGTTTAAGCCACCGGGTCTGGGACTCGAACTGCAGTTGACTACATGGGAGTCCGGTGACATAGCCCTTACGCTAACTGCTGGCCCCTCAAACACTTCCTTTCATGATGAGAAAGAAAAAGGCTGGGCTGCCTAAGTCCTCTATTATGCAACAATCCCTGTGATGCAAAATCCAAAGAATGGGTCACATTCAGGAGGAATCAGTCAGTCTTCTGCTAGGGTTGGCCTCTCTCTCACTCTGTCGCCTATTTGGCCTGGCTGCTCTTCCTGGGAAGGAAGTGCATTACAGCGAGACTGCCCCTCGTGGCTGGGGAAGCCAAATCCGGCCAGAGTGGAGGAATGAGGGAGAGAAGCGCTAAGCCAGCACACTCCCTCCTTCCCACAGGCATTTCAGTGCCAAAGTCGGCTATGATAAGAGGAGAAGGCACCGTCCCAGTGCTTCAGTTATACGGGAAAAGGGGCCGGTGAGTTTAGCTCCAAGGAAGGACTTGGCAAAAGGTGGGCCTCACAGGCTCACACTGGAATGCACTCCAACCTGCGGTGGGCTTGGCACACTGCAATTCCATGGCAACAGCAGTGGGTGTGGAAACTGTGGGGAAAGCCTCACGAGCCAGCAGGCCCAGGCGTGCCAGGGTGCAAAATCAGAAGGCTCTGGCTGTCTAGGATGGCCCCACTACCCCACCCTGCTGGCTAGCTCAGAGGAATGGCTTCAGCAATCAGGGTATTCAAAACTGCCCTGCAAAGCTGGCCTAGACACACCTGCTTATTTGTTTCAAAATGTAAAGGCAGGAAGGAGCAGCACAGTGCGGTGTAGCCACCATTTGCCTATAAAAAGTGTGCTGTGTGCATGTATGTACCCGTTTATTTACAGACCCGTGAGCAAGGTCTCCCTGTCTTAGCACCACCTACACACTGGGACACAGTCCGAGTCGTGGGGGCTGCCCTGAGGGCTGCCCTGGGTTTTGCAGGACACTTAGCATCTCTGGCCTCCCTAAGCTACGTGCCAGCAGCAGTCCTTCCCTGCTCATGACAACTGAAAACATCTCCAGATGTGGCCACCCACCCACAGTCCCGCTGAGAGCCCCAGCAGAGGATGCCTCTGGGAGGACACCCTACAGGGCATAACTGTAGCTGTCTCTGGGGACAGAAATCAGGAGCTTGAACAAAATAGAAAGAAGACGTGGTTTTCACCTGCTTGAACTTGTTAACTTTAAAAACTGTATTTAAAAATTGTATTTAAAAAATATCGCTTAAGGGATCAGCAGATGGCGTAATGGTTATGCTGCTGGACTCCCACGCAGTCAACCATGGTTCAAGTCCCAGATCTTGCAGCTTCAAACTCATGCCGGGCATGTGTGTGTGTGTGTGCCCAAGATCCTGAGTGGAGAATGGAGAAGGGACTGCAATGTGGCCATCCCCCCCGGGGGGGGGGGATGATTTCTCTCTTTCTGTCTCCCTGTCTCTCTGGCAAGCACACATGCCCTATAGCATAAATCTCTCTAAATACACACACACGCATCTATATGTACATGTATATACAGATATGTATGTGTACATATCTATATACATACACATATATGCATGTGTGCATGTGTGTGTGTATATGTATCTATATACACACACATACAATTTATAAAAAGAAAGTAAAGTCAGAAACTAACACTGGCCACTTCTGGCACGTAGGAATGGGTACTCAGGTGGCGGAAAAGAGGGAGACTTTATCCACATGCCATGGTTTATACTGTTTGAATATATTATTCCAACAAATAAATACAATTCACATTAAATAAAAGGTACAGGCAGAACAGCCAAATGTGGCCCCTAACTTAAAAACAAACAGAAAAGCACGCCTGTTTTTAAACCCTGAGGCGGCCTTGACCATCACAGTGACTCGTATGAGCTATACCCACACGCTAATGGGTCAGCCCATGTCCAGGGCTAGGGCAAGCACTTGAATGCTGGTGATGACGATCATTTTTCTCACCTTTGCCACGGCCAAATTACTGCCATACTTTACCCAACCACAAAGCAAACCCCCACTGCTGAGTTCATTCGTTCCACGAGTACCGTAAGTCGCCTCGTGTGAAGGTAACCCTGCTGATCCTCTACTCACTCTTCCATTCAGTCCACATTCAGGGACTGGACAAAGACCCACTGATTCCTGCCTGTGGAGGTGCCCAGTGCCCACTTTCCTGGCCCTGAACCAGCAACTCATGGTAGGACGAAGTGTGAGCAGGCCAGACTGCTGGGCTGTCCGCACCACGCTCTTGTCGCTAGAGGCGGGTAAGTTTCAGGAGGACAGCATCACCTGCCGTGCTGAGTGCCATCATGTGAATTTCTGTGATCCAGGAAAAGGATTTCTAGGATTTTACAGTGGTGTCAGGGGCTTTGGCGACACAGGGTTTATACCTGATTCTGGGCTTCACACACTGAGGACACCTTATAATTCAGCTAAATGGAAATGCAGGGGGATGAAAGGCTGGAGTTTTTCGTTATTGTTTATTTACTTTAGTCAGAGGGCGTATGTGCTAGCCTTGGAGAGGGAGAGAGACAGAAAGCACCCCGCCCCCCAACTAGTACATGGTCACAAGGCAACCTCTCTTGCTCCATTTCGCCCTCCTTTCGGGCACTTACACACGTCTGAGGTGTTTCCCAAGCTGCCAGGTCCAGGATTTGAACCACACAGGCAGCCATGTGGGATCCAGCCACCTTAAACACCAGGCCATGGGCTGACCCCAGGGGAGGGTTTTTAATCTTTAAAAGGGGTCTATTACTCTAGTTCGAGGAACACTGAATTACAAGCTACACGTTTTGCAAGACAGTGAAGCAAATCAGTAGGTGCCTGAGTTGCTGGTCCTTCTCCAAGAAACAGGAGAGACAGTTCTGAGATAAGGCGTCACCCTCCCCATGAGAGTACCAGCTGTGGGGCTTGGTGGCTGGGCTCCTGGAGACCTCGCCCGTGCAGAGCTCCAACAGTTGAAGGGCTCTGAGGCTTTCCATGGGACTCCTGTGGCTGAGCACTGGCTGCTCCGCCCTGCCAGACTCCCATAATCCTGAGCAGGAGATGGTGGTGGAAACGCGATGGCAGAAAAGGCTGCCAGCAGAGGCCGGGTTTGTGCTGAGCTGTCGCACAGAGGGGCATTCAGACAGTCGGCATCACACAGAGCTCTGAGCAAACAGGCCCCCAGAACCAGACCCCGGGACGTGAGCAGCGGTCAGGACACACCGGATCCCGATCGGCCTACCCACTGGGAGGAGGCGGTGTCTGACTCTCTCTTCTCAGGCCAACAGAGACAGACCCTCTCCAAACTCGAAACAGCTGTGGATCGCGTTAGAAGGCCTGTCATTCATCAACGCCAATAAAGACCTGTGCCATTGCAGAAGTGGGAACCCAGCGCTGGTCAAACGTCTGCCTCCTTGACAGCCTGAGGAGATGGCCAAAGTCTGGGCTGCTTGTAATAAAAATATTTTTAAAGTTATGTAACTGGGTCACCATGGAGTTTTTCCCTTCTTGTAAATATTACATAATTACCAGAAGGAAACACACTTGTTTAAGGAGGGGAGGCAGACAAATTGGCTCAAGACACGGATCTGGGAGCCGAGGCTGCTATAAGATACCTTCCAGAAGGTAATCTGGGAACTGCATCCACAACAAAACCCTTTAAAAATAGCCTCGTTACAGGAAGTTGGTCCACCACGGCTGCTGCATGCGCACACAGCGGTCCTGCAGTAAGGCTTATTTCAAAAGTCCGTAATGAGAGCCTTGCCACCTCCATTTCTGGGGAGTGCAGAGCACGGCTCGGTTGTTTTGCAAAGCTCAGTCATGGTAAAAAAGTCAACTACCCAACTGCCAGGTTTGATTTATATTTCATTTCTCCTTAAACTTCCATCCCATACTGTGGAGAAGATCCATACCACTCCTACTCAGGGTTTGGAAAACTGAACACCTTTTTCATTTTATTAATGTTTTATTTCAAGATGGGGGACACAGAGAGTGACTTTCTGACAAGTAACAAGACCTCAAGGGCCCCCAAATGTGGTGGGGCTATGGTGAATGGTGAAACATACCTGAGACAGAAGGTAGAGAGACACTGGCAGGCTGATTTTCGGTCGTTCTCCTCCCTAGTGAAGGTGAGGGAGAGGGGGGAGCGTGAGAGGTGTCCAGGTCACACAAATGAGCAACACAAAAAGCCATCTGTTTGAACAAGTGGCGCCTGTCCCCTGGCTTTCCTCCATGCCCCAAAGGCTGCCCTTTCCTGGTGCCAGTCAAAAATCCACTCTGCAAAATACATTCACCACCTAGTCCAACTCAGAACTGTGAGCAGGAACTCTGCTCTCCACCTGGGCACTCTTACCATTCATCATGGATTAGAGGCTGGCTGAAACTCGCTGCTTAAGTTCCCAAGAATGTTCATTTCGCCCAGCTGGGCTCTGAGGGCCCTCACAGGAGAGTCCCCAGGAAGCCTGCTCTCAGCAAGTTTTCAAAACAAGGGGGAAGGGAAGGTCTGGGGTGTTCTGGCCTGTTAAAAACCTCTCTTCCGTGCTGAGTTTCAGGGTGCTCCATCTCACACCAACCCTGTGAGAACGAATTTTTAGGACCCTCATTTTGCAGTTAAAGAAATGGGCTTGGCTAGGTTAACAACCTTGTTAACAACCTTGTTCAAGGTCACCAAGGAAGGAAAGGCAAGAGGCAGAATTTGAACCCGAGTCTGAAAACTCCACTTCCCATGTTTGTCTAAGTCGCCCAGAGTTCCCTGGGATCAATCTACTTAGGGCTGCAATTGTCTTTTATTTACTTATTTGTAGTGAGAATCCCCATGTTCCATCTCCAAAAAGAAAACTGCCATGTCCTTGGGATGCTGCTACAGAGGACCAGCTGGCTCTGTGCTGCTGCCTGCCAAGGCTCCTGTGCTCATTCTCCCAGCCTCTGAGCTCTGCAGGGACTGGACTTCCCGAAGCAGCATTTCTCACTGGGAGATCTGCATGCCAGTAGCTCAGAATCACCTGAGAGACAGGTTAAAGATGCAGATTCCTGGTCCCACCCAGATTCGCTGCACCAGAATTCCTGAGAGAGCAGAGGGGGCCCACCTTTCCCACCGAGGACTCTGGGGCCTGTTAACTGTGGCCATCGGTGCCCTGGGATCTTTCCCTGCAAGTGCTCCAGCCCTTCCCATCTATTCTGTGCACGTTTGCTGGTGCCTGGATCTTCTCCAAACCAATTAGCTCTGGCAGCAATCAGAAAAAGTTACCAGGGATGAGGACGCCCCAGGGAAGGATGCACAGAAACCAAAACCCCAGATTCATAGAGGTTTCCTGTTTCCCTCTGATGGCAGTAATCTCTTCTCATTCACTTTTACAGTCAGTACACACACACACACACACACAGGCACACACACCCTCTCTCTCTAAGGAAGTAACAGGAAAACCAGAGTGCTTAGAAAGGAATCTCCCTCAGGCCGAACGCTGGGTCCCTTGCAATGTGCAGTCCCGCCGCAACGGCCACAGGCCCACCTTGTCCTGGTTCTCCAGTGAGTACACGTAGAGGGGCAGGAAGAGCCTGTTGAGTAGGTGGTCCGTGAGCACGTCATTGAGGAACTCACAGTTGATGATCAGGATGTCATTGAGATAGTGCAGGTGGTCCAGATGTTCAGCCACCAGGTCACTCAGTTTCCCTCGATTGCGGTGCCTGCCGAGAGAAACCACCGCCTCAGCCCGGAGATCAAAGCTTAGATCCTTTGGGCCTGAATCAGTGGCCTAAGACTGAGTCACTGGGGTTCATTCACATGACCGATATTTGTGCTAGTCTCAAGAGTCACCTATCTTGTCCCAGTTGGGTAGGCACACAACGGGAAAAGAGACAGGGCCACTGCAATCAATTTTAGGTCACTCCCTCTACCCTCGGGGCCTCAGTACAAGTCACCCCACAATCACAGCACAAAACCAACGGGGTAAACAAAGTGAAACACAGTAAAGCTCTTTCAGCAAGCAATTGCACAAAAGTAGCCCCTAGCCAATGTGCAAGAGCCCCTAGTTCCCACATAAGTGGCATTAATGGGGCAATAAATCCTCGCTAATTAAAAGGCTCTGGAGGAATCCTGTAGAGGCAAGCAGGCCTCACTAGCCATGTCCGCCCCGTTGTCCTCGGCCGTATGCAGGATGAAGGGGGAGGATGCAACACCCCCCTGCCAGGCCTTTGCCCACGGGTCCCATCTCAATAGGCATGCTGATCGGGTGTCTTGGGTACAGTTATTCTCACACTCCAGGAGGAGAGAGTCCAAACTGCCAGGGGCACACACCACCACCCCAAAGCAGTAGATGTTGCGCTGAGCAGTCTTGCTAGCAAGATGCTGTGTCTGGATTATTATTGCTACCTAAGTGATAGATGGCATTTTAGAAACCAGGAATTAAAGAAGAAAATAAAAACAAAAATAAAGTGAGGAAAACATTAAAGCCCTCTATAGTCCAACCATAATATATCCACTATTAATATTTTAGGACTTATGGCCCTATAGCCTTTTTTCCACATTTTCATCCCTCTCTCTAGCCAATCTGAAATGCAGTACTGAGCCAGCAGGTGGCACAGAGAGTAAAGCGGCTGCATCCCACATGGCCAATTGTGTGGTTTGAGTCCTGGACTTGGGACTCAACACACCCAGCGTGTTTTTCAACACGCATGCCTAAAATTCTGAGAGGAGAGTGAAGAAGGGACTGCGGTGTGGCCACCTGCCAGGGGGCAGTGGGTGCTTTCCCACTTTCTCCTCTCTCTCTCTCCCTGGCAAGCACATGTGCCCTATAGCAAAAAATAAAATAAAATAAATAAAATGCAGGTACTGCATATCTATCCATCTACATATCTAGCTTTCCATATATGCTTTTAAAAAATAAGTAAAAACAAGATCGATTTTGCTTCTTTTCCATAATTTTGGGCATTCATTATACTTCAGTAAGATATTTAGTAAACATTTATAGCAAGTACACACATGCTCTAAAGCCTAATGGTACTGAACACCTATAAACACATCATTGTCCAGAGACCTGGAACATTTATATACAAGGTTTTATACTGCTCCCACTTAATAAGATACTGTCAATATTCTTCCTTATTAGGATATTTAATACATCTCACTTCTTAATACTTTAACTTAAAAATACCTTAGCAAAGTTCTGTGTGCAGATGGGTTTAAACTCAATGGCACTGGGAAACTGATCATGGAAAACAGTGGCCTCTGGCCCAGCTCCTCCCTTCCCGCTCTCCAGGGAGAGGATGTTAACCCTGAGTTGCTTCTGCAGACAGTGCCTCCCCTACTTCTAAGAAATATGTGTGGATTTCCATTTTACGACTGAGCCACTTCAGCTATTGGGTCGTTGGAAAAATCCTGATGTATTTTTGCATAAAAAACAGAAAAATACATGGCCTCTTCCAATGACCCGATGTTATCTACTGACCTCCGGGTACGGCAGGACTCTGCGCCCTCTGCCCCTCCCCCCCCCAGGAGCAGTTATCAGTACCAGGTACAGCCACGGCAGAGACAAGCAGATTATGACTTCATTTCCTTCCTTGTACAACTCTGTCCATTCCGCAGTTAAATGCCTCGTTATGTCCACACTCATGACTGTTCTCTGCCCAATGCTCAGCCAGATCTGCCACCTTCTTTCCCAATATCAGATCTAAGTTTCTGTCTAGGAGCACCTCTCCCTGAGGACACCGCCTTCCTGGGTCCCTTCAGCACCCTGACCCTCAGGCTCTCACTCAGCAGCGTGCACAAAGGCGTCACTGGGGCAGTGGTTCTCAACCAAGGGTGACTTTATCTTAGAGAGGACATGTGAAAATGCCTGAAGACACTCTCTGTTCTCATGACTGGAGAATGGGTGCTACTGGCATGCCATGGGCAGAGAGAGGCCAGGGCTGCCACCAGACACCCCACAATGACTGGACAGCCCTGTAGCAAGGACATAGCCAGCTCAAAAGGTCCATGGTGCCAAGGTACCGAAACCTGCTCTGGAACTCCTGATATTTCAGGGCCAAAGTCACCACCTTAATCTTGTTTTTTAAAGAGAGACTTTTGCTATAGGGTGCATGCACTCGCTGGAAAGACAGAGACAGAAAGTGAGAATTACCCCCCAGGGGGTACGGCCATGCCACAATCCCTTCTCCCCGCTCTCCTCTCAAGATTTTGGGCACACAAGCACATGTGTCCAGCGTGAGTTTTAAGCCGCTGGGTCTGGGACTCAAACCACGGTTGACTACATGGGAATCCAATAACATAGCCATTACACCATCTGCTGGTCCCACCACCTTAATCTTAAAAAAAAAAAAAAAAAAAAAGAGAGAGAGAGAGTAACCTAAAAAAAAAAAAAAAAAAAAAAGAGAGAGAGAGAGAGAGAGAGAGAGAAAGAAAAAAAGATTTATTGAAATAAAATTCACATACCATAAAATCCACTCATCTAAATAATACAACTTGATGAATTTGATACATTCTCAACATTGCCCAGCCATCACTATGGCCGCCTGCAGAACTTTTTCTGCCCCTGCAGACAGCCCTATATGCAGTGGTAGTTACTGCCTGGTTCTCCCCGTAACACCCCACTCATCCCCCACCCCCAGGTCAAGGAAGTCACTAGTCTCGCTGTTCCTAAAGATTTGCTGATTCTGGGCATTTCACGGGAGCAGAATTACATTATGGGCATGTGGTCCTTTGTGTCTATCTGGCTTCTTTCACTCAGCATAACGTTTTAAGGTGCGTCCACACTGTAGCACGCACTGGTACTGCATTCTCTTATCACCCAGTGCTAGTCCACCATATGGACCTAGGATGTTCTGAGTCTCCATTCATCAGCTGGTGGCTCGCCTTAATCTCTGACATCTATGGGAGTGCTAGCTCTATGGGAACTAGCATGAGTCGTTCCCAGCTCTATGGGAGTGCTGAGTTCATGCACCCTACCCCACTCTGTGAGGCAACTGAGTCGTTCCTAGCTGAGTTTATGTCCCCTGCCCCACTCTGCCAGGCACCGGAGTCGTTCCCGGCTGAGTTTATGTCCCCTACCCCACTCTGCGAGGCACCGGAGTCATTCCCAGCTCTCCACAGTTACCAACAGGTGGATGGAACCTTTAAAGTTCAGGAGTTCATCGCTCCCACACGTGGGTAGATGAGTGGTGTTCTCCTATTTATTTTCCTGTAACGAAACCTGGATTCTCCCCCAACCACCCTGTCTGCCTACCACGCACCCCGACAGAGCCACTTACTCCTCGTCAGTCTGCACGCAGTTATCGAGTTCGATCACGTGGCTCCCGATGAACCAGACCAAGTTGGAGAAGTAAGGGACAGCAGTTTTGTCTCTGATATAGTGTAGCATGGCCTGGTTGTCCACTGAGAAAATCCACAAAAGAAAAGGAAAAAAAAAGTCAAGCTACCAGAAATAACTTGGGGGAGATTTAAAAACAAACAATAAAACCACAATGAAAAAATTCTCTGCTATAACCTGAAATTATCTGTCTTTCCTGGAGATACTTGAAAACATTTATCTTATTCATAAAACTATACTCATCAAGGTAGTTGTTAAGCAATTTTCATAATTCATAAAGCAAACCAGCTGGGATAACGTGCATCGAGCACCCGAGTGCCGACTTCTCAGCAGCGGGTCTAGCCCGACCACAACGGACATCGTGCCACTATCGAGCACGCTTCCTGCATTTACATGTAAGTGCGAGTTAAGAAAGCGGAAAACCAGAGCTTAGTAACTTACATGACACTGGAATAAGGAACACAGGAATCGTCATTGAAGGGAAGGCAAAAAAACAGACAACAGTTAACAGGGTTAGGAACTGGGAAGGAGACACAGCTGCTCAGAGGGATAGACAGCAAGGCAGGAGGCATCTAAACCGAAAGATACAGGTTAGAAGAGAACAAGAGAAAACAGAGTAGAGGCAACTGCGTGGCCCAGGGTCGCAAGCTCAGAAGCCTGCCGGGTTGGCTGGTGGCCCGGTGAGTGAGGCCAGCAGGCCTGGCCAGTGACCTGGGGAGCACAGGCCTCTCCCCCAAAAGGAACAGCTGCTACTCAGCGTCAACTGCCCCCCACCCCCCACACTGTGGGCCCGAAGTAGCCAAAGCTACATCTTCAAAGAAGAAATCCAGATTGTTATGGAAAAAAGCTCCCAGTTTTGACATACTGGCCACCACTTTTTCAAAAACTACGTAAGTCACTTAAACGTGTCTGAGGCTGGACTCGGCTCTGTTTGCGACCTCTGGACGGATTCAGTTGGGCTGTCCAATGTAATGTAACAATGAGTCCCTGAGGGGCACCCTAATGCCCCATCCCCCACCCCCCCCTAGGGTCAAATCAAATAATAACTTCTTGATCGGTGAGCTCAAAGCCCTTTAAACCCAAGGAAAATGGTGTCCCAGCTCCATTTGTGACTGAAATAAGCCAGGCACTGGGCAGAGAACTTCCAAGGCGCTGCCTTAGCGGGGCAGCCCTGGCTCAGGAATCCTGCGGCCAGCAGCGCACCTTTGTATCTACACAGGCAGGACCGAGGAGGGGCTTTCTCCTGCAGGCGTTTGGCGTAGTCAATACTTGTTGAGGTGCTGGACACTTCCACATAGCCAACCTCTCTCTCTCTCTCTCTCTGTGTGTGTGTGTGTGTGTGTGGTCAAATTAAAATAAATGAATGACTATATCTTGAAATAAAGAACGAACTTTGAGTGCTGGGCTTGGTAGCCAACTGAAATACAATACTGCCCCCTGCTGCTTGCAATCGAAAATGCTTTTATACATTATTTAAAATACCTCCTAGTTTTACTGAAGTATATTTCAAGAAGCCAAAACACAAAAAATGTAAATCCCACATTGAAAAGATACCTCTGCTTTACCTAATGCTAACGTGGCTGCTCTGAATCCCACCTGCGCCTCCCTTGGGACATCTCACCTCCCTGTAGGAGCACCAGCTAGACTTCGATGTGTGTGCGCAGGGGAGGCAGTAGGACGGATTTCTTTACTGGGGGAACAGTTAAGTGACCAAGGATCGCAGGCCTTCAGTGAGACGAGCAGCCACACACTTAGACAAATGCTCTCCCAGTGACCTTCCCAGGACCGTGTGCAGGCACGTGGGAGCGAGCACCAGCTGCCAGGCCGGAAACCAGCCGAGATATGCGCTCGGGAAGAAACTTACCTTTATAGACGTTCAAGGTTATGGTTCTTACAGCAATTCTAACCATGCTTTCAGGGTGATTGAAAAATTTGATGGCTTCTGTGTACAGGGCAAAGTCATTGGTATGCTAAAACAAAAGAAGCACCAAAAATGAGTCAGAACCTAAGACAGGTCGCTCCCCACTCTGGCTTTCTGAACTGCATCAAAGATTTCAGCAAAAGATGAAAAAAAAAAAAAAAGTTGCTAAAGTGAACTTTAAGCCAGTGGCCAGGTTCCAACAGGGAATGTGGGAAGGGTACGAAGGCAAGGCCCTGGAAGAAACAGAGGACTGCTGCCTGTCCTACCACCTCTTAGCCACAAGAGGCAGCATTTCTGAGCGTCTGCTTCTTCGCCATTGAGACTGTGATAACCCCGTCCCATGCATAGGTTAAAAGTCATTTCCAGCCCAATGCTCACCCCAGCACCTGATACCCAGTGAGCACTCAACAGCAATGTGAGTTACTATTAGCATTAAAAAGTGAAATCTTACTGAAACCAGTTTTCAGCCCCTATGTTTTTCTCTATTAGGAAATATTAAAAGTGTGAATGTTATTACAGAGGAGGGTCCGGGCACCTTCTGCTGTTAAAAAGGGTAATCAGTGGATCCGTCCGATCAGATCTCCACTGCCTGGCCTGGGGCTCACAGAGGCACACTCTGCTGCCCTCCAGTGGCCCATGTTTCCAGGAGGCTCTGGCATCCAGCTCTGAGGGCACCCAGGCAGCGCAGGAGAGGTAGTGAGGGCTTAGGGAGAAGCAACTATGATGTCAGGGCTTCCAGACCACCCTTTCCTGGCCACGGTGGGCAAGTGGAGGCTCGTGGTGACAGGTGTCTAATGAGGACAAGTCCACTCTGACCCTGGAAGTCAAGGGTCACCTAATGAGTGGTGAGTGGCAGGCACTACACTGGCCCACATAGGTGGTAATGTGTCTCCAAAACGTGGCTCCTGACACCCCCGATGTGCAGCAGATGTTCTGCCAGAAAAGCGCCACTGCGGCCCAGAGCCCCAGTGCTCTGCCCTCGGCCTGGTGCACAGAAGCCCTGCTGCAGGCAGTGGAGGGAGAAGCCGGCCACCTCTCAGTTCGGAACTCCGCAGGTGGCTTCTCCTCCTTCCAGAAGGCTCACATCACCTGTTTGCGGGACATGTTTGTTCAGCACCTACTATGTGCTAGGCACCAAGCCACAGGAGGCTATTTTTCAAAAAGCCACATGTTTTGGGCTTGACAGCTCATACTTCTTCCCTTGCAGCCAGCTCTTCTCCACAACTAATCCGAACCGTGAACGTCGGGGTTCAGGCTGCAGGTGCCATGTGCTGTGCAGACGGCTGGGCGGGTGCTCTCAAGCCAGAGAACACATCCAGAACCACGGTCTGGCTTCAAACAGAGGTTGCTCAGCATGTGTGACCATGAATCAGAAGATACCAGGGACCCAAACTGCAAGTGACTGTGGTAGCCAGCCTGAGACGGCCCCCAGTGACCCTTGGCCCATGTCCACATGCAAGGGTTGTCCTGTCCCACATGAGTCAGGGCTGGCCTGTGGAACTGAAAGAGTGGGTTGGGGCCTGGCCCATGGCAGTTAAGGTGGCTGGATCCCACATGCTGACTGTGCAGTTCGAGTGCTAACCCTGGTGGCTTGAGGAATACACCAAGCACATCTGTATGTGTCTACCCAAAATCCTGGCAGGAGAGGCAAATGGAGAAGAGGAGGCTGTGGTGTGACCATTCCCCATGGGGGTGCTTGTTCTCTCTCTCTCTGGTGAGCACATGTGCCCTGTGGAAAAATTAAAAAAAAAAAAAAAAGGAATATGATGGAAGCCCCCGTGTGTGCCTTCTGAGGCTGGGCCACTAACGGCATTACGGGTCACTTGCTCTAGGAGCCAGTCACTAAGCTGGGAGGGCACTCGTATGGTCCCACAGAGGCTCCCAGGAAGGGAACTCCCCACAGCAGCCAGCACTACCCACAGGAGTGAGTCATCTCAGGAGCAGATCATCCAA
Source organism: Tupaia belangeri chinensis (assembly GCF_000334495.1). NCBI lineage: Eukaryota > Metazoa > Chordata > Mammalia > Scandentia > Tupaiidae > Tupaia > Tupaia belangeri. The sequence goes on along the minus strand of NW_006159657.1, from coordinate 2,086,360 downwards.
ACCCAACCCCCACTTCAGATGACTGTGGCCTCCTGAGAGACAGAGCCAGGACTATCCTGCCGGCCAATTCCAAGCACTGGGGAGAAATAAGATGAAATTCTGACCAGTGAGACATGAGGGGAAGTCTAGGGGGAGGCTTCTGAGAAAATTCTTTTAGAAGCTGAAAGGTGACATAAGAAGGGAAGTTATCTCATCAGGCATTCCCACAGTGGAATGTGAGTCAATGTCTGGAGCTACTGCAGCCATCCTATGACCATGAGGGGTTGAACTGAGGACAGACACCAAAGGTACAGTCAGTAGAGCAGCAAGGAAAAAGTCTGGGTGGTTGATGATGTGATGGGGCCGCATCTGTACCTTTGGGTAGGTGAGAGAAACTGACCTTATTGTTTGCTTTTAACTATGAGAGCAGCAGCAATCTATTTATTTAAGTTGTTAATAATTTGCTTGTCCAAGGAATACCAGGGGCATTAGCTCACAAAGAACAGCAACATCTGCAGTGTTAGGGAGCCAGGTACATACTGGGTGCTTTGAAGACATCATTTAATTTCATTCAATCCCTGAAACTCTACAAGATGTATTTTCTCAGATGAAAAAAAAAAAAATCACGCCTTAAAGAGGGACTGGGACTTCCCTAGGGTCACACGGCAGGGAAGCCCCAATGCTAGGCCTGAGTACATGGCAACACTATCCCCAAATGACTCCCAGACACCTCTCTTCCCCGCCAAGTATAATGCTCTCAGCACAAATTAAACTTTACTTTAAAAATAGAAAAGTAGAGGGGCCAGCAGGTGGCATGGTGGTTAAGGCGCTGGACACTCCCACATGGCTGACCACGGTTCAAGTCCCAGACCTGGTGACTTGCTTTCTCACTTTCCCTCTCTCCCTCTCTCTTTCTCTGGTGAAGTTGAAATATGTAAATGAATAAATAAAAAATTAAATAAATCATTATTTTTAAAAAAATAGAAAAGTAGCTCGTTGAATGAAAAATGTTTACAAAGTGCTGAAGTCAAAAAAAGCCACAACAGCAGGTGCGTCCGCGATTAGTAGGCAGACCCAAGACCACCCAGTGCCAAGGTGCTGCACTGACCGGTTAGCTTCACACCCAAACGTGCCCCTCTGGCGACTACTCACCTCATTGTAAAAGAAATGAACGGTGTGGTTGTTGAGCTTTAAGGAAAGCGTTTTCAGGAACGATATGTAATACGCCATAATCTCCTCGTCGGAAAAGTCAAATTTATGAACAATGATAGAATTTACATAGTTATTAGAGAGTAAATAATCTAGAGAGAGAAAAAAAAACAAAGCAAAACAGACAGGTTAACTCCTCCCAGAGGATGTCAGTCACGTGCAGCGAACAAGTCGATGGGCGCCATCAGGCAAGCCTGCGGTGGGTGGGAGGAAGCCCATGGGCAGGGAGCACCTTCCCCTTTAACCAGCAAACCACCTGCTCTGCACAGACACTAGGCGCGCAGGGGCAGTGCCAGAGAAAAGCCTGCCCCGCCCGCCCTCCTACACCAAAAAGAAACAACACTCGATAGTTTTTTTCACTGCTCGCAAAGTTCAACACAGCCTGGGGTGGGGAGGTCGCCGGAGTGTGGCCATTTTTCAGACCACCCATGCTTGAAGGTAAAAAGCAGTGTGTCATGAAAAGCTGCCCTTCTTGCCCTCAAAGCGCTGCACATGGTTCCCCTCCTTATGTAGAAACCGCATTTTGCAAAGGTCACTTTTTGCTGAACCCCTATTACATGCCCAGCACCAGGCTAGGTGCTTTACTTTATAGTTAACCACTGCAAGGACAGCGCACAGTTGGGCTCATTCTCTCCATTTTGCGATGAGTAAAAGGGGCTCAGAGGGGTTGATTAACTTGCCTGAGGGCACAGAGACAATAAGCCACAGAGAAGGGATTCTACCAGCGTCTGACAGCACAGCTGTGTCTGTCATACACCCACGGGGGCTGACAACGAAAACTGGGTGATGAGGGAGTGAGGGCCCTGGGCCAACAGGAGAGCAGCTCCCCTCCCAGCTACCAGCCCCTGTGGAAATGCTGGTGCAGCAAGGAAGGGCTTCCAGCTGTGGAAGGGAAGCTGCATCGCCCACCTTTGGAACGCTGGTCACTGCACGGCCAGTTCTGAGGGCCATGCTGGCGAGCTGTCCACTGACAGCTGCAGCCTAAGGCCTGGGCTTGCCCTCTTGGTCTCAAGCCCTTACTGAACACTCACCCTCTGGGGCCTCTTGGCCACCCTATAGAGCAGGTGCTCTGACCCCACTGTCTGTCCTCCGGTGCCCATCTGCCTCCCCACAGCTGGTTAAAGCAGAGCACGAGAGGGACCAGCAGTTGGCGTAATGGCTATGTCTCTGGACTCCCATGCAGTCGACTGCGGTTCACATCCTGGACCCGGTGGCTTAAAATTCACGCCGGGCGCGTGTGTGTGCGTGCCCAAGATCCCGAGAGGAGAACGGAGAAGGGACTGCAGCATGGCCATCCCCCCTTGGGGTGTGATTTCTCGCTTTCTGTCTGTCTCTCTGTCTCTCTCTGTCTGGCGAGCGCATGCACCCTATAGCAAAACTTAAAAAAAAAAAAAAAAAAAAAAGCAGAGCATGAGAAACACCCATGCCTCCAGGTGAAGCATAAAGTGGCCTGGTTCAGAGCCTCACTACTCGAAGTCTGGTCCTCAGACCAGCAGAAGGTTTCCCCAGGAGCCTGTCAGGCATGCTGGGTCCTGGCCCCAGCCCTGGGTCCTGGTTTCTGAGGGTGGGCCCCACACTTGTATGGGAAGCCTGCGGGGCTTCCCATGCATGCTGGCATCTGAGAGGTAACGGGCCCCAACGTGCCCTCGGAGCCCTGCGGCCTGTGCCCAGACCTCAGCTCTGCCACTTCCCAGCTGACTGGCTTCGGGGAGCCGCCCCACTCCCCAGGGTCCCTGCCTGGGAAACAGAACAGCATAGCTGTCAGCACAGAATTGTAAGGGTTAAAGGAGACGATGAACAGAAAGAATTCAGGACGGCGGGAGCGCAGAGCTCACTCTCAGTAATGGGAACTGCCTACGGCGGTTCAAGTGTGCCCCCAAATTCAAGTGCTGAAATTTGGTGAGCCACTGCCACAGTATCAGATGGTGGAAACTTAGAGAAGGGGCCTCTGAGAAGTGCTTATGAGTACAGAGTCATCAGGGTACAGCCAGACGCCTGAATCCTGGTGGGTTTATAAGACAGACCAGAGCAGACACCCAGACACATGAACAGTCGAGCTCTGGCTCTCCCACTGTGACGTTCTGTGACATCTTGGGGCTCGTGGGGAGTCCCCACCAGAACTGTCACCAGATGCCGCCCCCTGACCGTGGACCTCCAAACTGTGACCTAAGTAAACCTCTACCCTTTATAGATCACCCACTCAGGTGTTTCTGTTAGCAACAGAGTCGCTGCCAATATTCTTCTAGTTACAGAGATTCATAATCTTTGTGTGTGTGTGTGTGTGTGTGTGTGTGTGTGTGTGTGAGAGAGAGAGAGAGAGAGATTTCTGCTTTAGGGCACATGCACTCGCCAAAGAGTCAGAAAGCAAGAAATTAGCCCCCAGGGAGGATGGCCAGGCTGCGATCCCTTCTCCATTCTCCTCTAGGGATTTTGGGCATGCATGCACATACGCCCAGCTTGAGTTTTAAGTGGAGGGGTCCAGGACTCAAAACCACAACCCACTACGTGGGAGTCCAATGACGTAGGAAATAAATCATTGAGTTACCTGAGCCAGTGAGGTACTAATTTAGGTCACTCACAGTATTACTGAGCAGTCTGCTGGAAATCACCACCAACACCAAGAGCCATCCAGGACCAGCGCAGAGGCCGTGGTGTGGGTGTGCAACGTGCACTCTTAGAGAAATGGTTTTCAAAATCTCCTGATTATAACAATTCCTAAGCAGTTCTTGCTCCAAGTGAGGACCAATGGGTCTGAGGTGGGGTCTTAGGAATCTCAATGTTTTTTGGGGAGACCAGCAGATGGCATAATGGTTATATCGCTGGACTCCCACGCAGGCAACGGTGGTTCGAGTCCTGGACCTGGCGGCTTAAAACTCACACTAGGCATGTGTGCATGTATGCCCAAGATCCTGAGAGGAGAAAAGAGAAGGGATTGTGGCATGGCCATCCGTCTGGGGGGTGATTTCTCACTTTCTGTCTGTCTTTGTCTTAATGTTTTTAGGATGAGGTTACACATATCAGACATCCTGAGTGTACAGTTGGACGTATGTGAAAACACATACATACCTGAGGTACACGCACATGTGTATTAAATATACGTCACAAAGTGGGACCAGGTGGTGTAGCAGCAAAACATGATGCTCTGCAAGGCTGACCACATCTGTTTCGACAGACCTTCCTGAGTATGCTGAGCACACACATGTCCAAAATTGGGGGATGGCTAACCCTGGGGTGGATAAGAGTCAAAACCCTCTTGGGGGTGTGGTCTCTGTCTCTTTCTTGTTCATGGAAGAGATGAATAGACAAACTTTAAAATACATATGTAGAGGCCAGCAGAAGATGTGGTGGTTACGCTGCTGGACTCCCACATGGCCAACTGCAGTTCGAGTCCCAGACCAGTGGCTCGAAAATCGTACCAGGCATGTATGAGTGCATGCCCAAAATCCCAAGAGGAAAATGGAGAACAAGGGATTGCAGCATAGCCATCCACCCTGGGGGAGGGGGGCTTCTCACTTTCCTTCTCTCTGTTTCCTTTTGGTGAGTGCACACATGCTATGGCAAAAACCCTAAAAAAAAATACGTGTGTGTACATACGTAGTTCATAAATCCTAGATGTCCAGCTGCATGAGTTTGTATGTACACACACACACATACACAAACACACCAGGCACACACCACCCAGACCAGACATAGCTCCAGCTCTCCAGAAGGCTCCTCATATCCTGCCTAGTCAGTACACGCTCCCTGGAAGCAACCCCTATTCCGACTTCCCCACCATAGAACATTCTGCCTGTTCTGAACCTCGAATGGAGTCGGAAAGCACACATGCTTCCTGTATCTGGCCTCTGTCACTCATCACCACATCTGAGAGTGATCCACGCTGTGTGGCTCTAATTCATTCCTTTTTTCTTTCTCCTTTTTTTTTGCCTATAGTATTCCATTCTTTGAACAGTGCACGATGCACTTTCCTACTCAGAATCTAACTTACAACATGCAGCAGGGTGACTATGATGCTCAGAGCACTTTTTCACTCTGCTTCGTACTGACAGTGGTGGGGGACAACTGGAGAGGCTAATGGACTGCCAGAGGAAGGGACTGCTGGCATGTCTTGCTGTGCCCTGTTGTGACTGGCTAGTGGCTTCTGGGCCACCAGTGGCCCAGGCATCTATGCTGGCAGCTTCACATGAGCAATTATGAGTCTCTCAGCTGCATTCTGGACCTGGAACAGCCGCAGGCTCCTTCCACTCCTCAGTGGGGACTTTTCCAGGGCCTCCAAGAGGTGACTCTGTGGGCAGTGGCACTGCCTCTGCTATTTGACTGGGATTTTTCTACTACCCCCTCACTGTGGGGCTGACTTTCTGTGGCATCCTTTTCTAATAAACCCAGGAGTCTGTAAGTAATCTCAGTCTCTCGGGGCTCCGTCACTTAGGTCACCAACAGGTGCATTTGTGAATGGCTGCTTGTAATAGTGAAAAACTGGAAACCACCTAAATGTCCGTGGTCCAGCTGCATCGATTCTGGCCCAACAAGATGCAGGTCTTAGGCCAAACCAAGAAGGGTTACACAAGGGGCCAAACAGAAGATGTGCTGGAAGGGGCGGAAGCAAAGGCCAACAGCAAAACACCTGCTCTGGCCATTGGGATGAGTGTCTACGCAAACCTATGCTTCTGTCATGTCTAGTGAAGCACAGAATGAAACAATGAGAATGTTTCCATTCTATAATTAGAGAATTAAAATAGGGGTCAGCCTGGTGGCCAGGCAGCTGGATCCCACCTGGTCAGCTGCATGGTTTGAGTCCCAGTCCCAGTGGCTTATAAAACACAACAGGCATGCCTGCATGCCCCAAAGCCCGACGTTGGGAGAAATGCAGAAGGGACTGTAGTGTGACCGTGCCCCATTAGAAGGTGCTTTCTCTTTCTCCTCTGTAAGCACATGCTTCTTCTAGTGATAAAAAAAAAAAAAAGTAGGGGACCAGCAGTTAGCGTAATGGCTATGTCGCTGGACTCTCATGTAGTCAACCACGGTTCGAGTCCCGGACCCAGTGGCTTAAACTCACGCCGGGCACGTGTGCGTGCATGCCTAAGATCCCGAGAGGAGAATGGAGGAGAAGGGATTGCCGCGTGGCCATCCCCCCCTGGGGGGGTGATTTCTCACTTTCTATCTCTCTGTCTCTCTCTCTCTGTCTGGAGAGTGCACGCACCCTATAGCGAAAACCTCTCCAAAAAAAAATAAAGGAAGAAAATTAATATAAAAACAAAGACCATCTATCACTCTTACTCCTTGCAAATCCAATATTTATAAGTAGGCAGTGACTTCAGCCCTTTCTGCAAGACTTATAAGACGGTTCTGGTGAAGAGCTTCCATAAAGGAAGGGGCGTCTGCCTGGTTTCTCACCACTGGGCACCTTCTTAGGTCGCCCAAAAGAAAAGCCATGCATATGACATGCTCTCACTCACGTGTGGAACTCACAGAAGCAGGGGATGGGGGATGGGGTGGGGCGACGTGGTAGTCAGAGGGCGCAGCCTTCCTGCCCTCAGATGGCCAGGCTGGAGCTCCACCGTACGGCGGGGCTGTGGCTGCCAACACTGTCTTACACACTTGAAACCTGCTAAGCCGTTAGGTCCCGAGTGTTCTCATGCACAAAAAAGAGGAACTGTGTGAGGCTACGGATGTGCTCGGTAGTTAATCTGTGCTGATTACTTCACAATGTACACATCGAATCCTCAGATATAAAGAAAAAGAAAGAAAACCTGTGAGATCTAGAGAAACCATCTAAAACTCCAAATTTCTGATCTTCCCGACCCCCACCCTGTATCCAGTAGCCCAGTGCCTCGTGGGGCTCATAAAGGGGACCAGAGAGACACTGGAGGGAACACTGCACCGAATGCCGGACCCCGTGGGACGCTCTGCACGCCCCCTCTCTCTCACTCCATAGACCACCCTGTTCCCTGCTGCTATTATCTCCGCCTGAGGGATGGACAAACTGCAGTTTGGAACAGGACTCCCAGGACACAGTGTGGTGGAACCAGGTCCAGAACTTGGTGCAGCCTGAGTCCGGAGCCTGAGCCACTGAGCTGGATCTTCACCTCTGAGTTTTTGGAAACCACACTCATTTTATATCCAGCAAAGGAGAAGCTAAATATAAGGGAAACCACTTTGGCAGACATGAGCCAACCCACTTTTGTCTGCCTGCGGTCACTGGGAAATGTAGGGCATTTCCAAGGCAGCAGCCCCACCTAGTGGTCACTGCTGAGCACCACCACCAGCCACTCTTGCCCCTCCCACCCCTTCTGGCCCTGAGTAGCAAGGGGGCCATCTCTACTGCCTTCTACCTACTGGGGACCTAGTGCCTGCCTTGGATACGACAGACATTCAGCCACTCCCCTTCTCGCCCTCACTTCTTACAAACACGGCCTGGGTCTTGGTGCAGTCAGAATACGCAAGCTAGTGGCCAAGCCGCAGAATTAGGAACTAAACCATGGTTTGTCGAGCTCGGCACCTCAGGCAGAGCAAGCTGACGATTCTCTGTTGCAGGGGCCTGGCCTGCGCACCCCTAGTGTCGTCTACCCTCTACATGCTGGTAGCGCCCTCTCTCCACCTGGATCACGGCAACAAAGAGTGTCTCTAGAAACTGCCAAACGTCCCCAGGTTGAGGCCCACTGGGCTGAGATACCTGGGCTAAAACTGGCTGTCCGTGTCGGCCTTGCTAGAGTGGTCACTGCAGGCCACTCAGGCTTCAATGAAGGCACCCACAGCACCTGCCTCTCACGTGTGGTTGTATGGATGAAGGAGCTGGGGCTGAGTGTGGGCAGGCAGTGAGCTCACTGTCACACTCGCTGGATGGGCAAGTGAGACCACAGCAGAGAGCCAGGCGCCCACGCCCACAGCCCTGCATGTACTTGGCTGCAGCCTTCCCATGCTCCCCCGGGACTTAGTCTGTTGATTGGTTATTCAGCAACCCCAATTCTTTAATAACAAGTCATAAAGAAATGCAAACACCCCCAAAATAATTCAGGGGACCCCTCTCTTAGCCTTCACAGTGCCCCACCATACAGAGATAAATACAGTATTACAGGCTAAATCGTGTTCCTGCAAATTCATATACTGAAGCCCTAACCACCAATGTGACTGTATTTGGAGACAAGGCCTTTAGGGAGATAACTGGGTTAAGTGAGGTCGTAAGGGTGGGCCCTGCCCTGATAAGACTGCGGTCCTAACAAGAGGAAGAGACCTTACGTGAGTCGTTCTCCCCAACACAGCCACAGAGGAAAGACCACCCACAGCAAGAAGGGGGTCATCTGCACACCGGGACGAGTCCAAGCCCGAAACCAAACCTGCTGGCAGCTTGACTTGGACTTCTATTGTCCAGAACTTTGAGAGATTGAATTGCTCTTTTAAACCACCCAGTCCGAGGTATTTATTAAGATTGCCCAAGCTGACCACTCCACATGGGAAGCACAGACATACACAAGGACAAACTACACCCCAGGGCAGAGGCAAATGCCAAGGAATGTCCTTACAAAGGGAGGTCTCGTGGCTGATATTCTCAAACAGGATGTTCAAGGTCTGCAGCAGCTGAACGCACACGTAGCGGCCCGATTTCTGCCGCAGGATGTTCAGGAAGAAGACAAACATGTTCTTCTCCAGGAAGAAGCTGGGGAAAGAATGGGAAAGGGTCAGTGGTCTGCTTCCACACGTGAAAATCAGAATCATCCTCTGGGAACATTCAGTCACATGCGCATACCTGTCCCCAACAAAGGGTCACACACCCGCGGGGCCCCGGCTCACGTAACAGCGAGTTCACACGTGCTGTCTTCCGCGAAGGCCAAGACGAAACCTTCCAACTCTCTTCCCAGAAGGTGAGAACTGTGCTGACTCCGGGAGCAGGGAACTGGATCTCTGACAGAATGGGAAAGATTCCTGCCTACTGAAAGATCACATGCTCTCTACCCTGTAAACCGCCTGGCAGTGCTGCTCATCAAGTGCTCGGCAGTGCTACTTTCCTGACGAACCTCTTCGCTTTGTGTGCCATAGCTCTGCATTAAGGAAAACAGCTGGAAGTCCCAGCCAACGGCTAGGGCACGCTGAATATTGAAAGTTTCTGTTCCCAAATGATCAAGTTTGTAGTTTTCCTATCTAAGGAGAAAGAACTAGAAAGACACGTGAAGATGCTGACATGGGGAGGGACCCTCGTCAGCGCCCTAGCTTCTGCCTCCCCTGCTCTGCACAGGACACTTGTCTGCATGCGGCCTGGGGCGCGGACTCCTGGGAGTCCGTGTTGGTCCTTCTAGTCTTGAAGAGGAAACAGAAATCCTGAATGCCTCTCCTTAGAAGAAAATGAGATTTCTAGTTGTGTGTTCTCCGAAGTCCAGCTAAGGCCAGGTAGTCACTCACTTGGGGTGCTCAGAAGAAAATCGCTGCAGGCACATGTGTCTGCCGGTTGCCTTGGTTTGGGGGCTCTCTCCCCGCCTTGTGTGTCCACCCCACAGTGTGGAATCACTGGCCTGGAACCTAGTGCCATGTAATGACTGCTTGAATCCATTACAGGGTAAATGAGTAAATAAATCTGTCCTAGAAGACCCCTAAAGTCTTCCCCAACTCTGGGAGACTGCCTGCTTTGAAATGCCACTCATGCTGACCTCCCCGAGATCGCTATCATCTAAACCTCTGTCTGCCTTCGGGAGCTCCTATAAATCGCGACTCCCAGGTACCACCTCCAAACTCATGGCCAACTGCCCCAACTTGGAGACTAGAGTTACATCAGCACTGCACTCTTGCCGCAGAGAGTATTCATTCAGTAGGTCACAACCCTGGATTTTAAAAACCTCTCTGGGGGAGTGGGGAGCTCCTTAGAAAAATGGCCCAACATGAAGGCTGGGGCACAGAACCCACAAAATGCACCTGGAGCATCGTCTATACCAGGAAGAAGGGAAGTACTCAAAAAACAAGATGTGAGCATGCCCACGGCACACAGGAACCAACCAGAAAGACTTCTAGTCGCTTAAAGCGGGAACACTGTGAGCCATAAAACAACACAGCATTGGATTATAACTCTAAGTATGAAATAAATATGCATGAGTCCATATTGATATAAATAAACGGCTGAATAAATAAATGGCAAAGAACAGAAATCTTCCATGCAGAAAAAATTCTTTTTTCTTTTTAGAGGTTTTTGCTTTAGGGTGCATGTGCTCGCCAGAAAGAGAGACAGAGACAGTGAGAGGGAAAGTGAGAAATCACCCCCCAAGGGGGATGACCACACCACAATCCCTACTCCTCCATTCTCCTCCAAGGATCTTGGGCATGCACACACGCACCCAGCATGAGTTTCAAGCCACTAAGTCCAGGACGCAAAACATGGTCAACCATGTGGGAGTCCAGTGACTGCTACTCCACCTGCTTGCCCCATGCAGAAGAATTTCAAACAGTATATGTAGATACTCTCCGTCCTTGAAAGTGAAGATTAATTCCCAGCCCCTCTCATCTCGTAAAGTGGGCTAGGCTTTGTGACTCCTCCGAAGAACAGAGGGACAGGGGAAGAAGTCACTCTATAGTAAGAGAAGCCTGGCAGACACCACCTTGAGCAGGTGACGCTTGCTACCATCAGGCTGTTATATGAAGCGCGAGCATCTGCTAGGATGGGATGAGAAGGGGACGTCTCTATAGTGGTCTTCCCCTAACCCCCAGGCTAATGTGAAAAAAATACCAGACTCAGACTTGCTAGAGTTGGGGAACAATCTATAGGAGACCAAGTCGGTATACTCCAAAACTATGTAGGTAATTAAAAATAAGAGAAGACTCAGAAACCACCACAGACCAAGAGACTGGAAGATGTGAGGACTAACTGGACTGTGGGAGCCTGGAGCTAAAGGGAATAGTAACGAAAATTCTGGCAAAATCCAAATCAAATCTTGAGTTTACTTAATGGCAGTGTGCTAGTGTCAGATTCTTAGTTTTTCTTTAAAGAATTATTTTATTTAACTTTATTTATTTATTTAAATTTGACCAGAGAGGGATGGAGTAAGAGACAGAGAGCAGGAATCAAGTGAGAAAGCAAGCCGCCAGGTCTGGGACTTGAACTGCGGTCAGCCATGTGGGAGTCCAGTGTCCTTAACCACCATGCTACCTGCCAGCCCTGTCAGTTTCTTAGTTTTAACAAATGCACCCTAGTTATACAAGATATTAACAATAGGGAAAGCCAGGAAAAGGATACGTAGAAGGTTTCACTACTGTTTTTGCCATTTTTCTGTATATCTAAAATTACTCCAAAATTTGAAAATGTATTAAAAACAAAATATGGGGGGTGGGGGGAAGGGACTCTGTTGGGCTGCTGTTTATGAACTACTACTGGGACTCTATGAACTCACTGCTTTCGAGAAGAGGATTCCTCATGGCTTCTGCAAACTAGTCATTTCAGGGGACAGGAGAAATGAAGATTTTTCTACTGATAATTCAGCCTCCAGCAAACAAAGCTAGTGTGATTGAACTTCAAGAATTAGAAAGAAACACACCATCCATCAGATGACAAGAAATCACCGTAGGACCACAAGAAATATGGGAAAGCAAGAAAATACCTCTCCTCCAAGGGAAAAGAATAATTCCTCTTCATCCACAAGCAGTTCAATGCAAATCATGGAAATGTCTGATAAAAAATTTAGAGTATTCATAATGGCGAAGCTAACTGAGATGGAAGAGAAGAGAGACAATGAACTGCTAAAGAGAAAGGAGAAAGAAGTTGATGAGTTCCAGGAGGTGAGGAAATTCTTGCAAGATCTAAAAGAGGAATTACACGCTTTACAAAAGAGTCGAACGGAACTGTTAGAAATGAAGTCTATAATACAGGAAGTCAAAATCTCCCTTGAAAGTATTAAAAGCAGACTAGATCATACAGAAAATAGAATCTCAGATGTAGAAGAGAAAATGGCTGGCCTAGAAAAATCCACCACAAAGACTGAGAAAATGGCACAAAAACTTGAGAATAATATACGAGAAGTACTAGATACCATCAAATGTCCAAACATCTGGATAACTGGCATTCCAGAAGGTGAAGAGACCCATAAGGGCATT
>NW_006159657.1:2042831-2073111 GCF_000334495.1 Tupaia belangeri chinensis | reverse complement strand
CGGCTGTGTTTGCTATGAAAATATTTAGATTAATTAAGATCTTTAGTAATTCAATAAAATGTGGGGGGAAACAGTCTAGAAAGTAAACATAGATACCAGAGACAGTATAGGAAGAGAGTGGGAGATGGGAGAGGGTAAGAGAGGGAATCAAGGATGGGGGGAGGGGAAGCAAAACATACACGAAACAAGAAATGGAAAATTATTTCTTGACAATAACATGTATGTTGATGTGCTTGATTTAGACAATATACAGTGTACTCTGGATGGAAAATCTCATTTTGTATGCTGCAATGATGTACAGTGAATGAACGTAAACAAATAAATTTAAATAAATTTAAAAAAAAAGAAAAATAGAAAAAAAAAAAAAACACCTCACTGCTTTCCAAAGATGACAGATGGACTAAGAAAGTCCATTCTAATAAAGGAGACCAGTTTTAACTTTTAATCCAAGGGTCTTCTGCATTTCCAAACACAGATGAAAACAGCCATGCAGACAAATAACCTATGGATCCTTAAAACGAGCGAGTCCCATTTACAAGCACTGCCTCACTTTATTACTCACATCCTTTCCTGTGGGGATCCTGGTCAGTGTCTTGTAATTGTATTTTAAGGAGTTTGCATTTTCCACAAGTAGCTTTATTAGATAACCTAACTGATGAAAATATAGAGCTATCCTGAAAATCAATTCAGGATAGTTAATAAGAACCCAGGTTGGAAATGGAACATCTTTTTTTTTTTTAAAGTGGGTTTTAAAGGCAGCCTCAACATTTGTAATGGAGATAATATAACTGTATGCGTATTGTTGGTGGTTGTCATAAGTCGATCCCGAATGCTCTATACTGAGACACTGAGAAAGTCTGCTGGGGAGGGAGTGTATGGTTGACAAGCCTTGCTTTCTAACTGTGCAGCAGGCAGCCCTGTTTTTATCATGTGCTCTCATTTACTGAGCACTTATGCTATACCAGGCAGTAGACAGAGAACTTTCTCTCCTTTAAAGATGAAGAAATGGAAGCTTGAGGTGACAAAGACCTGGCCTAAGACTGCTTAGTTGGGAGTATGAGAATGAGAAGCCCGAGAGTGGGCCCCAAAGCCAATCAAGATTACCCTTGGGTGCCCACAGCGCCCCCTAGGGTGCAATCGCCTCTCAGAACTTGGACAGCATGGCAGTGCTTTTTCAGAGACAGTCAGCACAATTCCCCATTTGGATTAGACATAACTCACCACCCCAGAAAAACAGTAGACAATGCTTTGAAGCATTAAATAACCACAAACACACAACCCAGAGTGAGGCAGAGAATGCCAAGCTCCTGAAAACAGCTATTCCCAAACTTCAGTGTGCAGGGGACCAGCCCGGAGAGTTGAGTAAAGTGGGGGCTGCCAGAGCACTGCGTGAGAGTCTCTGCTTTACCGCTTACCCGCTGGGTGATGTTGGGCAAAAATGGGGATCCCAACAGGGCCTCCCAGGACAGGGGGGAGAGCCAGCTGGAGTGTCCCATCAGGAGCTCAGCACTCTGCCTGCCCACAGTAAACCCAGCAGCCGTCAGCCCTCGTGACTCCTCCAGGGTCAGGTCCTTTCGGTTCACTTGGAATGTAACCGCCCAGGACATCTTCTCCTTCCTTTGGGACATAATCACATACGACTTGGAAAATTACCCCTGACATTTTCAGGTTTTCTAGAGACACTCATTTCCTTAACTTTCCCATTTTGGGCTTGCATCTCCACAGCATTTCAAGGGCGTTCAATTTAGGCAGAGATACAGATCGATGACTGGGCAAGACCAGATTAGCGTCGAGTCCTGACATCACCGGGGATGACTCATGGTACACATTTACAAAAACATGCAAAGGAAGAAGAATCAAAACACAAGAATCGTCAGGAACCCTACTCGAATACAGAGCTGTCATTCTGATCTCCCCAAATCAGAATCTCGGTGATGGAGCGGATGGTCTCCACCAGCAGGTTCCGGTTCTGTTCGGTGACGGTGGTGTTTTTGGTCAAAACATGGTACAGATACCTGAGAGAAGAGAGAGGAAAGGAAGTTAAAGGTGACCAGCGGGAAGGGAAGCCAGGCTCCATGACCAGGAGCAGCATATTGCGGACAACGTGGCAGTGCCTTTTCAGATATGGTTAGGACAGCTCCTCATTCGGATTAGACGTCAGTCATCACCCCAGAAAAACAGCAAACGGTGCTTTGAAGCGTTAAATAACCAGGGAGACACCATCCCAGACTGAGGCAGAGAATCCTCAAGCCCTTGAAAATAGCTATCCCAGGCCAGCAGGTGGCGTAGTGGTTAAAACGCTGGACTCCCACCTGGCAGATTCTCAGACCTGATAGCTTCAAAGGTATGCACACGTGCCCAGCGTGTCCAGGACCCTGAGACAAGAGTGGAGGAGAGAGGGTTGCTCATGGTCATCCTCCCAGGGGGTGATTTATCACTTTCTGTCTCCCTCAGGAGCACATGTGCACCATAGCAAAAGAACTCTCAAAACAAACAAACAAAAAACCTATCCCTAAACTTCAGTGTGTGTGTGTGTGTGTGTGTGGCGGGGGGGACTTGCTTGGAGCTGAGTAAAGTAGGGGCTGCCAGAGCTCACTTGGAGATGGACTCCACAGCAATGAGGGGACAGAACCAGCCTGTCGCACCTGCCAGCACAGATCCTGCTGCCAGAGGAGCATGTGGGGACACATGGCCCAGGGCAGAATACAGAGCACAAGACCTGCAGCCAGGCTGACGCTGAGCAGCAGACCCTTCCCCACGCTGGAATGTCCTTCTGAATGGAGGAGGACATCCCCTCGTATCACATTTCACACTGCTGGCCGAGTGCATGGTAGCAGCCTGGGTGACTGCTGACTGCATCTGCTCTGCTGATCCCCAACCAGGACAGAAGAGCTTACAACCTGCAGGACCAGGCCTGACTTCAACTGCATGGGCTTCCTTCCTGGAACGCCCTAGCTGCCTTCATCAGCCAGCCTTACTCTTGGTGCAGCCTTCCCTCAGTGAAGCCTTCCTTCCATAAGTTCCTTAAGAACCTCTCTGGGTGGGAACCAGCAGTTAGTGTAATGGCTATGTTGCTGGACTCCCACGTAGTCGACCGCGGTTTGCATCCCGGGCCCGGTAGCTTAAAACCCACGCCGGGCACGTGTGCATGCATGCCCAAGATCCCGACAGGAGAATGGAGGAGAAGGGATTGCAGCGTGGCCATCCCCTCTGGGGGGTGATTTCTCGCTTTCTGTCTCTCTGTCTCTCTCTGTCTGTCTGGCGAGCGCACGCACCCTATAGTGAAAAACTTCTAAAAAAATAAATTAAAAAAAATAAAAAAGAACCTCTCTGGGAGTGGGACTAGCAGTTGGTGTAATGGCTATGTTGCTGGACTCCCATGTGGGCACGTGTGCATGCATGCCCAAGATCCCGACAGGAGAATGGAGGAGAAGGGATTGCAGCGTGGCCATCCCCTCTGGGGGGTGATTTCTCGCTTTCTGTCTCTCTCACGCACCCTATAACCCCCCACGCCCGCAAAAAAAAATCTCTCTGTGTGAA
Source organism: Tupaia belangeri chinensis (assembly GCF_000334495.1). Lineage (NCBI taxonomy): Eukaryota > Metazoa > Chordata > Mammalia > Scandentia > Tupaiidae > Tupaia > Tupaia belangeri. Next base: position 2,069,571 of record NW_006159657.1, on the reverse strand, counting down.
TTTGACCACTCACTCTCTCTAGCACCTCTGTCCCCTCGAATGCTTGTTGTTTCACAGACCACACTGATTTGTAATGATCTGCCTCCCTCACTAGACCTGGGTTCGTCAAGGTCAGGGCCATCGTCTTGTTGACCTTGGTGATACAGGGTGGCTAGTACCCCGTGGGTGTTCGATACATGCTGACAGAGCCGGGCAGCCTCGTGACAGATACACATAAACTGAACAAGCCAAGGTCCAAACACAAGCTACGGCGCTGGGCCTGGGTCAGACAGCTTGATCCCTGTCCCTGCTGCTTCCTAACGTGGCCTCAGACGAGGCATTCATCTCTCTGTGGCAGAGTCTACAAAACCCAATCACAGCCTCCTCACCGGTTGTTTTGGAAAGCCTGTGTTAACACACAGAAAGGGCCGAGCGTGGCACCTGGTGCCCAGCACACACTCTTCAGTAGGGTTAGCTGCTATTACGGATGTTAATATACTGTGGTCGGTACGTTGGGGTCGTCATTAACAACACTGCTAAACTATACAAAGACTATTTCAGGAACTGAGGAAGGAGAGGCCAGGTTGGATCCAAACAGGAAAAGACCTCGGGGGAGGAGCCGTGATAAGAAGGCCGCGAGAAGCAGAGCAGGTGCTGGGAAGTCAGGGTCATCCCGTGAGAGGCAGGAGCATTGGGTTCATCTCAGACATGGTGCTCGACTCTCAGTAGCTGGGTGATTGTGAGCCAGTTTCTTCATCTCTGGGCCCGCGGTTGGCTCACCTGTGAACTGGGAGCAGCAATGGTTCCTAACGAGGGCCTACCTATTCCAGTGCTGTTAGGAATAAATAAGTGTTGAGGTAGCTAAACCGGCAGCGACTACCAACAACACAAGTGCTAGCTGCTCTCATTGACGCTTTGAAATCATCTCTGAAAAAGATCCTACTATTAGGAGGCCCTCACAGACAGGGAAAGGGCAGGGTCTAAATCACCCTAGGAGCGCCCACATGCCTGGCTCTGCGTGAGGACTTTATACGACCCCTGGGCTCACAGTAACCTGGGGACATGTACACTGTTACCACCGCACTGTCATGACGGCACCCGAGGCCTGGGGAGGCGCAACAGCTCACAGCACGCCCATGGCAGGGAGGTGCGGTCTCAGGGCTCCGTCTGCGCCACGGCCTCTCGGACATCTCATGTCTTTTTCAGTGGAGACATTCTATTGAGGGTGTGACAATAGCACGCTGAGCTTTACCACATGATGACTAATAAAGTCGGGTGCCTTTCATGTATGTTTATGGGCCGTCTGAATCATCTTTTGTGAGGTGCCTTTGCAAGTCTTCTTCCATTTTTTATTGGGTCAAGTGCCCTTTTGTTATTTTTCTGACAGAGTTCTTCATATATTCTGGACATAAACCTTTCACTGGATATACATACTGCAAGTATTTTCTCTGAGAGTGGTCTGCCTTTTCACTCTCTTTATAATGCTTTTTTGGTGAACAGAGGTTTTAATTTTTTTTAAGCTTTTTGTCATAGGATGTATGCAGAAAAGAGAGACAGTGAGAGGAAAAGTGAGAGATCACCCCCCACCACCACCAAGGAGGATGGCCACACCGCAATTCCTTCTCCATTTTCCTGGGATTTGGGGCATGCACACACACACACACACACACACACACACACACACACACACACGGCGTGCTGTTCAAGCCAAGTCCAGAACTCGAACCACAATTGGCCATGTAGGAATCCAGAGCCTTAACCTCTACACCACCTGTTGGCCTCAAGGTTTTTAATTTTAATATTCCCCAATTTATCAATCTTTCCCTTGAATTTATTATTATTATTAAGCTTACGAAATCTTCCTTACCCTAAAGTTATGAAAACGAAATTCTGTTTTCCTCTAAAAGAAAAAAAAAAAAAAGATTGTTTCACCCTTACATTTTGAATATATCTGGAAATGACTTGTGTAAGGTAGTATTGGCCAAAATTAATTGTTTCTGTACAGAGATCTCATTGAACCAACAGCATTTCCTGAAAAGGCCCTCATTTCTCTTCTGCACTGCAGTGTCACCTTCGTCATTAATCAGGTGACTACATGAGTGAGGGTCTCCTCCTGCATTGATCACATGTCTGTCCTTGTGGCAACACCCTGCTGTTACTACAGCTTTATAACAACCCTGCCATGTGCTAAGTCTTCCCACTTCTTTCCTTCTGTTTCTTTCCATTTACATTGGTTATTCTTGGCCCTTTAATCTCCACATATATTTAAAAATCACCTTTTCAATTTCTACAAAAATCTCTGCCACGTTTCCTTTGAGACTGCCCTACATTTATAGCTAAATTTGGAGCGCACTGACATCTTTATAATAAGATACCTTACTGTACCATAAAATGCTGTTAGGATAGTTACAGCATTTCTTTCCATGTTCACTGGATAGGGGCCTTGCACATCTTTTGTGAGATTTACTCCTAAGTAGTTGATGTTTCTTGATGCGATGGTAAATGATATTGCTTGAAATACCCATTTTCTGCATGTCTGCTGCTGGCAGACTGAGATACCGGTAGAATTTAGGCTCTAAAGCGCTATCGTATCACACCTGGACCTTGCTCGCCTTTTGCCCTAGCACACTGTTGTAGGTAATGTTTTGGAAGAGACCTCAATACATGTTTGCCTGAACGTACTGGAGGGAAACGCTGAATGGATTAAGATGTAATATTTTAATGCTGCATTTAATTCCAGAGCTTTGGAAGGTCAAGTAATTCAAACCACCTCAGCGATGTAAGCATTTGAATGACTTCCTGACTGCCAGTGTAACATGCATTTGAGAGAGGTGGGGAAAGGAGGTGTCAGCTGTGTCTCATGCCACTGCCCAGGACCAAGGGCTGCTGGAGAGGGATCTGTGCCATGGGTCTTTCCTTTGCTGTGGATAGTTCCGTGGTGGAGCTCACCTCGCATTCCATTTGTATGCTAATTTGTGCGCTCGTCTTTTTCCCACCTCGGTGCACTTTTTGTTATCAGCCACTGTTAGCAAATATCTGTAATGGCTGCGGAGTATGCCACAAGCACAGGCTACTCCCCCAAAGGGCATAACGGAGGGCACGACGACTCCTCACGTTAGACGATCGGCCACGTGACCATGCCCACCCTGGCATGCAGAGCTGCGTCCTTATCTCAGATAAGCTTCCGAGGACACAATGATTGCCTCGGACACTTCGAGTGGATTAAGAGTCTTCTCCTACAATGATCATGACTGTTTCAATGGTGACTTTTTCTCTCAGACTCTGTGTGTGTACATTTAAATCATCGTCGTCACCAAAACAGCGGGCGCTGACGACGGCCAGGCTCTTCTCTGAGGGCTTCGCTGTACTCACTCACAGCCCACACGCTCCTGCGGGCGTGATTCGCTGGCTGGCCGAGACAGCTGCCCAGGGTCCTGGTGCAGCATGCCAGAGCCAGGATTAGAACCAGGCCCTACGATTATAACCATCCTGCTACAGAAAACGCCAACAATGAAGTGAACAACACTTTCATGAGCCAAGCACTCACATAAGTTACAAATGCTTGACTAACATACAAGAAAACCAAATACAAGAACAAATCAAAAGGCATGAAACCATATTATCATTTTTCAAGGAAAGTCTTTTTTAAGGAATTATTTAATTTTATTTATTATTATTATTATTATTTATTGAGAGAGGCAGGGGGCAAAGGGAATAGTGAGAAAGCAAGCTGCCAGGTCCGGGACTCGAAAGGCAGTCAGCCATGTGGGAGTTCAGCACCCTAGCCACCATGCCATCTACTGGTCCTCAAGGAAAGTCTTTACAACTGATCCTTACTCCATGTATTTTTTTCTCTTTTGAAGTTTATTTTATTTGTGATAGAGATGCACACAAGAAAGCAGTGGAGAGGAGAAGCAGGCAGGATCTTAGGCATGCGTCCACATGTGCCCAGCGTGTTTCGGAGCCAAACCCACAGGTGGCCACGTGGCTGCCACACGGCAGCTCAGTTCAGTGACAGCTGCAGCACCGCGGCTGGGCCCTTACTCCATTTCGTATCCTCAACAAAAGCCCTCCAGACGTAGTCACACTGTCAGACCCTTGCACGTTAGCAAATGCTACACTGACGATGAGCTGAAGAGTTGGAAATGCCTGGAGACCGGAAAACTGCGGCCTGCTGCCAACCTGCTGCTGCACACCCGGGGCCTGTCACCTAGGACAGCGCGTAAACAAATGCACCTCACAGACCCTGCTTTCTCAAGAGAATCACTCTGCACGTTAAACTGCCACAGTTAACAAAGCGCCACACCTCGTGGCAATCAGTAATTGCGTCCATTTCAGTGACAGAAACACAGGTCCAAGTTCACCTTCAGTGACAGCATTTTTAGAAGGCGCTGCAAGTTTTATGACTTGTGCCGTGAAATGCCTCTTAGAATGTTCCTTTTGGAGGGACCACCAGTTGGCATAATGGCTATGTCACTGGACTCCCATGTGGTCAACTGCAGTTTGAGTCCCAGACCCGGTGGCTTAAAAGCACGGTGGTGCTTGCCCAAGATCTCAAGAGAAGAATGGAGGAGAAGGGATTGCCATGTGGCTGGAGGAGCCATCCCCCAGGTGGGTGATTTTACGCTTTCTGTCTCTCTGTTTCTGTCTTTTGAACGTAGGCACCCTATAGCAAAATCCTCTCAAAAAAAAAAAAAATGTTCCTATTGGAAGATCCTAAAACTTACTGGTAAGCTGGAGAAAGGGTTAAGAAGAGTGAGTGGGGGCCTGAGGGGCTAAAAATTTAAATTCAACCCCTGGAAACAGCAGGGGATGTGGAGCCTCTGTCTGTTGGCCTGCTCAGGACTAAAGCAGAGGCCCTCCAGGCATTTCCCAGAGCAGCCCACTCTGTCTGGGCAGTGTGCAGCCTCTGGCCCAGAAGGCAAGGAGAAGCTTCTGGAATCAGGCTACAGGGCTAGGGAAAGGTGTTCACAGGCAGTGCCTCTCCCGGTCAATCAGTCCCTAAAGATGTTAAACTGGGTTGGTGAGTGAGACTGGGCCAGGACCCACGGTGAGGGTGTAGACGGAGCTTCCAGCCCTAAAGAAAGTCACAGCCCAACACAGGAGCTGTGACCAAACCGGCAAGAGCAGTTGTTAAAAAAATAAATAAATAAATAAGAGAAGCAGGGGACCAGCAGATGATGTAAAAATAATAAGAGAAGCAGGGGACCAGCAGATGATGTGATGCTTACATCGCTGGACTCCCATGTAGCCAACCACAGTTCAAGTCCCGGACCCAGAGGCTTTAAACTCATGTCCGATGTGTGTGTGTGTGTGTGTTTGTGCCCAAAATCCCAAGAGGAGAATAGAGGAGAAGAGACTGCAGCATGGCAATAGCAAAAATCTCTCTCTCTAAAAAAAAAAAAAACAACAAAAAAAAGACCAGCCAGAACTTGCCTTTCTCATTCACCTTGTGACAAATATCTGTTGATCACTCACTGTGTGACAGGCCCTGTGCTGGCACCTGACAACGCCTAGCTGAAGAAGCTGCAGAGACCTCTGCCTTCAAGAAGCTTCCGTTCAGACTGGGAGAGCCAGGCAAACAGGTACATTCGTAGATGTAAATGACATAGATATAAATAAAGCAAGCCCACTTCTGATGGCGATAGGATACGGCAGAGGAGCCTAGCCAGCTTGCTGGGGACCTAAGTCAAGGCTGGGATAAAGCTTGAAGAAGCTTCAGGACCTAACAGTCAGCCTGCTCTTTGGCCACAAGAAGGTTGTCCCTAATGAAGTGGTAACCGAGTGGGACAGTGAGAACAAACACAAGAGAAGTTAGAGAGGGCAGTCAAACTCACTGGGCAAAGTCTCCAGGATGATTCTGTACGAAGAACTGGTATTTCAAACATAGAGATGAGCAGATGCCTGGCTCTGGGCAAGAAGAAAACCAGAGGGAGCTCAGATGGAGAGGGCAAAGGTGTGGACTGGTAGGCACGTGAGGCACGTCAGGGCACAGGAGGACCATCCAAGTGAACTGTCCTTGGGTGACAGGAGACAGCAGCAGTCCCCGGAGGAGACACCTGTTCCAGTCTGGTCCTCCTCTAACCCACTGGCGAAATTCGGCCAGACCACATACTCTCTACTTAAAAACCTTCAATGGCTCCCTACTATCGCGGCTCCCTACTATCGCGGCTCCCTACTATCGCGGCTCCCTACTATCGTGGCTCCCTACTATCGCAGCTCCCTACTATCGCAGCCTAACGTCCGAATTCCTTAACAGGATTCACAAGGCTCAAGGGGACCCAGCCTCTAGTGACCTCTCCTGCCTCATCACTCTGCTCTCAGCTCCGCACCTCCCCTGACCCCACACACTCTGACTGGACAGCTTGACTTCTGCCAATGTGCTTCCCCATCCCAGGCTTTCTCAAACATCCTGTCTTCCACCCTGACCCCCTACTGCCTGGGAAAATGGTGTATCCTTTAGGTCTCATTTAAATGGTGTCCACTGACCAAGGATGTTCTTGCTCGTCTGTGCTCCCAACTAGGTGGCTGGGAACAGAGTGTAGAGCACTCTGAAGGCCTGGAGGAAGAACACAGATTTGGCCCACTGTGTGTGCCATGGTGAATATGATATTTTAAGAAAATCAGTCTGGGGACCAGCAGATGGCATAATGGTTACATCACTGGACTCCCACACTTGACTGCAATTCGAAACCCAGACCCGGTGGCTTAAAACTCCTGCTGGGCGCATGTGCGTGCATGCCCAAGATCCCAAGAGGAGAATGGAGGAGAAGGGATTGTGACGTGGTCATCCCCTTTGGGGGGTGATTTCTCGCTTTCTGTCTATAACTCTCTGTCTCTCTAGTGAGTGCACAAGCCCTATACCAAAAATCTCTCTTAAAAAAAAAAGAAGAAAGAAGAAGGAGAAAAAGAAAGAGAGACAATCAGTCTGGAATATTGTACCCCAGTCTAAAACTGCCAGTGTTACTTTAGCCAGAAGTTGAACATACCAAGAGTGGGCAAGGATCTGTCTGCTGGGTGTGCATCCCCATCTTCTCTGGATCACAACCCCTAGCTTTCCCATGGCTAACCGCCCCCTTCTCTCATCCTCTGTCCACTAGCTTGGGTAAAGCCGATCCCACCCCTGGCTTCAGGGGAGGCATGTGAGAAGACTTCACCAACAGAGCCCCCCACGGCCATGGCCATGCTGCAGGAGACCTGGCTTGGGGCTACATGAAGCCCCAGGTCGGTCCAGCCTGACTTGAGCTGGGTTTCTGCTGGCTGGCGATGCTAGGACCTGAGGCTCTCTCTTTTCCAGGGACTGCTACGCTGATAAGACGTCAGCCTGGAGCCTGTCTGAGAGCGTCACCAATTCAGAAGGAGGCAGAACCAAGATGGAAAGAGACAGAGTCCCGACAGCTTCATCTAAACACCTGGACTTTGCCTCCACTTGGCCAGGGCAGGCCATTCGGTGACAGGAGCCAATCAATTCCATTGTGATCTAAAGACAGCGCCAGCTGGGCTCCTGTCACATGCAACCAAGATCCTGAGCCACACGCAAGGTGACCAGAGTCAAGGTAACAACGACCTAGTTCTATCAGTTGAGGGGACTCAGTCCCTCATAAAGACGAAGTTTCAGTAGCCGTCGAAGCCTCCAGCAGGAAGGGCATTCGTCAGTCAGTGTCACAGCCTGGCCACCGGTCTGGGCCCTAAACCCTGCACACCACCCTTGGGTGACAGGAGACAGCAGCAGTCCCCGGCGGAGACACCTGTTCCAGTCTGGTCCTCCTCTAACCCACTGGCGACAATCGGCCCGAACACTGGCTCCCTACTATCGCAGCTCCCTACTATCGCAGCCTAACGTCCGAATTCCTTAACAGGATTCACAAGGCTCAAGGGGACCCAGCCTCTAGTGACCTCTCCTGCCTCATCACTCTGCTCTCAGCTCCACACCTCCCCTGACCCCACACACTCTGACTGGACAGCTTGACTTCTGCCAATGTGCTTCCCCATCCCAGGCTTTCTCAAACATCCTGTCTTCCACCCTGACCCCCTACTGCCTGGGAAAATGGTGTATCCTTTAGGTCTCATTTAAATGGTGTCCACTGACCAAGGATGTTCTTGCTCGTCTGTGCTCCCAACTAGGTGGCTGGGAACAGAGTGTAGAGCACTCTGAAGGCCTGGAGGAAGAACACAGATTTGGCCCACTGTGTGTGCCATGGTGAATATGATATTTTAAGAAAATCAGTCTGGGGACCAGCAGATGGCATAATGGTTACATCACTGGACTCCCACACTTGACTGCAATTCGAAACCCAGACCCGGTGGCTTAAAACTCCTGCTGGGCGCATGTGCGTGCATGCCCAAGATCCCAAGAGGAGAATGGAGGAGAAGGGATTGTGACGTGGTCATCCCCTTTGGGGGGTGATTTCTCGCTTTCTGTCTCCTTCTTTCTTTCTGGTGAGTGCACGTGCCCTATAGCAAAAACTTCTCAAAAAAAAAAAAGAAGAAAGAAGAAGGAGAAAAAGAAAGAGAGACAATCAGTCTGGAATATTGTACCCCAGTCTAAAACTGCCAGTGTTACTTTAGCCAGAAGTTGAACATACCAAGAGTGGGCAAGGATCTGTCTGCTGGGTGTGCATCCCCATCTTCTCTGGATCACAACCCCTAGCTTTCCCATGGCTAACCGCCCCCTTCTCTCATCCTCTGTCCACTAGCTTGGGTAAAGCCGATCCCACCCCTGGCTTCAGGGGAGGCATGTGAGAAGACTTCACCAACAGAGCCCCCCACGGCCATGGCCATGCTGCAGGAGACCTGGCTTGGGGCTACATGAAGCCCCAGGTCGGTCCAGCCTGACTTGAGCTGGGTTTCTGCTGGCTGGCGATGCTAGGACCTGAGGCTCTCTCTTTTCCAGGGACTGCTACGCTGATAAGACGTCAGCCTGGAGCCTGTCTGAGAGCGTCACCAATTCAGAAGGAGGCAGAACCAAGATGGAAAGAGACAGAGTCCCGACAGCTTCATCTAAACACCTGGACTTTGCCTCCACTTGGCCAGGGCAGGCCATTCGGTGACAGGAGCCAATCAATTCCATTGTGATCTAAAGACAGCGCCAGCTGGGCTCCTGTCACATGCAACCAAGATCCTGAGCCACACGCAAGGTGACCAGAGTCAAGGTAACAACGACCTAGTTCTATCAGTTGAGGGGACTCAGTCCCTCATAAAGACGAAGTTTCAGTAGCCGTCGAAGCCTCCAGCAGGAAGGGCATTCGTCAGTCAGTGTCACAGCCTGGCCACCGGTCTGGGCCCTAAACCCTGCACACCACATAGCAAATATCCTCGTAGGATCTTTTTTTTTTTTTAAAGAATTATTTTATTTAACTTTATTTATTTATTTTAATGTGACCACAGAGGAACAGAATGAGAGAATAAGAGAGAGAGAGGGAAAATGAGAAAGCAAGTCACCAGGTCTGAGACCTGAACCGTGATTGGCCATGTGGGAATCCAGCGCCCTTCACCACCACGCCACCTGCTGGCCCCGACCTCGTAGTATCTTAATCGGCCTCAACAAAATCACTAACTCAATTCAGCAAAGACCACAGGTACTCAGTCTTCCGTCGTGTGGCAAAAGTAAAACTCTGACAGGAAAGTTCCTTTCCCGTTTGCAAGCTGGCAGCATTATGAAAATAACGTGGCTGAGGGACCAGCAGTTAGCATAATGGCTATGTCGCTGGACTCCCACGTAGTCGACCGCGGTTCGAGTCCCAGACCCGGTGGCTTAAACTCACGCCGGGCGCATGTGTGTGCGTGCCCAAGATCCCGAGAGGCGAAGGGATTGTGGCGTGGCCATCCCCCCTGGGGGGTGATTTCTTGCTTTCTATCTCTCTGTCTCTCTCTGTCTGGCGAGCGCACGTGCCCTATAGCCAAAACCTCTCAAAAAAAAAAAAATAACGTGGCTGAAACATGGTTTCTAGCTCTGTTCTAGCATCTCAGTCTTTCTGTAAATCTCAAACTGACCTAAGATTACGTCTATTTTTTTAAAAATTTTAATAATTATGTATTTACTCTTATTTATTCATTCATTTATTTTAATTTTACCAGAGAGAAATACACAGGGGCGGAAGGGAGTGAGAAAGCAAGCCACCAGGTCCAGGACTTGAACTGTGGTTGGCCACGTGGGAGTGTCCAGCACCTTAACCAACACATCACCTGCTGGTCCCCAGATTATGTCTATTTTTAAAAAGAGAAGGGTTTGCAGATGCTTACATGAAAAATAAAATAAAGTAAAATAATTTAAAAACCCAGAAAGTTATAACTTCTTTCAAATAGCTTAGCCTCTCTTCACCATCCACCCTGCCCCTAGGTCAGGGCAAAGTCATCCTGAGAAAGCTGTCACTACAGGGTGGCCAGTGTGTACTGGCTTGCCCAGGACTTCTGCAGTTTCAGCACTGAAAGGTCCATGTCCGGGGAAACCGCTCAGTCCCAGGCAAACTAGGATGGTTGGTCACCCTCCATGTCGGATAAAGCTGAAGCCCCTTTCTACCTCCAGACTTCTTTGCCACCACTTGACTTGGTACTGCCCTACCTTAACAAGTCACAGACCCCAGGGACCTGGTTATGACGGCCCCCACCACACACACACCCCCTGCTGCCACATGTGGTATTTCTTACTCGGAGACTCCACTCCGGTGCTGTCTCCACTGGAAAGCTTCCAGGAAGGTTCCCACAGAGCTCTGGGCCTACAGTGATCCCAGCATTTGTCATACTGTGCAGCCACTGGCGCTACGACTGTCCCTCCACCAGCCTGCAAACTCCCTTAGGGATGAGCTGTTCTGTACCCAAGATCCCAGATGTTTCCTCTGAGAGCCAAACACAGAGGAGCACAGCCCTGGTGGGCACTGGCTGTTGGTGGCACTCCTCCAAGTCACCTGGGGATGGCTAAGGCCTACACCCGTACAGGAGTTATAGGCGCAGACTGTAGGATTAAGCTGATCTGCCTGATCCAGGGCTCCCAGCTCAGGTTTCCGAAAAGGGGGCTGGTAGACATGCGCATAGACCTGCGATCTAAACAGTGAACCCAGCAGTTCCCAGGATCCCGCAGAGGAATCCGAGAACCCTCACCACGCTGGCTGGCTGGTGAAGATGCCCCATGGGGATGAGACTCAGCCAGGCTGAAAACACTCCCAGAGCACCTTCCCAGGAAGTCTTATTCAAAAAGACAGGGTAAGGAGCACAAGCTCTGGAGTCCAGCTCTGGCTCTGACATTCTTCAGCAACAGCTGGGGCTTCGAGACAAACAACTGAAGCTCCTTGAGCCTTAGTCTCCACGTCTATAAGATGGAAGAAGTAACAGTTCCCGTAACTCAGGCTCGTGAGGATGGGAGATACGGCACACAGAAAGTCCTTAGTAATAAGTACCTGGCACAGAATAGAGCTCTCAATAAATACGAAAGTAACTTAAAAGGGCTAGACTCAGGCAGAGGGAGGTGAGAGCCTGCAGGTACGCGGGCATTGGCAGGAGGCCCAACCTCCTCTGGATACCCATCCTCCCTGCTCAGCCACATCCACCCACTCCTTAAATTCCTGAAATCCTGAAGCCTCTCCCTTTCCCAGCCAGCTGCCCTCCCATCTGAGTCTTGCTTCTCTACCCATCCACAGCCCTCTGCTGGGCCTCTTTCCTCCCCTTGTCTCCTCACCATCACTCCCCAAACCAGGTCGTAAATCCTCCTGTCTCCCACTCTTTGAGAACCACAGACAGGTATTAAGTGCCTGCTCCATGCTGGAAAAAAACACAGCTTACAATCACAGTATCCCCCGCCCTCACCCCCACCCTCCCTGGGGGTCAAATGGAACGGCCCCCATCCAATCCCCTCCCACTAATCCTTTCCACCATATTACTTCTACTGTCCCCCACTGACCCCTCAACCCCATCTTTTCCATTAGTAACCTCAGGAGCTCCCCATGAAAGCTAGCCTACTTCTTACCACCGAAGGTCCGCTGACCCCCTTCAGCACCTCCCCACACGCAGACACAAACATTTTTCTTCCTGGAGCCATCCAAAGGTCTGTGTTCTCTGTCACCCCTTCTAGCCTCCTAAATCCTGGGTCTTAGCCTGTCTGCTCTGCATCTCTCCCCAGTCCCTTCATTCATGTTTTCATTGCTTAAATTTCTGCTGAGCTCCTACTGTGCACCTGGCCCAGGGCTAGATGATGGGATTCAGCTGTGAACAAACCAAGTCTCCAGTCTCTCCCCTGGAAGTATCAGTTTAGCAGGAGACATCGAAGAAGCAAAGATGAACAGGAAAACTGCACATAGGGCAGATGTGTAGAATGAAATCAAGAAAAAACATGCAGTGCAAAGACCTGGGGTGGGAGGAACACTGTAGGGAGGGTGGTCTGGAAAGGCCTTGTTGGGCTGACACAGTAACCACTCCTGGCTGCCTACTGTGTAACACTGGGCCAACCACTTTCCATACATCACTGAATCTTTGTACAGTGTCCACTATGCCCATGTGCAGCTGGGGAACAGAGGCTCAGAGAGGTGAAGTAATTTGTCCAAGGTCACACAGCCTTTAAGAGGGAGAGTCAGGATCTGAATGTAGGTCTACCAGCAAAGCCTCTTAATCCCAGTGCACTCCTGCTTCCCAGAACCCTGTCTGCCACCTGCCCTCCTCAGAGCTCTGACTGTCCTCCCTCCACAAAATACTTTTTAAACAGAGCATTCGTACATGTTCCTAGCTTTGAGTTCATTCTCTTCTTCAACCAGCCCTCAAAACAACTACTGTCACTCTATCTGTCTTACAACGGAGAAAACAGAGGCCCAAATGCACAGATCAAAATTCGAACCCAGATCTGCCCGACTCCAGGAACCGAGATTCAGGATCCCTAAGCCGTCCAGGCTCAGAAGTACTACCCTAGGAAGCTGGGTGGCCACTGATCGCTCCCGGCAAGAACAAAGTCCGCGTCCGTAAAAACGGAAATCTCATCCTCTTAGGTTACAGGTGGGAGTATTAAGGCTGAGAAATTAGGCGACTTGGCCAAGGTCACATAGCCAGGAGTGTCGGGGTCGGGTTCGAGCCTAGGCTGACTCCAGAGCCCTCGCTCTTAACCACAGTACAGCCTTCCCCGGGCGCCCCTCTCCGCCCCCTCCCTCTGCTCTCTCACTCCCAGGGCTCCCTGCCCGGGGATCTGCGCCCCATCCCCATGCCCAGGTCGCGGCCTCCCCTCCATTCCCCATACACTCACTTGAGGTGGTCCAAGGAGTGGATGTTGCGTGAAGACTTGCCATGGCCCCCGCCCACCCAGCTCCGCGAGCGGCCAAACATGTCGGCGGCCCCGACCCGTCGCTTGCCTCACGGTTTCATGCCGGACCAGCCGAGCGGCCCGGTTCCCACGGTGGCAGCACAAGCCGAGGAGGCAGCGACGGAGGAGGCAGAAGAACCGCCAGCCACCTTCCTCCCCGGCCCACAGCCCCGCACTGACATTCAGCCGGAACCGGCCGTTCGACCGCCGCGCTTTACGGCCGCCGCCACGAGGAACGCTGGGAAATGCAGTTCGTCCGCGAGGCCCCTGGCGACAGGACTCCGCGCAGGGACTACAAGGCCCGGCGTGCATCGCGCACCCGCGGGGCTGCGGCTTTGGATAAAAGGAGAAGCGAGCGCGGCGGAGAGCCTGCAGAATGATCCGGGTGGGCGGGAACCCGCATGCTGTGGGCGTAGCCCTGAGGAAGGACTCGCGAGGAAGAGTAGCCGCAATATTAATAGTATTAGCTTTATGATAAGAGAAAGAATAGCAATCCCAGGCGAACACTGCGTTCCACCGTCCTGAACGCTTTACATATGTAGAAGTATTTAACTCTTTTAACACCCCATCTTATCATCCAGGAAACCCAGGCACAGCCAGGCGAACATGAGGTCAACGGGTTAGCAAGTAGCAGAACCAGCATGTAAACCCAGGTACCCTTACTTTCATTCCCCAATAAAACTGCACCAAATCTGCCACCTCCTGTTTGTCCTCACAACCTTTTTCTTTTCTTCACTTCATGTAAAATATATACATATTGGAAAGGCTTGCAAGCAACAATCTAGCAAAACTGAACATCCTGTGCTTTCAGAGTTCTCTGGTTTTCATCCAAAACCATTGCCATTTCCCAAATGATCACATTAGAAAGAAAAAGCAAACCCTCAACTTTCCACATGAGCCAAGAAGATGTGTCTCAAACTTCCTGGATTAAAAGTGGGAAGTTCGATGGAGGGTAAGATTTCCCTGTTCACCGCCCATTTATTCATTTATTTCTACACCTCATAGTTATTTAAGGCCTGCTGTGTCCTATTAACTGTACTGGTGTGGAGTCTCCCCAAGAGGTTTGGCTCATAGCCTGTGTTCCAGTCCTGGCAGAATGAATGAATGAGGATTTAGCAGTTGGGCAGAGACCTTGCAGGGTTAATGGTCTGCCCTTTAATTCATCTACAAGGGGTGAGATAAAGTCACCAAGAAAAAAGAGCAGATTCTGATCTCCCAAGAAATATACTCAGGCCCAGCAGTTTCCAGGGTCCCTCCATTTCTCTGAGCCTTGGTTTTCTTATTTGTAAAAAGGGGTAACACACTCCACAGCCTTGTCTGATTCCAGACAGGTGAACTACCAGCTCAGCGTTGCCTGAGGCACTCTGGGCAAGGTTAGTCTCTTGAAAGATATTCCAAGGCTGTCAGGAGAGGGTAATCAGTAGGAGAGACAACCTTTTCTGTATACTTCTTAATTGTTTGCATGTTTAGCCACGTGCATTATTATTATTTTTGAACATGGTTTAGAACATTTAAAAAAAAATTGAAGGCATTTTTACTGGCTGAAGGTCAGTCCTGCTTCAGAATCTCTTTACCCAGACATTCCTGAACCCTATGATGGGGATCCCCCAATGGACCAACCTTCCAGCCGCCAGAATTTGGAGAAATGAAGGCGGCACTGATTAAACTTCTCCATCATGCAAAGTCAGAGCTTTAGGAATAGCCAAGATTTTCCATGGAAAGATTCACCGCCCCATCCTCACCCGGGCTTGTTTTTTTTTTTTTTGTTTTGTTTTTTTGAGAGGTTTTTGCCATAGGGTGCGTGCTCTCGCCAGAAAAACAGAGAGAGACTGAAAGAGAGAAATCACCCCCCAGGGGGGGATGGCCACGCCACAATCCCTTCTCCTCTATTCTCCTCTCTGGATCTTGGACACGCACGCACACGCGCCCTGCGTGAATTTAAGTCACTGGGTCCGGGACCGGGACTCGAACCGTGGTCAACTACATGGGAGTCCAGCGACATAGCCATTACGCTAACTGCTGGTTCCTCTTCCTCCCACCCGGACTTGTTCGGCTGGGGAAACTTGGTCCCAATGAAGCACGGCTCCGTACCCAAATCCAGCAAGGCGCAGAGGAAGCCCTGGTCTTCCTTCAGCTTCTCAGTCTTACTATTCGTCTGGGTATGAATTGCGTTTGGTCTGTTTCCTTCCCCTGCTCCCTGGACCACACAAGTGAATCCGATTTGGGATGCGAGCGCAGACCCCAACCAGAACGCCAAGTCCAAGGCTAGCGCCCCGAGGGGCGGGGCGGGGCGGGGCGGGGCAGTACCCGCTCTCGGACCGCCCCCTGACAGCTCGGGCCAATGAGCGCGGGCATTGAGACGGCCAATGAGCGCCGCAGGGGGCGGTGGGCCAATGAGCGCGGGGCCGCTCAGGAGGCGGTGCTGGGAACGCGACCAGGAGGGCGACGCGGCGGCCGCAGCCATGGGAGTTGGGCCTGCGGGGGCGCGGAGGGGGCGCGAGGAACTGCCGGGCAGGGCGGGAGACGCGGGAGGCGGGGGAGGGGTCTACCTCGCCGCCCGGCGCATCGAGAGGACCCTACACATCTCGGGGTACAGAGACACCCCGCCCGACACATTTCAAGGCTCTTGGCGTATCCACAGAGACCCTCGCTCATCCTTGGGGGGCAACTGGGGCCCAGTGTCGCCTCCATCGCACCCTGGGGCGCTCCTGGATGGCTGAACTGCCCCCTCGCCGGCCGCCCGGGCGCCGCAGCAGCTGAGATCGCCCGGCCGCCGCCGCCCTCGCCGATCCCTGCATGCCCGGCGCCCGGGTCGCGGCCCACCTGGACGCGCTGGGCCCCCTGGTCCCCTACGTGCCGCCGCCGCTGCTGCCCTCTATGTTCTACGTGGGCCTGTTCTTCGTCAATGTGCTGATCCTCTACTACGCCTTCCTCATGGAGTACATCGTCCTCAACGTGGGCCTCGTCTTCCTGCCCGAGGACATGGACCAGGCGCTGGTGGACCTTGGCGTGCTCTCCGACCCCGGTTCGGGCCTCTATGATGCCGACTGGGAGCTCGAAGTCTTCGATGGGTACTTGGAGTAGGGTCTTAACTGCCGTTCCCTTCTCCCCCCTGCCATCCGCAACCCTTGGCCTGGACCAGCCATCCTCATCATGCCACTGCTGCTGGTTGGGGCACCTTCAGGACAGAGATGGAACCCCAAGATGAGGCCCTCCCCGGCCTTCTCCGAGGCCTGTAAGTGCCATTTCTGCGATGGGGGTTGGGGTGGTGGTGGTGATAAGGGCGTTTGGGGGCTCTGTGGAGGGAGGAGGAGGAATCCTGAGGCCAGACCCACCTTCTCCCAGGCCTCTGACTCCTCCATCCACCTCCTCCAGGTCTAACCTGGAGGAATGGCCCAACCCTTCTTCAGGCCCTTGGTTGGGGCTGGGAGGGGTCAGCTGTGAAAGAGGGTGGGGATCCAGGGCCTAAGTTATGTTTTGGGTAACCATGGAACTCAGCCCCACCAACTGGGGAAAAAAGCCTCTGCTCCCAAATCCATTTGAGGCCAAGTGGTAGGCTCCTCCCCTGTCCTCAGCCTGGCTTCATGGTGACCTTGCCTTTTCTGGGAATTCTCACTAGTCCCAGAAGAAGAAAGACTTGGAGGTGTCAGAAAACGGAGGGAGCCAGGTATTCACCTTTGTACTGTGGCTCCTTGAAGAGTGGGTTAGGGGAGGACTGGGTGGGAATTGAGTCTGGGGCCGCAGGCCACGGCTGTGGGAGAAGAAACCTCTAGCAAAAAGCCCAGTGCTTCCTCCTGGCCTTGGATGTGCTGCTGTTTTGGAGTCAGGTTTCAGGGTGTCCCAGCTATTCAGTTCTGCAGCTCCAGTCTGCAGGGGTTGCCAGTTTTGCAGCCTGCCTTCATAGGAACAGGCAAGCCGGTGACTGGTGTTGGACTGGTTTTGTCTACGAGGGCTCAAGGGGCTCTTGAATCAGCAGAAGGGCCGGCGGGATCATCGCACAGGGTGGGAAAGTCCTGCCTCTGGGCTGCAAGCAGAGAACTTCCTGTCCAGCCCACCGTGCATGTTAGAGAGCGGGAAATGAAAAGCCCAGGGAGGAGTTAGGTCTTGCCAAAGTCACCCAGCAAGGAGAAGTGGACCCTGGACTAGGTGGAAGAGCACACGTACCAACACGCTGTCGGACAGCGTCAGGTTCCAGGAGGGGTCACAGGCAGGCAGGACTCGGACAGCGCTGGAATGTCACTGGGCACAGGCCTGAGTGGTGTGGAGGGGAGATGCTGAGGTAGCAGGCAGAGTCTCTTAGAAAACAGACACTAACGCCACACACCCAAGCAGCCTGGCTTTACCCCTCTCCTGTGTTGCCTGTCTTTGCCATGGTGCCATAACCAGAGGGCATCTTAGTCTGGGCTGCTGTAACAGAAAGCCATGGCTTGGGAGACTTAACAACAGGCTCTTACCTCTCACAGTTCCTATGAGGACTCTGATCCCAATCATGAGGGCTCCCCCCTCATGACCTAATCACTGCCCCAAAGTGCCTCTGCATACCATTATATGGGATTAGGGTTTCAATATATGAATTTAGGGGAGACATAAACATTTTGTCTGTTTTGGGATGGGGCAGGACCTGCTGGCAGCAGTACTGGGGTCGGAGGGCTCCCCTGAGGGGCTGGCAGTGAGATTTCTTCAACTCAGCTCAGTGAGATCTTAGCAAGAGCCAGGTGCCAGGTGGAGCGGGTGCCAGCCGCCCTGCATATCTATACCTTCCCAGCCTGCCTGCCTCCATCCTTCCGTACAAACACTCATTTGTTCGATGCTGTGCCAGTGAGTGAGCATGGTGGCGAACAGACGCAGCCCTTTCGCCCTCCTAGCACTCGGTGAGAAGGACTGACAAGATAAGGAGGTTCGTGCAGGGCTGCAAAGGCACACAGGAAGGACGGGCACAGCCCCTGTGCTCACTGCTGTTCCTCAGCATTTAGCGCAGCACCTGGCACCCAGCGGCCGCTCTGTGTGGGTGCAGACATCCAGGGAGCGGGACAGAAGAGCATAGATGGCCTGCTGTAGGTGGGGGATCAGAGAAGGCTTCTTGGAGGAGGTGACACATTTGAACTAAGCCCTAAGTTGATAGCAGGAGTCGGACATTCAGAGAAAAGCAGTTCACACAGGGAACCACTATGCCTAGGCTTGGGGGTGGGAGAGAGGTGACTCTCCTGGCAACCAGAAGGAGGCAGGTAACTGGAGGGCAGCCCAGGAGGGAGACCCGGGCAACCACGGGAGGACCAGGAGACCACAGCCAGGAGCAATGGAAAGCCTTGGAAAGTTTTAGGCAGAGATGACTTTGGTGAAGGTGGGAAGGATGGGCTGAAGGGACAAGTGGCAGCAAGGGACCCAGCTAGGAGGCTATTTGTCCTGGCCAGAAGTGACAGAAGCTCAGATGAGGCAAGGTTAATGAAGAGGGAGAAACACGAATAGACTGAAGCTACCTGTGGGAGGTTGAACCTGCAGGATCCATTCAAAACCCGTACTGAGTGCTGAGCTTATAGCACTCCTGGTCCGACGCCTTTTCATAGTCACTCAGTCAATCACTCAACAAACATTGGCCCTCCCTGCTCTTCTGCCAGCCACTGCTAGGCTTGGGCGATCCCAAGATGAATCTTTGTCCCCAAGCCAAGCGCTTGACTTTCAGACAGTGTAACTTGGTAAAGAATATCTTATTTTATCTCTTTACCACATCAACAGAAACACTTCCCTTTCCAAATGAAAACATTGGCATATTCTGAACCAAAAACTGCAGCCCAAATGCTTCGACATATTTTGCAGCAAACGCTGTTTGAGCAGAAACACCAGGAAGTGTCTCCGAAGGACACCCTTTCAAAGAGCTTGGGATGACAGAGTCTGACCCTGGGAAGTGGGGAGGCCTGGCACTGTGGGATAGACTTGGGCCTGGAGATGGCAGTGCCATGCATGGCATTCCCTCCTCCCCTCTGCAGAGCTAGGCTAGAAGCCCTTGACCCCAAGTACCTGGGAAGCCTAGACCCTGGGGGGCACGAGGCATGGCTAGCAGCAGGGAGGGCTTGTGGGAAAGACCTCAAGAGCCCCATCTCCAGGCCGCTTTCCATCAGCAGGGAATGCTGGTAGGCAGATTTTGCTCCCTCTCACGCAGTCTCATGTAGACACACGTGAAACATACAACACAATCCAGGGAACACAGAGACAGGCATGGGACATGCCAGGCCTGGGCGGGGTCTCCAAATGAAAGAGTGCACCCGCTCTGGCTTCCTCTGGCTCCTCTCACTTCCTCATGTGTGTGTGCCCACAGGATTCAATTCCTCAAATAGGTGCTAAGCAGGAGGTAGTATTGGGATGTTGGTTAAGAGCCAGGAGCCTAGATTCAGATTGTTTAGGTTCAAATCCCAGGCCAGCTGTGACCTCAGGTGTGCTATTAATACTTAAATTCCCTGCGAGGCAGTCTCTTGTGTAAAACGAGATGAATAAAAGCCTGTCTTGTGAGATACAGGTGAAGCATTTAAACCTTCTCATGTAAAGTACCGGGTACAGTGCCCCCCCCCCACCTTAGCCTGAGATCCACTTTCTTTTTTTTTTCTTCTTCTTTTATTTATTTAATTTTATTTAGTCATTAATTTATTTTAATTTGACCAGAGAGATACACAGAAAGAGAGGGAAAGTGAGAAAGCAAGCCACCAGGTTCGGTATTCGAACCGCAGTCGGCCATGTGGGAGTGTCCAGCACCTTAACCACCACGCCACCTGCTGGTCCCCCAGATCCACTTTCTGTGGTTTCAGTTACTTGGAATAAACCAACCATGATCTGAAAATACTAAATATAGTACGATAAGCTATTTCTTGATTTTGTTTTGTTTTGTTTTTTGCTATAGGGCATGTGTGCTCACTGGAGAGAGACAGGGAAAAATAAAAAAGTAGTCCCCCGGGACTATAGCCAGACTGCAGTTCCTCCTCCATTCTCTTGTCTGGGTATTTGGAGTATATTTGGCCAGTCTGTTTTTCAAGCTGCTGGATCCGAGGCTCAAACCACGCAGTCAGCCATGTGGGATCCAGTGCCTTAACCACCACACCGTGTGCTGTCCCAGATCAGATAATTTGAGAGAGACCACATTCACATAACTCTTAGTACAGTATATGGCTTTAACTGTTCTATTTTATTATTAGTTGTTGTTAATCTTTTGGTATGTCTAATTTTAAAAAATAATTATTTAGTTAACTTTATTTATTCATTCATTTATTTTCATTTGAGCAGAGAAAGACAGACACACAGAGAGAAGGAAAGTAAGAAAGCAAGCCACCAGGTCTGGGACTCGAACCGTGGTCGGCCATATGGAAGTGTCCAGTGCCTTAACCACCATGCCACCTGCTGGCCCCGGTATGTCTCATTTATAAATTTAACTTTACGTAGATATGTATATACGTATGTATGATAGGAAATAGCATGGTACACACAGAGTTGGATACAGTCTGCAGTTTCAGGCATCTGCTGGGGGTCTTAGACCGGATCCCCCACAGATGGAGACTACTGTATGTCCATATTAGTCACTATTACTGTTAGAGGTAGATAGCACATGGAGTGTGTACACACAGGCCCTCACGAGTGTGTGAACCTGGATCTACACTCACGTGTGAATTTTTATATCCCATGAGGAGCAAAAGAGGACTGACTGCCTGAGTCCAAGGAGGCCCAGGCCTACCAGGGAGAGGCTTCCCACCATGCCTTTCCAGCCCTGGGACCTTCGGGAGACTGTTCCCACTACCTGTGGTCTCTAGGGCACCAGGTCCAGAGCCCTGGAGAGCAGGATCTGTGCTTTTCGTAGAGCATTAATTATTGCCTAGGAGCAGGGTGTGGGGAATCAGGAGCTCCGTCGTTCCTGGGAGAAAGGTCGCTGCAGCTGCTCGGGGAGCAGGAGCCCTCAGGTCCCAGCAGTTCTGGTGCAAAGGCAGCACAGCTGGACCAAGCATCCGGTTCCTGATGCAAGCACTGGTGCCTGCCAGCCCTCTCCTGGCATGTGGTGGTGGGGCGCGGGACAGGAGTCATCTCTGGGCTGGCAGCCAGGGTCGGTGTGGCCAGTACCTCTCAGATTTGGAGCTTAGGGTAACCAGACCCATCGGTCTATCTTATTACAGGGTTCCCAGGCTTCAGTTGTGTCCCGACTAGGTGCTGAGCTGTTCCTTCCTCTTCCCCCTGCTCTCATCCCTCCTTGCCAATCCGCAGCCCGTGTAGTGAGCGGAACATCTGGGCTAGGCATGTCGCTGCCTGGCTCAGAAACCTAAACCTTTGAGGACATGGATGCAATCAGATGCAAGTCAGGGGGCTCCCACACAGCCTGTGGAGCTCAGGGCCAGGGCCAGGGCCAGGGCAGACTCAGGAAGCAGGCAGGAGTCTGTGGCTGTCATCCAGTCAGAGACAGACAGTGGTGTGGGGAACAGGTGCCCCCCGGGCCTGGCTGCCTCACCAGCTCTGTTCCAGCCCCAGGGCTCTCCCAGAAGGGCCCGGCCACAGGATGAATCAGTGCTGGCTGTCCCTTTGGACAGGAAAAGACTCTGTCATGTATCTCAAGACAGCTGAGATGCCAGAGGCCCCACTCCCTTGGCCCTGAGTTAACACAAACTGGGGATTTCGGCCAAGAAACAGGTGAGACCTGCACTACGCCCTCCCCGCCCTGTGACTGTTTTGCTGAACTGAGGAGAGGAGGGCTCCAATCAACCTAACCATTCATATTTTGGGTTTATCTGCCATCCTTCCCCCCAGAACTTCTGAAAGGATAGTCTGCTTTGGAAAACCCAGATCACAATGAAAGGGACAGATGGCCCAGCTGTGATAGCACACGGGTGGTGCTGCTGCTTGGGAGCTAGAGGCTGCATGGGAGGCCCGAAAGTGGTTCCTGGGCCAGCCTGAACAGGCTGGTGCCATTGCGTGTGCCCTCGGGCCTGGCTGATCAGGAGACTGGGGCTGGGCAGTCGCCATGTGGTAAGACCCTCTTGAAAGCACCCGTCTCTCTCTCTCCTCTCTCGTAAAGGAAAAGGAGGGGGCACAGACATCTGTATCCCAATCTCACAAATAAAGACACTGAGACCTAGAGAGGGGAGTGGGGACCAAGGCAACGAAGTTAGGTAAGAGCCACACTAGCTGCAGAACCAGGTCCTGGGGGGCCTCAGTGAGGGTCTCCCGACCCCACTCCTTGGAATCACAACTCACAGTTTCTGCCGGGCCTGTCTCCTAGGCACTCTTGTTCCCTTTTCTGAAACATTTTTAAAAACTTTATAAAATAACCTTATAGAAAAGTTATGAGAGTACAGTTTTCATATGCCCTTTACCCAAATTCACCAATCCCACGAGTTAACATTTTGCTCACTTACACAACGTGTGCTCTGTGCACTACGCTGCATGTGTGTGTACGTGTGTCTGGGTATATGTGCAGACTACATATATATATATATATATTTAATTTTTATGCACCATTTGAAAATGGGTTGCAGACATTATGCTCTTTTAAATATTTCATTGCACTTCCTTACAACAAGGACATGTTTATGTAACCACAGTACAATTGTCAAAGTCAGCAAATTTAATATTGATGTAATCTGGTGACCAATCTAATCTACTTTATTCTAATTTTATCAATTGTCCTCATCGTGTCCTTTCCGATGGGGAGTTGAAGTCCAGCCTCCAACCCCAGCCCCTTTGCATTACTCTGCAGCGTTCTTCAATCTGGAACCACTTGTCTGTCTTTATCTTTCATGACGCTGTCATTTCGGAAGAGGACACGTCTGGTATTTTGTAGAAGTCTCTTGGTTTGGGTTTGTCTGATGTTTACTCCCATGATTCGATTCTGTTGATGCGTTCTTGGCAGGAATTCCACAGAAGTGCGTGTGTGTCCTTCTCAGAGCATCCTGCCGAGAGCCGCGCACTGTCTGTCCCATTAATGGTGATGTTGACTTTGGCCACTTCACCGAGGTGGTGTTTGCTAGGTCTCCCCAATGTCAAGTTATTGTTTTTCTCTTTATGTATTATAGTCAAAGATGAAATACACTAGTTGTAGTGTTCCCTTTGTTAAAACAAACTACTTTTTATGCGATTTATTTTAAAGAGACTGTTTATGTCTCTACAAAGAGAAAACCATCGTCGCTTGGCATCGCTAGGAATAGTAGGTGCCGAGGTCATTAACTCCTGTCTAGTCAAATGCTCCAGCCAGCTAGAGGTACAGGGCCTGTGCCTGATCTTACCTTCATAAAAAGGGAGCTTAGCAGCTCTCAGATGATAAAGATGCACCAGCTCCAATGTGGAACATTCTCCATGGAGTAATCATAGAATTGGCCAAGAGCAAACAAACAACAACAAAGAGTACCTGCTCTACGTAAGAGTACTTACTCTACGTACAAGTATGAGGAGTCTTCCAAAAATGATGGAAAATGTATATTGGAGAAAACTATGCATGGATTTCAAATATTTTCTACACCAAAATAAACACATATGAAGTATAACATGTCTGAACAGGATCTAGTTAGAGACACTAAATAAGCCATCAGTGTGAAAAGAGCCCCCAATAGACCAATATGAATTCTGCAAACATCAAATTGTTGGCAAAATTTGAGTGGAAGAATGGTGAAATCATTGATGCTTTATGGAAAGGTTATGGAGACAATATCCCAAAGAAATCCATTTACAGATGGTTAACTTTTTTTTTTTCTAAGGTTTTTATCATAGGGACACTTGCTGGCGAGAGACAGTGAGAAGGAAAGTGAAAAACCACCCCTCGGGAGGATGACCATGCCACAATTCCTTCTCCTCCTGGGATTTTGGGCATGCATGCACATGCGCATGGCGTGATTCTCAAGCCACCGGATCTGGAACTCGAACTTGGCCACGTGGGAGTCTAGCACCTTAACTTCCACGCCACCTGCTGGCCCCTGGATAACTGTTTTAAGAAAGGATGAGGTGGGACCAGCAGACGGCATAATGGTTACATAGTTGGATTCCGACATCGTCCACACTCACAGCAGCAGACCATTCACGTGGATTTGCAAGGAAAGGGTTAATCTTGTTGGTGCCCTAATTGAAGTGAACAGACGATTAGCAGCAGAAACCATAGCCAACACCACAGACATCCCAACTGGTCCAGCTTTTTTTCAGTTGGGCAACTTACTTTTATTTATTTTTTTTTTAAGAATTATTTGTTTGGGACCAGCAGGTGGCATGGTGGTTAAGGCGCTGGACATTCCCACATGGCTGACCATGATTCAAGTCCTGGACCTAGCAGCTTGCTTTCTCACTTTCTCTCTCTCTCTCTCTTTCTCTCTGTGCGTATGCGTGTGTTTGTGTGTGTGCGTGTGTATGAATGAATAAATATTTAAATAAATAATTTTTAAAAAGAATTATTTGTTTAATTTTATTTATTATCATTTATTTATTTATTTATTTGACCAGAGAGAGACAGAAAGAAAGACAGGGAAAGTGAGAAAGCAAGCCACCAGGTCCAGGAGTGTCAAAACTATGGTGCCCAGGTCAGCTGCAGACAGACAAGATAACGTTTTTTTCTTTAGATTTTTGCCATAGGGCATATGTGCTCGCCAGAGAAAAAAAGAGGGAAAGTGAGAAATCACCACAATCCCTTCTTCTCTGTTACCTTCTCAGGATTTGGGGCACACACATACACACACCTGGCATGATTTTTAAGCTGCTGGGTCTGAGACTCATACTGCGGTTAGCCATGTGGGAGTCTGGTGCCCTGACTACCACACCACCTGCTGGCCCAAGAAGAGAACTTTTAATGGAAATTTTAAATAAGTGAGATCAAGATCCTGAAACATTTCTTTGAAGAACTGTAACAGGAGATAACATGACTTTACCTGGGAAGATCCTGAAGACAGAGCACATCAAAGCAGTGGCTGCCATGGGGGCAGTGGCCCAGGCAGGGCGGAAGTGGATGGTCAAGAGCAAAGGTCATGGCCATGGTGTTTTGGGATGCTCAGTGCCTTTGCCTGTCGACTTTCAGGAGGGGCAAAGGACAATGACATTTGCTAATGACATTTGCTAATTTGCTTTAAGGAAGGTAGCCGAAGCCTTGGTGCAGAAATGCCCAGGAAAGCCTCACCAGGGTCCTTCTCCACCATAACAGTGCCCACTTACTCCTCTTATCAGACATGGGTGATTTTGTGAGAGTTTCCATGCTAAATCATTAGGCACCCATCTTACAGTCCTGATTTGGCCATTTCTGACATCATTCTATTTTCTAATCTTAATTAAAAAATCTCCAAAGGGAAGCCATCTTTCTTTAGTTAGTAATGTAAAAAAGACTACACTGACATGGTTAAATTTCCAGGACCTTCACTTCTTAGGGATGGACTAATGGCTAGTATCATCACTTATTAAAAGTTCTAGAACTTCATGGAACTTATATTGAGAAATAAAGTTGATGTTTTTATCTTTTTTTTTTTTTCAATTTGGTATAGATGTTTACTTGTTGAAGACAGAGAAAGAGAAAATGAGAAGTCACCCCCCCAGGGGGGAATGGCCACACCACAGTCCCTTCTCCATTTTCCTCTCAGGATCTTAGGCACTCATGCACATGCGCCCGGTGTGTTTGATGCTGTTGGATCCAGGACTCGAACTGCACAGCCAGCCATGTGGGATCAAGCTGCCTTGACCACTTTGCCACCGGCTGCTCCAATTTTTATCTTTTAATTCCATTTTATTCTTCAAGATTTGAAGTCCCTTTGTGTGATCCAGTGTTATTTAAGGCCGTCTCCACGTGCGCCCTGGAACTGTTGCTTGGAAGCTGTGCAGCCAAACATATTTGGGTTTAAATCCTGGCTCCATGGACACCTCAGAGAAGTGCCTGAGGCTTGAGGAGGTGCAAAGTGGGGTTAAAAGAACAGGTTGAATGCCTTCATCCAAATGCTTGGGACAAAAGTTGTTTCCGATTGTTTTATTTGCATATACATAATGAGATACCTTGGGGATGGAACCCAAGTGAGCACAAAACTTATTTATGTTTCATATACTACTTATGGAAATACCCAGAAGGTGACTCTGTACCATAGTTTTGCATTGCAGCATTATATGACCCACCACGTGTGTGGAATTTCCCACTTGTGGCATCAGTGTGACCCACCACATGTGTGGAATTTCCCACTTGTGGCATCAGACCAGCTTTCAGAAAGTTTGGGATTTTGGAGCACTTCATATTTCAAATTTGGGGATTAGGAATGCTCACCCTGTACCTGGCTAAGGGCTTATGCAAGTCAGACGGGATGAAGAAGGAGGTACAGTTGGTACTTACAAAATGCCCTCGGGGGACCAGCAGTTGGCGTAATGGCTATGTCGCTGGACTCCCATGTAGTTGACCATGGTTCGAGTCCCAGACCCAGTTTCTTAAACTTAGGTCGGGTGCATGTGCTTGCGTGCCCAAGATCCTTTTTTTTTTTTGAGAGGTTTTCGCTATAGGGTGCATGCGCTCGCCAG
>NW_006159657.1:2037817-2042596 GCF_000334495.1 Tupaia belangeri chinensis | reverse complement strand
TAGCGAGTACATGCACCCTATAGCAAAAGCCTCTCAAAAAAAAAAAAATGCCCTTGGTGTCAGTGGTGTGTCAGACGCAGAGGGATCTCTGTCCAGGTTGCCTGTCCCCTTCCCTCAGCCACCCTTGTTCTTGGGAGCTGGTTACCAAGGAGGGTGTGTCCGTGTGGGCAGCCTTTGAAACAGCCCAGGGAGATGATAATGGGCACCTGGTGAACCCTTGATGCCCCATGCCTGCACAGCTGTCACTCCAGCCCCAAGCATGGGGTGGCTAGGAATTCCAGAAGGAGAAGGCTTCATTCCTGGGATTCCTTCCTGGCAGGGGGCTTGGCTGGGTGGTTAAAAATAGCTGCCTCTTCTTTCTCCATAGCTTCTTCTGAGTCACCCCAGGAAACCAGCAGGGCAGGACCCATTAGCTCCATTAGACAGAGAGGAAAACTGAGGCGTGGGAGGTTCAGGGACTCACCCACATGCCCAGCCATGAGGGGCAGCTGTGAGCCTCCCAGAGCTTCTGCAGTGGCCCTGATCCTCTCTGAGCACTTGCTCTTTTCCACTGGACTAGCTTCAGGCTCAGTGTTGTAGGCCAGGGGTACTGAACTAGAAGTGAACTTTCATTTTCATTGTATTTTTAGCACTGCCTTCTGTGAATGACAAATGATACTGATTATTATTCATAATAGTACTGTAAAACTTCCCTTTACAAATTTAGAGTTAAAAGTATTAAGTGCTTTGAGGCCCAGCCTTTGCGACATCATTGGTAGCATGCTGGAACGTGGAGCTGGAAACCACATGCCAACTGCGGTTTGCATCCCTGGCTCAGTTGGCAGCCTGAAAACATACCAGGTGTCAACACACATGGCCAGGATCCAGGTGGGCTGGAGGACGGGTGGGAGGGGATCACACGTGGCCAGGCCCTGTGGAGGGTGTTTCCCTCTCCTCGTTGCATGCTCTCTGTCACAATGAAAAGGAAACCGAAATGCATTAATGCAGAAGACTAAGTAAGTAAGAGTCCAGGTAGTTCTTGGTTGCACCAGGACTCAGGAAGGCGTCGGGCAAACACTGCCCTCTTCTGAAGGCTCTGGGATCTCTGTAGCTGGAGGTACCGTCTGTCCCCAGCATCGTCACTAAGCCTGTGGCCAGTGAGCTTTGAAAGCCAGTAGTCCAGGTTTGAGAAAGTGGTTCCTGTTTCTCTGTAGCATTGGCTTCTTCAGGGGCATGGGCCCACACAGAGCCACCAGCTTCTGCTATCCTATTTCAGCCAGTAGGGGGACAGTCACACACCTGTTACCGAGATGTAGGGTCCTCCCGCTGTACAGCTTGTTACCCAGAGGGAGGGGCAAGGAGGCAGCTCGAGTAGTGGGGACATCAGGCAAGGCACGTGTGAGTAATTATGTCTTTAGCTTCATTAGTTGATCATTAGGTTGTGGAGAAAGAGGGATGAGCAAGGATTACTCGAAGGCAAGCTCTTTGGAGGGGCAAAGTGCTATTTTTCCCTGGCGCTCCCCAGCACTGAGATGGCCTCCCTGCCTGCATTGGTTTCTAGTTGGGAACAGAGGAGGGGAGGGGCTGCCACGACTGACCTGGGTGGTGCCAGGCACTCTTTCAACAGAGATGACCCGGTGAGGAAAGGGGCCCAGAGAGATTAGATGCTTGCTTAAGGTCACACAGCTAGGAAGGGCCAGAGCCAGAGCTGGCCAGGCAGGCTAACTCCTACGGAGGAGTAGAGAGTGGGGCGGCTGAACTGCAGGAAGGAATCCTTCAGTGTCCAGAGTATTATCTCAGCAAGACCCAGATGACACCAGCGCCATCTTCTCACTTAAGCTGAATCCCAGCCTCAGCAGCTTCTCCATGGAGTTATTGCGATGAGACATTGCTTAAAGTCATTCTGGTGACCAAAACAAACCAGCCCCTCCCTGGGTCCAGCTCTGGGAGTGTCCTGCAATGGGAATTCCATTTGCAGAAAGGAATTCTAAAAAGGAGAATGGCTGAAAAAGCGTTATGCTCTAATGATGTTAGGTGGTTAACGAGCCCCATACCCTGCATTCTCTAAGCTGCAACTCTGGGCTGCTTTTCAACCTTAGGCCCTTGATGCCTGGAGGAAAGGGATGAACCTTCAGTGCTGAGAATGAAGGCTTTGGGGGCAGACTATGGAGGGTCTGCAAATCTTGGCTCCACTGTTTACAAGCCGTGTGCTCTTGCACAACTCAGCCTCTCTGACGAAATGCATGGGTAATGTTCCCACTTGGCCCCGCCTCCTAGGGTAGTTTTGCCGAAGGAGCTAAGATGTGGGTTGAAGCAGCCGGTGTAAGGTGAGCATAGAATAAGTGCTTGGTAGGTGTCAGCTGCTGCTGCGGTTTTCCTTCGGGTTTGCCAGGGCCGTCCTTGCAACTCAAAGGACAAAGGGTTGATCTGTGACAACCAAAGTAGGTGACATAGATGAGAGTCAAACTGTGTCCTAGGACATCCTTCAACTGCAGATACAGAAACCCGGGATCGCATCTCTGTCCTCAACTTGCTCTGTGACTTTGAGCAGGTCCTGCCCTCTGGGTCCCTTCATACTCAGCTGTGGAGTCACCAGGACCAACTTGGATCTGGGGCTGCCAGACCTCAACACCACCACCGGCGTTCTTTGATGTCTCTTCTTCTGTTACTCAAACTATTATCACCCTGATTTTTTTCTTTTTCTTTATTTTTTTTTGGGGGGAGAGGCAGGGGGCAGGGTTTAGCTACAGGGCACATGCGCTTGCCAGAAAGACAGAAACAGAGAGACAGAAAGCGAGAAATCACCCCCCAGGGGGAATGGCCATGCCTCAATCCCTTCTCCATTCTCCTCTTGGGATCTTGAGCACGCACGCACGCACCCGCGCCCGGCATGACAAGGTCCAGGACTCAAACCACGGTCGACTACATGGGAGTCCAGCAACATAGCCATTATGCCAATCGCTGGTCCCATGGATTTTTTTCTCTATCCACGGTAGAGCATGTGTGTACACATGGGAGAAAGAGAGAGGTGCACCCTCAGCAGGGTCCGATCCTCCGGCAGTCCCCTTCCTCCTGTCATCCAGCCCATCAGCTCCTGGGCACTCAACATGCGTGCCTGGCATTTTTCAGCCTGACCGAGCCAGGGATTCAAACCATGGACGCCATGTGTGAACTCTTAAGTGGCACATCTACCATTTTCTTTAAATTGGTTCTTTTTAAAGTGAAAAAAATGCTTTGAAGAGAGAGGGACTTTATATTACTACCAGAAATGGAAAGCTGCCATCACTTGCTATAAATAAAAGGTAGCCGTGCAGATGAGCACAGTAACTCAGAAGAGTGTTGGCACATGCCCAAGAGAGGCTGCGCCGACCTATTGAGACTGCAGGTTAGCTCGCAGGGGACAGGGGAGTGGATTCGGTAGGCCCACCACCTCTTTGGGCCTTTGGGATACACACACAAGAACTGGGAGAGGGTGATCCCTTACTGGGTAACCTCGGTCAGTGTGAATCAGGGACGGGCGTGAGGATGACCCCTGGCTTGGAGAGCATGGTTATGAGCACCTGTGAGGGCAACTCAGCGTCAGTATCTGCTGCAGGGTTGCCTCCTGGGGTGGGAGAGGAGCTGCGAGCACCTTTCTAGGGGGCTGAGCTCGCCCGTGCACTGGCTGGCCAGACCTTTGCTTCCCCTTTCTGCCTGCAGGTTCTGTGGGGAGACGAGATGGGGCCCCAGATGGAAAAGCTGGCCTCAGTGTCAGTGGAGCCGGGGAGGGTTTCCAAGCAGTGGAAGGACCTGGGCTTTAGAAGATTCCATCACTGAATTCCCATGTAGTTGACTGCGGTTCAAGTCCCGGACCCAGCAGCTTAAAACTCATGCCGGGTGTGTATGCATGCATGCCCAAGATCCCAAGAGGAGAATGGGGAAGGAACTAAGGGCCTGCTGTGTGGCCACCTCCTTGGAAGGTGGTTTCTTATTTTCTGTCTGTCTCTCCAGTGAGCGCACACTCCCTATAGCAAAAATTTCTCTCTTAAAAAAAAAGAAAAGAAATAAAAGAAGATGAGTCTAGCAGAAGTTGTGAGAAACTTGGCCAATGTGACCTTGCCTCATAAGTCTAGCAGAGGATGTGAGAAACTTGGCCAATGTGACCTTGCCTCCTACTCACTCCCACCCCACCCTGGACCAAATATAGGAGGCTTGTGGGACTGCTGTGCCCTTCCCTCTCCACTGCCCTTCCCCCCACCTGGAGTGCTGGTCCTGTATCGCTTTCACCAGGGCTGGGCTCATGTCCCTTTCGCTTCTGATCACTGGGCGTTACGTTGCACAGAATGGCTTTCTCAGTCGTGTGCCTCACAGGCTGGGAGTACATTTCAGCCCAAGGCCTAGCACACTGACAGTACAAGGGGATGTGGAACCAAGCCCTGGGTCCAGAGCCAGGCTCCAGTGCTTCTGAGCGGAGTTCCCTACCCTCTCCCTGGGAGTAGGGCCTGAGGCAGTCATTCACCTGGAAGGTGATCTGAGATGCAGAGTGGAAAGTGAGACATGGAAGGGAAAGGGCGTAGGGGTGTCTACGAGGAGGTTACCAGCTCAGCCGTGGAGCTATCCTGCTCCGGAGCCTCTGGATGGGGCCTGTGCCTGCACCACCCTGCTGGGGGCTGGGGCTGGGGGCTGGGGTCTTGCTTCACATTTCTGCTCTGCCTGCACTTGCAGCCTGGGGGCGCCAAGTGGACTCTGGAGGCAAAGAAAGACCTCCAGGCAGAGGCAGGTCTTTGCAGCTCAGCATGTGCTGGAGGGTCGCTGCGGCAG
>NW_006159657.1:2020794-2035101 GCF_000334495.1 Tupaia belangeri chinensis | reverse complement strand
TGGAGGGTCGCTGCGGCAGCCGCAACCCACGGGCCCATGACTCGTAGTAGGAGCTCAGGCAGCAGCACCAGCCCTGCCACCCACAACTGTGCAACGTCAGGCAGATCCTTTGATGTCTCTGAACCTTAGTTTCTTAGCCTGTAAAATAGGGAGAGCTATGCTTTTGGAACCACCTGTGTGGTTCTCAATGGAGGCAATTCTGGTCCCTTAGGTAGCCCTTAGAAGTGGAGAGGGGGCATTTGTAGTTGTCACAGTGACAGAGGATGCCACTGAATTTAGTGTTTAGTGGACAGGGAGGTTACTAAACATGCAGTGCCCAAGCAGCCCCCCACATCCAGGAATTGCCCTGCCCCCATGTCACGTGCAAGTTATGCAAGTTCTGTTTGATGCTCAATGTAGCTTGCAGAAGGAATAGTCTAGCTGGCAAAGGTGGGCCTCAGGGCACGTGGGGACTGAGGAAGGTGGGCATGGGAATATGAGGTGCTGCAGAGGCACTCGCGCCCAGCTGGACACAAGCAGACCATGGAATGGGAAAGGAGGATGTGCCAAGGAGCCAGGCTGCAGGGCTGATGCGGAGGTCGGGCCAAGTGGGGCTGCCGAATAGCATGGCCATGCCCAGAGCCTTCCTGTAGGTTGCAAAGCATTTTCCGGGCAAGGTGGGAGGTGCTGCCAAGCCCTACGTAGTACCTAGTGCTTGCTCAGCTGCCCTGGAGCCTTGGGCCAGCCTGCCGTCCCTGGCTGAGCACTGAGCAGCTGCACTCCTCTCCTGGGCAGCCCGTCCTCCCTCCTCATAAACAGGATGCTCCTTCCTTTCCCATGAGACACTGTACCCATTTTCCAAGTTCAAGGTCTCTTAAGTTAGGCAAATACATTAAAAAGAATTTTGGGTTCAAGTTATGCAATAGTATTCCCCACCTGAGTCCAGGGGTTCTCTGAAATCGAGGGTTGGAGGAAGACTTCCTTGCCCCACCCAGTTCCTGAGAAGGATGGGCCCATGTTCCCCTGCAAACTGGTGACAGGGCTGTGCTTTTGTGCCACTAATTCCCCTTTTCCTCCTGGCTAGGCCTGTTCCCCTGGAAAGCTGCGTGCCAACAGAGGTTCCCTTCCCGACCCAGGAGAATGGAAAGAGAGACTGGGGCCGAGCCAAGGCTGGGAAGGCATCTGCCCCGCAGAAGGGGTGCATGAAGACCTCGCTTGTCCACCTGCACCACCGCACAGGCGGTCTGCCTGGGCTGAGGGCCGCACAGCCACGATGGATGTTTATGGGCGCCCAGCCAGAGTTCGCCATCCTGCACTTCACCCCGACTGCACCTGCTTCCCCCTCTTAACCTCTGAGAGGACACTTCAACCCGCGGACAAGCCAAAGTGACTCCCGGCTCCGTCTGATGCCAGTTGAGCCTTAAGCCTGGTGGGGCTTAGCCTGAGGCCGGTCTGTTTCAGGGAGTGACTCAGAAGGAAAAGCAGCCCAGGAGCGTGTCGCGGAGGGCCGGCTCCAACTCACTGATCTCAAGTTGTCTGCTCTTCCTCAGGTTGGCAGACTGACACCAAGCTGGAGGGGTGCCATGTTGCTCCTCTGGCCAGAAGTTTTATTGAAAATGTGAGTGATGTGAATACTTGATTTCGATAAACCTGTAAAAGCAATATTTAGGAGGCTGACTTCTTTCAATTAAAAGAATGTATACAATTCCAACCCCTGGGGCCCCGGTCTTTTTTCCTTTTTTTTTTTGAGCTTTGGGATATGTTTAGCAAAGAGCAGAAGAGTCAGGGCATCCCAAATTAGAGATCCAACAGAGTTTGGAGAGCCAACCCCCACTGGGCCAGCTTGAGGGTCACAGACCAGCCCCCCCTTCCAGCTCCCACAGCCCAACAAGCCAGAGCAGCCTTTAGGCTCTGGAGGGGAACACTTGGTGGCCTCCCTGGAAGTCAGGCCTGAATCCCAGGGAAATGGAAGTGTGGGACCCTCAGGCCAGGCGCTCGTAGACCTATTAAAGACAAGGGCAATGACTGAGTGAGGGAGGGAATAGCTGAATGAGTAAATCCTGGTCCACTTGCAGTTTCTCGGAAACGGAGCAGTGATTCCAACTGCAGAGCGCTTGCTGATTTTCAAAGCGCTTCACATACACACCAGGCTAAGCGTGGCTTATGGGTGATTAACCCCGTCCTACGGGCCTGAGGCGGAAAGTGAAGGTGCCACAGGAGTTGAGTGGAGACCGTCAAAGCACCCCTTGTCTCCACGGAAGTCTGAGGAAGGGGATACCAAGAAATGCAGAAGGCAGACATTTGAGAGACCTAGGAAGAGGGTGACCGTGAGAAGGGAGACGTCCACGTTGGAGAGGTGATGCCCACCCCCTGAGCATCACTGCCCACCTCATAAACGGGTCGGGGTAGTTCCAGCACACTGTCGTGTCTGCCCACAGGGCTCTCCCAGAGAAGGTGGAGGCTGAGATGACGTCATTTTTTTAGAGGTTTCTGCCTTAGGGCACATGTGCTTGTCAGAGAGACAGACAGTGAGAGGGAAGGTGAGAAAGCACCCCTGGGGGGGATGGCCAAACTGCAGTCCTTCTCCTCTACTCGCCTCCCAGGATCTTGGGCACGCATGCAAATGTGCCTGGTTTGAGTTTTAAGCCACCAGGTCCACGTCTCCAACCATGGTCAGCCATGTGGGAGTCCAGCAATGTAACCACTACACCGTAGGCTGGCCCCCATCTTTCTTTTTTTTTTTAAATTTGCCAGTGGGCATGTGCACTGGCCGGAGAGAGACAGGGAGAGGGAGAAAGCACCCTCCATGGGGCATGGTCATGCTTCAATCCATTTTTTCCTCCTGTCAGGATTTGGGCTTGCACACAAACCCATTGTGTTTCTCAAGCTGCTGGAGCCAGGATTCGAACCACATAGTTGGCTACGTGGGATCCCAATACCCCAAACGCCAGGACACAGGGCTGGCCTGAGGTGACATCTTGACTCCTTCCTTCACAGGAATATGACCTGTAAATGACCCTTGCATATCTGTAGGGACAGTGACTTACCCATCTCTCATGATGATTGTGTGATTTACTAAGAGGTGCCCCTCTGGGCTGACACAGCTCCGCTCTAGCACTCTGCTTGGCGAGCAGAGCGCAGACTGGTTTGTGGCCGCTGTTTACCCCCTTGTCCACGTGTTTTGGCCCAGTGCACAGCCTGTCCAACCACACCTGGCATCCCTGCCCAACGATGTTTGGAAATTCATAAAGTGCAAGACTCACAGGACAGGAATTCAGAGCATCTTATTCACTCACCACTGAGTACTCAGGACGCATTTATAGAGTGAATAAAGCAATGTTACGATGAGGATTATCAGTCCACACCACATGTATTAAGCACATACTGTGACAGGGCCCCCTGGGTGCAGAGGGCCCAGCGGTGAGCAAGCAGATGCGTTCTCTCCCCGCCCCCTCTAGGAGCTCACATCCCAGAAGAGCAGGCAGCACCTAAGTGTGTATGCCAGGGTGAAGCCGCCAGGATGGGAGGGTGGCATCGGTGGTTAGCAGGGCGGTCAGACAGGCCTTCCTGAGGAAATGTCATTTAAACCAAGTCCTGAAGGGTGAGAAGAAGCCATGTAAAGAGCTCTGCCTTCAGGCCAAGGCAAGAATGCAACGCAGGAGGCCTGGCCCCATAGCCTAGTGGATAAGGAAGCCGGAGGCTGACCATGGCTCAAATGCTGGACCCAGCAGTTTGAAAACCACACCAGGTGCATGCGTACGTGTGCCCCAAATCCCAACAAGATGGAGAAACAAGAAGCGGTCACGGCATGACCACACCCCCATGGGAGCGCCTTCCTCTCTCTCTCTCTCTCTCTCTCTCTCTCTCTCACACACACACACACACACACACACACACACACAGGTGCCCCCTGGTAATTAGAGAAAGACAAAGAATGCAATACATGGATGTATGTAAAAATGACAGCGAACACAGATCGGCTCTGTGCCAGGCTCCGTCTCCATGTGCTTGCTCACTAACTTGTCACAGACCCAAAGGCAAAGGCACCATGATGTGCCCATTTACTGAGGTGCAAAGAGAGAAGTGTCTTTCATTAAGGACGTGGTCGAGCCCAGGAGGTCTAGAGTCTGCTGCTGGCCCAGGCCCATCATCCCTCGTGAGTGGGCCAGGCTTCGCACAGGGCCTGGCCCTTAGCCACCATCACTGGTTTATCAAGTGCTTACTGTCCTTGGCACTGCGACTGCGACAAGTGCTTTACATGTATCCATTCATTAAATAAATTGTTGCTGTTACTGAGCAATCATGATTCCAAATAATTACAGCCTCTGGCCTCATTTCCTTAGCTCTGAACAGATCCAAAGCAGTGGGGACTGGCAGTGGCTCGGTGCTGACTCCCGAGGCCACACAAATGGGAACCCTGTGGGCTCCAGAGTCTCTGAATGCAGGGACACCCTGAGGAGTGATGCTCCAGCTATTTACAGCTCGAACCTGGGCAGCGAGACTGGATTCCTTTGCAGCTGGCTTGAAGAGGATGGCCCCTGCCTCTCTGCTTGAGTTCAAATCCCTCAGAACCTCTAATCCCCAACTTCCAGTTGCTGGGAGAGCAGCAGCATTTGGTCAGTGTTTGGGCTGACCAGTGGGCTCTCGAGCTGGAGGTCAGAGTCAGGTCAGCTCCCACTGCCACCAGGAGAAAAGGGGCCCGACCCAACTCGGGGTGTGACAGAGTGAGCCGTGTGACAGAGTGAGCCGTTCCCTCGAGCACAGCTGAGCTGGCGGCCAAGGTCCTCAGGCTCACCACAGCCAGGCAGGACTCTACCCTGGCTAAGAAATAGCCCCCAGACAGAGCAGCAAGTCTGGGCAGAGGAAAAGTTGCCCACCTGCAACTCCGCTATTCACTTTTCTAAGCCCCAAATGATGACCTTTCCACCGAATCTTAGGGAGCCACAAAGAAAATCCTTCAGAAAAGACAGGACGTGGGCCGAGGACTGTGCTCTGCGTGGGTTACGTACGCACATGGCGGCAGAGTGAGGGTAAGAGGAAGGTGGCCACTGTCACGCCGGCCGATAGAATGTGGCAGACGCAATGCCATGTGGTTGCTAAGGCTAGGTGATGAGGAGCCACTTCTTTTTTTCTTGTCGTTGCTCTCACTCTCTCTCTCTCTGGGTGATCGCCCTCCAGCCCAGCCACCGTGCTAAGAGGAAGCCCGAACTAGGCCCCATAGAGTGGCCCCTAGCTGGGTGCCCCTTAGAGGCACTGAGGCCCCCGGCTAACAGCCAGTACTGCACACCAGGCAGGCAGGTGACGGAGTCTTTGGACCATGCCACCCTGGCCTTCAGGCAGCCACATCTGTCCCTCCAAGCTCTGCCCGGATGACAGGTGTGTGTGCAGAACAAATGAGCGTTATACTCCAGATAACCAGAAGAACAGGTACCCCCAAATGAGAATCCTGGTGCAAATTCAAACCTGAGAGCTGCCTGTGAGATTAAACGGACACTGCTGATGTAGTGAAATCGCGGGTACAAAGGCTACCCGTCCCCTTAGTGCGCTGTTAGCTGGTTCCTCCTCAAGTCCGTGTGTCCGGCCAGGCTAACATTGGCTTTGGCGGCGAAGTGAGTGCCAACAGCAAGTCCGTGGACAGAACACAGCTGCCACGGGGTCCCAGCTGGCCACGGACTGGGGAATTAGCAGGTCAAGCGCTGCCTGCTGGTGTCTTCGGAGTGCCAGGCTCACTGCCAGGCTGTCTGGTTGGAGAAGTGCTTTCTCGCCAGGCTGGCAGGGGCCTGGGCAGGCAGAAATATGGCCACCTCCATCGCTCTGGCCTGGCCATCGCTGTCTAGAGTGTCCTGCGGGGACGGCCTCGGGCTCCTGGTGCATTGCAGCTGCTACAGGACGCCCGCCATCTACCAGGACACATGAACCGCGCTGGCGTCTGCCTGGCCCCAGAAGAGACTGGAGTGGGCCTGGTCTGCCAGCCGAGTGGGACATGGGTCCAGTTCACAGCCGAGCAGGATGCCAGGACACTGAGGTTCATGGAGTATGGCCTAAGGAGGGCCGTGTCCACAGCACAAGTGCCCAGTTCAAGGTCCCGCGTGGTCAGTTCTCGGACAGCATGCTGTGGAGGTGAGGTCAGGAGAGGGGGTTGAGCCTGGAAGCTTTAGGAGGCAGCCCTGACCCTGGGAGGGTGTTGACAAGGTGGGGATAGGCGTGGGCAGTGGGAAGGAAGGAGGTCTTGGTGGACAAGTCCATCACAGGCCAGGGGACAGGGAGGAGTGCTGGACTGTCATCTTCACAGTAAGACGCAGGAAACGCTTAGGGCAAGTGCCTGTGGGATGAGCCCAGAAGCAGGGGGCCGCCTGCACACCGAGACAACAGCGAGAATGGCTTCTAAGTCCCTGCAGGAGGGTCTTCCCGATGCCAAGGCCTCGCCTCGCCCTGATCCCTCACCTACCCAGGGAGAAGCCCCAGGGACCTAGTCCCCGAGGCCTGTGGCACTCCTCCACTGAACCCAGTGCGGAGACAGAGAGCCCCAGGTGGGGCTGGGTGGTTACCGGCCTGCCTGCTGCCCCTGCCCACTTCGGGAGGATTCTACCAGCCCTAGGGGCCCTTGGGGTTCTTCCCGCCCGACCCCACCGTGGTCACCTCATCCAGGGCACAGCTGGGGTCATCTCAGGCTGATCCGTGAGTCCAGCTGCTGCAGGTGTTCCTGGACGCCGAATGGAATGGTGGGCGTCCACATCCTGCAGAGAGGGGTGCACTGAGCGGCCGAGGGAGGTGGGAAGATGGCCGGGACCCGTGCAAGTGGCCCCAGGTCCCTCTTCCCACCCAGTTAGGCCCCGGGCATTCCCCAGCTGGCAGGAAGCAGGTCTGTGTGACACCACGGGGAAGCAGAGCTAGGAGCCCAGGGACCCCTCTCTGGTCTGGCTGCTCACTTGTGTGCGATCTCAGGTTAGTGAACTGCTTGATTTTCCTCGCCCATAAAATGGGCCTTTGAAGACACACTCTATTCATCTTAGAAGACAGTAACCTCAAATGTATGTCAAGAATGTGCTTTAAAATACTATAAATTGGGGCTGGAAGGTAGCATGGTGGTTAAGGGCACTAGACTATCACATGTTCAACTGTGGTTCAAGTCCCAGACCTGGCGGCTTGCTTTCTCACTTTCCCTCTCTCTCTGTCTTTGTCCCTCTCTGGTCAAATTGAAAGAAAAAAAAGAAAGAAAGAGAGAAAGAAAGGGAGGGAAAGATGAAAGAAAAAGAGAGAGAGAGAAAGAAAGCTAAATAAAATAATTCTTTAAAAAATAGTACAAATGACCAGTATTAGACATTGTGGTGACTTTAAAAAGTCAGCTTGTGGGCCAGGAGATGGCATAGTGGTTATGTTGCTGGACTCCCACATGGTCAACCATGGGTAAGCCCTGAACCTGGTGGCCTGAAACTCACACCAGGCGTGTGTTTGTGCACACCCAAGATCCTAGGAGGAGAATGAGGAGAAGGGATTGCAGCATGGCCATGCCCCCTGCGCGGTGATTTCTCACTTTCCCTTTCACTGTCTTTGTCTCTCTCTGTCTCTGGTGAGCACGTGTGCCCTATGGCAAAAAACTCTAAAAAAAGTAAGCTTGAACCATATCAAACGGCCAATGTATAGGTCAAAATGGTCAAATGTAGGCAATTTTGTGTGGCTTGCCCTAACGTGGCATTTAATGAGCATTTTGGGGATACAGGGTACTGTTCTAAGAACTTTATGCACCTTGACTAATTTCAGCCTCCCAAGACCTAGAAATAATCATCCTCCCCATTTTATAGATGAAGAAACCGAGGTCAGAGGAGTGACATATCTGCTTGCCCCAAGTTGCACACTGGTGAGGCGGAGAGCAGGATCTGAATTCTGGGGATACTGAACCCCACGCCCGAGAGCCCTGGCCCTCCAACCCAGGCCTTGGCAAGACTTACGCCAGCGTCTTCACCTGAGGGCACTTCTTCAGGCTGGTGGCGAGCTGCTGGGCCCCCACGGCCGTGAACTTGTTGTACTGGACACTGGGGAGAGAAACCTCTCCTGGGACCTGCACTGCGGCTCCAGAACAAGGCCACCACCCTGCCCTTCCCACGGTGCCAGCGGGAGACCCCAGGCTCCCCAGCCCCAGGCCCAGCCACCCGCCGCCCAGACAGGGATACTCACTAGACCACCCGGAGGGACACCATGTCGGGAAGCACCCGGGCCAGGCTCTCGGCTCCCACGTCGCAGATGCAGTTATTGTACAAGCTGCCGGAAAGAGACCAGGAAGGGCTGAGAGTGCTGGGGGGCCAGGCCCCTTCCCAGGCAAGAAGATCACACCCCACCGGGATTACTGCCCTGTTGTACTGAGGGGCAAACCAAGGCCCGGAGGCAAGGCTGCTTTTCTGTGGTCACACGATGAGCCCAGGGAAACAGCGAGACTCAGGAAGTCATTCCTCGGTTGAGAGCATGGAAACTCCTGGTAGCACAACTTCCCTGGTTCAAATCCCAGCTACTGCCAGTGCAAACTCGGGCAAGTTATTTAACAACTCTGACACTCCGCTCATCGAACAAAGGGCATGATCAAGTGGCCGTGGGGAGGGGCGAGTGAGTTCATGCTAGTGAAACACTCAGAACACGTCCCAGCATGTGTGATGAGCCACGTGCTGCCTAGAGTCCTGACTACCACCGGGAGTGCTGGGGAGGCTGCTACGAGTTACCGCAGTGTAGGCAAAGGGAGGTGTAGGCAGTAGGAGGAGGAAACCCAGGGTCACGGGCTGGCTCGGGTTTACGTGGTATATTCCTGGCCACGATCCTAGCTATGAGAATCCGCAGCGTGTGGTGCGGGTGGCGACTTTCTGTGCACTCATTACGCGGTGTCCTTCTAACAGGCCAGGGGCTGCTGCAGCTGCGATTTCCAGGCCATGACTCTGCCATGACTCAGCCTCAGAGCGGCACTGCAGGGCTGAGTCTAAAAGCAGCAGGTCTACACTGCTGCAAAGTGGATCATGCTAATCTCCAGCATTCCCTGATATCACAGGGTGGGCCCCAGGCAGGAAGCAGGCAGGGTCTCTGCATTCTCTTCCTTGAGTAGGTCTTGGAACCCAGGAGGCCCGTTCGCCACACTGCATTGATACCAAGATGCACGTGTTCCCGTTTGACTATGTGGCTACAACCAATGGCGTGTCATTTATTTGGCAGCATTTTGTCCTCTTAGCTCCCATGAGATGTGTTTCGTTTCGTTTCTTTCTTTTTTATTTTAAGAGATTTTTGCTAGAGGGGTACATGTAGATAAATCACCCCCCTCCCCCTAGAAGAATAGCCATGCCACAATCCCTTCTCCACCATTCTCTTCTTGGGATCTTGGACACGCACACACACATGTGAGTTTCAAGCCACCAGACTCAAGATTCGAACCAATGTCAAATACATGGGAGGTTAGAGTCCCAGACCTGGAAGCTTGAAAACAGCAATACAATCAGGCCATGTGAGTCCAGCACTGTGACCACTACGCCACCTGCTGGCCCCGAGATGTGTTTCCGGAAGTGTCAATTAGATCGGGCATGACCCTCACAGGCCCCTTCCACCTCTCCATTCACGCTGAACAAAAAAGCTGCACATACTCCCGGGATCTGCAGACCTCGCCCCCATTGGGGTTCTGCGGACGATATCCACCCCATCTCATCCTCTGCTTCTCATCACTACAGGCAACCCAAAGTGGCTCTTCTGACCCCCCAAACCCAATCTCTTTTCCGTTTTGGGGCCTTTGCATCTGATCCTGCCTCTTCCCAGAGCTTCCTAAGGAAGTGTCCTCCCTCAGAAGTCCCCTGACCTCCCTCGTGAATGTGATACTCCTGTTGAATTCTCCTAGGCCTTCTAAGTTTACCTTCCTGGCATGAATTGCTGTTTTACTCTATTTTATTTATGCGTGTACGAATTTGCTTAATGCAAGAAACTGCAAGGTAAGAACTGTGTCTGTCTTGCTCATAATGCGAGGGCACCAACTGCATAGGCTACAAGCTGTGCAGTACACGACCCATACAGCTGCACGCAGGGGTGTTGGCTGGGTGGACACGCGAACTGATGCGCTAACAGAGGTGCCCCAGATGCCATCTTTCCTGAGCACCTGACTCTCACTGTCCTCAGCAAGTGAAGAGGACTGAGGATGCAGGGAGAAGGTTCTCCGGTCTGCTGAGTGAGGAGAGCCGGCAAGGGTCAACTAGATGACTAGGGCTCTGGTCTAAGGTCAGTCCCCAGGTTAGACTAGTAAGGTACCAGGGGTTGGCTGGAGAGGACTCAAAAGCAAGGGGTGCTATGCCAACACCCTCCAGAGGGTGGCAGTGTAAGCATGGGCCATGGAGGGAGTGACGCGGCTAGCCAAGGCTGCAAGCTCATGGTCAGCCTTCCAGAAACTTCTGTTCCTGGACTCCAGAAAAATCCCCTGGGGAAAAGGTTTTTTTCTGTGTGCCAGAGGCTGGTATTGTGCCAATGGTTACCATTTTCCAGATGAGGAAACAGGCCTGGAACAAGTAAGCTGCGCGCCTAGAGTTTCTCTCCCCAGGTCCTGCTAATCTGGTTCAGAGCTGTGGGGATGCCCACGTCCAGGGCGTGTGCTCATATTGGATTCTAGGTCAATGCCCCTGGAATCAAGTGACACCAGTGGAGCAAACGGCCTGGAATGATTGCATCTAGGGTCCTGGTGTCACTCCCTGTGCCTGCACATGGGGCTCCCTGCCCTCCCACAGCCAGCGGCCTCAGTACCAGCCTAGGACCAGGATCCACTCACCTGAGCCTGAGCAGGGACGCGGCAAGTGTGGGCAGGGCCTCGGCGAGCTTGCAGGCACCCACGTCAGTGATGCTGTTCTGGGACAGGCTGCAGGGACACAGCAAGGGACAAGACTCAGGACAAACTTGCGTGGCCTTCCCTGTCCCGTCAGCATCTGTCCGGCTGCCACAGGCTGAGGCCAAGCTGAGAATGTTCCCTTCCCCTAGGGAAGTGAACACCGGACAATGGACTTGGATGGGTAATGAACTGGGAGGGGCTGTGACTTGACTTACACGAACTCTTTTTTTAATTTTTAAAGAATTATTTATTTAATGTTAGTTATTTTTGTTTGTTTGTTTTATTTTTAATTCACCAGAGAGAGAGAGAGTGAGAAAGAGGGAAAGTGAGAAACCACCAGGTCTGGGCCTCGAACCTCAATCAGCCGTGGGAGAGTCCAGCACCTTAACCCCCACACCACCTGCTGGCCCCTCATGCTAACTCTTAATAAAGAGAGGGATACCGTGACATCCTGTGGCTGAGTGGGATAGTGGGGAAAGGATGTGGATGGGCAAGAGAGCGCTCCTTCACCACCTGCTTCCTGATTTTACAGCACCCCTTCCCTCCCATCCATTTCTCAGGGCTGTGATTAAATGGGCAGCTCTGGGCTCCACAAGGCGAGGGAGTGTCTGTTTTGTTCCTTCCAGCACCCCCAAGCCTCTAGGAGCTCAGGGAATACTTAGGTGGTTGGGGGGTGGGTGGAGGGAGAGAGCAAGTGGGGAAGGAGGGAGGGAAGGGAAAGGAGAAAGGAGGAAGAACCCAGGGAGGGAATGCACTTACAATGTTACCTAGAATGCTTACACTCCCGGGTTAGTCTCTACCTGACAGTCAAGGAAATTGCTTCGGGAATTCTGGTAAATTATTCAGCCACACTGACCTTGGTAATGAGGGGAATGTGGACAGACTTGTTCTTCATTTGCTAAAGGGCAAGTGTGCTCACCAGAGAG
Source organism: Tupaia belangeri chinensis (assembly GCF_000334495.1). Taxonomy (NCBI): domain Eukaryota; kingdom Metazoa; phylum Chordata; class Mammalia; order Scandentia; family Tupaiidae; genus Tupaia; species Tupaia belangeri. The sequence continues at coordinate 2,023,362 of NW_006159657.1, read as the reverse complement.
AGACAGGGGGAGGGAAAGTGAGAAAGCATTGCCCAGGGGAAATGATCCTGCCACAATCCCTTCTTTCCTCTTCTGCTCTTGGGAGTTTTGGGGACATACACACACCCAGATTGGGTTTCTTGTTGCTTTTTCAAGCTGACAGGTCCGGGATGCTAACCTCACAGTCAGCCGTGTGGAATCCAGCTGCCTTAACCACCATGCCACCTGGCTTGCCCTGGGACAGACTTTGATACCCACTAGGTTCAGTAAAAAGAAACAAGAACAAAAACATGTTGCTCTTCCTGTATCTCATCCAGCTCTAATTTTCCAAAGCGCAGAACAATTTCGTACAAGTGTGCTGTTTGGGACCAGCAGCTGGCATCATGGTTACGTTGCTGGACTCCCACGTAGTTGACTGTGGTTTGAGTCCTGGACCTGGAGGCTTAAAACACTGGGCACAAGCGCATACATGCTGAAGATGCTGAGAGGGGAATGGAGGAGAAGGGCCTGGAGCATGGCCATCCTCCCTGGGAGGTGATTTCCTGCTTTCTATTTCTCTCTCTCTGGTGAGCACACATGCCCCAGAGCAAAGATCTCTTAAAAACAACAAAACAAAACAAAACAGAAAGTGCTGTTTCAGGGACCAGCAGACGGTGTAATAGTTACGTTGCTGGACTTCCACGCAGTTGACTGCAGTTTAAGTCCCAAACCAAGCAGCATAGAAAAACTCACACCGGGCATGTGTGAGTCCACATCCAAAATCTCAAGAGGAGAACAGAGGAGAAGGGATTGCGGTGTGGCCATTCCCGCTGGGGGATGATTTCTCGTTTTCTGTCTCTCTCTGTCTGTCTGGCGAGCACACGCGCCCTATAGCAAAAATCTCTCTCTAAAAAAAGAAAAGTATGCTGTTTTGATAATAATGTTTTACTCATAAATCTTTTCTTTTTATTTATTATTATTATTATTATTTTCCAGTTTGATCAGAGAGAGAGAGAGAGAGAGAAGGTGAGAAAGCAAGCTACCAGGTCTGGGACTCGAACTGTGGTTGGCCAGGTGGGAGCCAGAGCCTTTAACCACTGCCTTTAACCATTGATCATTGTCTTATTGATAAATCTTTCTCTTCCATCTCACCCCTCAGTGTAAATTTCTGCCATACGCACTGTTTATAGTCACTGCTGTGTAGTTTATACTCACGGGTTTATTTATTTGTTTCTTGCTAATTGTGGCTCCTTACTAGAATCCAGGAGCCCTGAGTCCTTAAGTGTTTGCTGATTAATGAACACATAACTGGATGGATGGATGATTAAATGACGGATGATTGGGTGAGCGACTGGATGACTGAATGAGGGAGTGAATGGATAAATAATCGAATGGAAAGATGAATGGGTGGTTGAATGGATGGACAAGTCAATGGACAAGAAAGAAGCCCGCGGGCCTGTGGGGGCCAGGCGCTGCAGGGGGGCGGGCAGGCCCACCCCACTGGCTTGAGTGTTTCACTCACTTGAGTGTTTCCAGGGCCTTCAGCTGAGGGAAGGTGGCTGCGAGCTGCGAGACACCCTCGTCCCCAATCTTGTTCTCACTCAGCGAGTCCAGGCTGCAGGTAGAATCAGATGGGGGTCGTCAGTGGTGTCCCAGAGGCCATCTGACCCTTCCTGTCTCAGCGTTGATCTCCTCTGACTCTGGCACCCGCCCCTCCCATCCCCCATCCCTGGGTACACCAAAGGCTGACGACTCACTCCTGAGCTTTTTTTTTTTTTTTTTGAGAGATTTTCACTGTAGGGCGCGTGCGCTCGCCAGACAGAGAGAGACATTAGAGACAGAAAGCGAGAACGGGTCCGGGACATGAACCGCGGTCGACTATGTGGGAGTCCAGCGACATAGCCATTACGCTAACTGCTTGTTCCCATCACTCCTGAGCTTTTGAAACCAGGTGTTCATCTGGGGGTGCCAATTAGCTAGCCAGAGACAAGGTCTAACTCCAGATGGTCTAGAATCCCGGGTTTGCTTCTTGGGAACCCCTGGAGCATGAGCAACTCCCATGAGCAACTCCCATAACCCTTTGGAACCTGGACTGTACAGTGAGATCGAGTTGCTGAGAGCAGCAAATGACACAGAGGGAAAAGTTCAAAGGTCACGAAAGGCTCTCATCTGCCATCCTCTCCCTGCAGTGGGGTCCTGGCCACTCATACGGGGGCACAGAGGGAGCAGGAGAGAGAAGGCCCGGGCCTCGGAACAGGGTCTGGTATGAGTCAAAGCCTGACGTGGAGGGCGAGAATCCTGCGGGCTATACTCACTCCAGATGCTGAAGGGAAGAAAAGGCCGTGAGGATCTTCACCAGTTTGGGGAAAGCTTGGGGGCCCAAGATGGGTCCCAACCTAGAAGGCAAAGAGCAGGGGTAAGACCTTGCGATACTCACGGCACCTTGTTCCTTGGGCCAGGGGCATGGCACCAAAGCCAGACCCAGCCAGAGACCCCTTCCCGGCCCTCCCTGCCTCTCAGCCTGTGATTTCTCCCGGTCCAATCCGAGGCTGGCTGGGCTCCCAGTGGCTCCCCCCCCCCCCTCCATTTTCCCCTGGGGGGGAGCTTTTC
>NW_006159657.1:2020101-2020351 GCF_000334495.1 Tupaia belangeri chinensis | reverse complement strand
AGAAGGGAGCCCGCGGGCCTGTGGGGGCCAGGCGCTGCAGGGGGGCGGGCAGGCCCACCCCACTGGCTTGAGTGTTTCACTCACTTGAGTGTTTCCAGGGCCTTGAGCTGAGGGAAGGTGGCTGCGAGCTGCGAGACACCCTCGTCCCCAATCTTGTTCTCACTCAGCGAGTCCAGGCTGCAGGTAGAATCAGATGGGGGTCGTCAGTGGTGTCCCAGAGGCCAACTGACCCTTCCTGTCTCAGCGTTGG